>NC_037329.1:10403787-10709724 GCF_002263795.3 Bos taurus | reverse complement strand
GCATGTGTTTCTAAACTTTTCTCTGGTAGGACGTTTTAAAAATTAATAAATTAGATGTAAAAATGGAAATAAAATGGGAACTTAGAGTTAGGAAGCAGAAGGAACTAGAACAAAACCAATAACTTATTACCAGCTATCTGAAATGCATAAATCAAAAGACTGAATATTCAAACTCAGAAGGCAGAAGGTAAAAATGTAATCTTGCTACAATGTTCCTGAAACTGTAATTGGGGCATGGTATTTCAAAGCTGTGGAAGTCAAACATTTTCTGCAACATTATTAATTGGCCCCAATAGCAAAGCATTCCAGTATTTTAGACTGGTAAATCCCATGGACAGAGGAGTGTTCAGATTTTTACCCACACATGTTAAGACTTTACCAAGACAAAATTCTGCTTCTTATGTCTTCTTAGGGACACTAAATGATTAAATCAATTAATAGGATGAACTTTGAGAAGGGCTGTCATAGAAATCGATACCTCTTGGAATTTAAGGTAACATAAACGGTTGGATTGATAATTAAGATTCAAAGGACTCAGATCTTACCCAGTATCAACCTTCACTAATGCTTTCAGGGATATATGTAATCATAACACACAGGCGAAAAAACAAAGGTCCATGACCTCTAGTGCAGTTCCCCAAGTCCTATTATACGTGAGACGCTCTCTGGCTCAAGGTAACAGACAAGTTTTTTTGTGAGAAATGCTTTACTTTCACAGAAGGAGCCAGTTAAATTAAGAGATACGTTTTACACTGAGAGGATTACACAGATTACATAATTTTCCAACCAATCATTACCCAAAAATCTCTATATTCCAGTTTGTTTACCGTGAGCAATTCTAGACAATTTAGGAAGATTGTTGCTAAATGCTTGCTAGGCACTATACTGGGCTTCCCTCATGGCTCAGCTGGTAAAGAATCCATCTATAGTGTGGGAGACCTGGGTTCAATCCCTGGGTTGGGAAGATCCTCTGAAGAAGGGAAAGGCTACCCATTTCAGTATTCTGGCCTAGATAATTTCATGGACTGTATAGTCCATGGGTTCACAAAGAGTCAGACACGACTGAGCAACTTTCACTTTCAGGCATTATACTATGTACTGTGCACATAAAGTTGAATAAGGAAATACCTGCTTTCAATAATGAACTTTCTATTTCATTAAAGGGGAATGACAGGTAAAGAGATATCCTTTTTTTAACTTTTTATTTTGTACTTGGGTATAGGCCATTAGCAGTGTTATGATAGTTTCACATGAACAACAAAGGGACTCAACCATACACATGTATGTATCCAATCTCCCCCAATCAAGATTTCAGGGAGAAATACCAATAACCTTAGATATGCAGATGACACCACCCTTATGCCACAAAGTGAAGAGGAACTAAAGAGGCTCTTGATGAAAGTGAAAGAGGAGAGTGAAAAAAGCTGGTTTAAACTCAATGTTCAAAAAACTAAGATCATGGCTTCTGGTCCCAGCACTTCATGGCATATGGATGGGGAAACAACGAAAACAGCGATAGACATTATTTTCTTGCATTCCAAAATCACTGCAGATGGTGATTGCAGCCATGAAATGAAAAGATGCTTGCTCCTTGAAAGAAAAGCTATGACAAACCTAGAGAGCATATTAGAAAGCAGAGCCATTGTTTTACTCACAAAGGTCCATCTAGTCAAAGTTATTGTTTTTCCAGTAGTCAGGTATGGATGTGAGAGTTAGACCATTAAAGAAAGCTGAGAGCAAAAGAAATGATGCTTTCAAATGGGGGTGTTAGAGAAGACTCTTGAGAATCTCTTGGACTGCAAAGAGATCAAACCAGGCAATCCTTAAGGAAATCAGTCCTGAATATTCACTGGGAAGGACGGATGCTGAAGCTGAAGCTCCAGTGCTTTGGCTATCTGATGGGAAGAGCTGACTCATTTGAAAAGACCCTGATGCTAGGAAAGATTGAAGGCAGGAGGAGAAAGGGACAACAGAGGATGAGATGATTGGATGGCATCACCAACTCAATGGCCATGAGTTTGAGCAAGCTTCAGGAGTTGATAATGGACAGGGAAGCCTGGTGTGCTGCAGTCCATGGGAGTCACAGAGTTGGACACAACTAAGCAACTGAACTCAACTGATTCTCCCCCAAGTAGAGAGAGATTTTGATATTGTGAAAAGTGCTAAAATGGAGGGAAGCACAGAGGAAGCAAAGAATTGGTGCTTTTGAATCATGGTGCCAGAGACTTGAGAGTCCCTCGACCTGCAAAAATATCAAACCAGTCATTCCTAAAGGAAATCAACCCTAAATATTCTCTTGAACAAGTCCTACTGAAGCTGAAGCTCCAATATTTGGTCACCTGATGCAAAGAGCCAACTCACTGGAAAAGACTCTGAAAATGGGAAAGACTGAAGGCAAAAGGAGAAGGCAGAAGCAGAGGATGAGATGATGGAATAGCATCACCAACTCAATGGACATGAATTTGAACAAACTAGGAGATGGTGAAGGACAGAAGAGCCTGGTGTGCTGCAGTCTATGCAGTGGCAAAGAGCTGAATGTAGTTCAGTGATTGAACAACTACAACAGAGGAAGATAATTTGACAAAAGCTTAAAATATCAGAAAGGCTTCCTAGAGGTGAGAATACTTAAGCAGTCTTAAAGGTTGACTGAAACTATCCAAGCAAGAAAGTGGGAAGGGCTGTCAGGAAGAGGAAACAGCACAGTAATACAGAGAGTTTTGAGTCAGGGGGCTCATAAGGGGAAGTAGGTCTAAGAGGATTTCTCATCTTCTGGTTTGGGTAGACACTGGTACTGTTATTGAGATGGGAAGTGCAGGAAGAATGGGGCTTTTGTTTTGTCCTGTGGTGAAAATTGTGGGTTGAGATTTGAATATATTGAATCTGAGTTGATTGTAAGAAATCCCTGTGGATTATAACCAAAGTTTAGATTTCAAATTTCAAAGTCCTAAGCATATGGGTGATGTTAAGACAAATAAAGCAGATGCAAAAGAAGAGTGTAATGATTAAGAAACTGTCTCTTGGGCCACTATTTAATACTGACCTTCTTTAATCTTTGAAAAAAATGGGATAATTGACAAGGGTGTTAAAAACATTAATGCACAAAGTGTTTAGCACAGTACCTAGAGTTAGAGGATTCTCAATAAATAGTAGGTATTATTATTAAATGGCCCAAAAAATAAAAGGATAAGAATAGATCAAGGAATCTAAGGGGCTAAGTCCAAGCTCCTAACATCAGATACAGTTTCTGCTTTCAAAGTTCTCACATCCTTGTTAGCTCCCTGAAGGAAGGACCATATTTTTCTCATCATTGTATCCTTAAATTCCTAGCTCAGATGACTGGCCCAAAGGAGCCAGGCACTTGATAAATTTTCGCTGGAAGACGAGAGGATGAAAAAGAGGCCCACAGGAAGACACAGGAGAGGCAGTCAATAGGGACAGGAAGAAAGAAAAAAGAAAGAGCTAGAAATGAAAGAGGGCGACTAGAAGAGGAGGGAGGACAATAAGTTATGTGGGACCTGGAGTGGATTGGGAAGAGGTTATGGACACCTGGGGGTGGGGTGTGGTCACAGTTTACAAGGGAGCCATGTGTATTCATCAGTCCTGAGTGCAGAAGAATTGATGCTTTTGAACTGTGCTGTTGGAGAAGACTCTTGAGAGTCCCTTGGACTGCAAGGAGATCCAACCAGTCCATCCTAAAGGAGATCAGTCCTGGGTGTTCATTGGAAGGACTAATGTTGAAGCTGAAACTCCAGTACTGTGGCCACCTGATGCGAAGAGCTGACTCACTGGAAAAGACCCTGATGCTGGGAAAGATTGAGTGCAGGAGGAGAAGGGGACAGACAGACAGAGGATGAGATGGTTGGATGGCATCACCGACTCAATGGGCATGGGTTTGGGTGGACTCCGGGAGTTGGTGATGGACAGGGAGACCTGGGGTGCTGCGGTTCATGAGGTCGCAAAGAGTCAGACATGACTGAGCGACTGAACTGAACTGAACTGGCTCTAGAATGGGCTGCACAATCATTCTTGTTTGTTTTCTGCATAGAACCAAACCTTCTTGGAGAAGAGGAGAAATTAGCCAGCTAACGTGCCAGCAAAGTTCTGTAAGTTTTGATTTTGGTTTGGTGTGGCTGAGGGCTGTAGGGCTCGTAGAGAAATATGTCTCCCTCGGCACGCAGGGACCAGGCCCCGCGTCCTGATTTCCCGGCTCTGAGGCTCCCAAGCCAGCGCGCGAGGGGCTCGCCCTCGGGAGGGCGCTCTGCTCTTCATAGTTGAACACCCGCACGTTCGGAGCCTGGAACGCTGAGAGGGAGGGCCTCTGACACGCAGGATACTGGTCATTCAGTCCGGTGGGGACGGAGGGACGACGACAGGGACGGGGTGTGAGGGGAGGTGAGAGAGGGGGACAGCGAGGGCACAGAGGGGCCCAGGCCGGCTATGGAGCTGTACATCAGCGCCTGCTCCAAGGCTGCCGACGTCGCAGCCACCAAGACGGCCACCAGCGGCCTCACCACAGAAAGCCAGCAGTGTGGAGACGTGAGTGGCCCCCAGGCTGGTCAGCTCTGTCCTCCTCTGCCGTGCCTCCAGCCTGGGAGGGAGGGGAGGGGAGGGCGGCGAACGGTCACGTGCCCTCGGTGAGGCCCGTAACCGTCCGGCTTTCAGGGCCCACAAGCAGGGGCGCCGCAGGAGGCAGGGCTGGGCGGGTGCTGGCGCAACCGGCTGTGGCGCTGCCTAGGGAGCTGGTAACTGGAAGCCAAGGTCTTCCAGGCTGCCTGGCAGGGCGGGACCTTTCTGTTCCTTCCTTCCTCAGGATTGGAGTAGCAGTTAAGTTGGCCTAAACTAACATACCTAAAGGAACGACAAAACTCTCCAATTGTATCCGACAGGGTGAGCACAAAACTCAATTTTCGGGGGTCGGAGCAGCTCAGCTACTGGATCTGCCTCTTGGGGTCAAGCTGCCTGTGATCCCAGGAAGCAATAGTTTATACTATACCACAAAATTAAATGAGAAGGTAAGGTGATGTTTAATTTTCTTACATTGACTTCATTCTTTTATGAAAATTGTTAGTTGCTCAGTTGTGTCTGACTCTTTATGACCCCATGGACTGTAGCCTGTCAGGCTCCTTTGTCTATAGAATTCTCCAGACAAGAATAGTGGAGTGGGTTGCCATTTTCTTCTACAACAGGTCTTACCCACACAGAGATATAACCCTCAGGTGGCTCCGATGGAATGAATCCACCTGCAATTCAGGACCCAGTCCTATACTTTGCTCTTCTCCCAGCTATGAACTTGGACCATCTTTCAAGATTTCTTTTCAACTGTTACAGCCTTTATTTCCTTAGAATTTGCATTGTCCTTGGTTTGTATAAGTCTACCCCATACTATAATTTTATAATTTAAATCTTACTAGGTTATAGTGTGTATGCCCCTCAAACTCTTCCATGTTTTTAGTCCTCAATGTAATGTGAAAGTGAAAGTGAAGTTGCTCGGTTGTGTCCGACTCTTTGTGATCCCATGGACTGTAGCCTACCAGGCTCCTCCTTCAATGGGATTCTCCAGGCAAGAGTACTGGAGTGGGTTGCCATGTATGCCCCTCAAACCCTTCCATGTTTTTAGTCCTCAGTGTAATACCCTCCCTCAAACCTTCCCACTCCTTGATTCAGTAATTAACAGGGCAGGAAGTGCAATGCAGTCTTTTTAACCAGTTGCTTTGATCAATACGGCAAAAAATTCTACTGGAAAGATTTTTCAGTTAACCGCTATGTGTGCATACTAAGTTGTTTCAGTCATGTCCGACTCTTTGCGACTGCATGGGCTGTAGCCCACCAGGTTCCCTGAAGATTGACTTTGTGATAGCTTTCTTTTTCTTTCAGTAAAATCTCCTTGATGAAGTACTGCCTTATATTTACACTTTTTTTTTTCACCCAGTTGTTTTAACTGACAGCAGAAGGATTACCTGACACTAAGGAATGGGTTTGTATAAAAGATGTTCTTTGTTTAGAGATCAGTAGCCCAGGATTGATTTTGAGAAACACAGACCATCAGAGGAACCAGAGATCAAATTGTCAACATCCACTGAATCATTGAAAAAGCAAGAGAGTTCCAGAAAAATATCTACTTCTACTTTACTGACCATGTCAAAGCCTTTGCCTGTGTGGATCACAACAAACTATGGAAAATTCTTAAACAGATGGGACTAGCAGACCACCTAACCTGCCTCCTGAGAAATCTGTATATAGGTCAAGAAGCAACAGTTAGAAACGGACATGGAACAACAGATGGTTCCAAATTGGGAAAGAAGTACATCAAGGCTGTATATGGTCACCCTGCTTGTTTAACTTATATGCAGAATACATCGTGAGAAATGCTGGGCTGGATGAAGCACAAGCTGGAATCAAGATTACTGGGAGAAAAAAAAATCAATAATCACAGATATGCAGATGACACCACCCTTATGGCAGAAAGCGAAGAACTATTGGTGAAAGTGAAAGAGGAGAGTGAAAAAGGTGGCTTGAAACTCAACATTCCTAAAATGAAGATCATGGCATCAGATCCCATCACTTCATAGCAAATTAATGGGGAAACAATAAAAACAGGGAGATATTTTATTTTCTTGGGCTCAAAAATCCCTCAAGATGGTGACTGCAGCCATAAAATTAAAAGACGCTTGCTCCTTGGAAGAAAAGCTAAGACCAACCTAGCCAGCATATTAAAAAGCAGAGACATTACTTTGCCAACAAAGTTCTGTCTAGTCAAAGCTATGGTTTTTCCAGTAGTCATGTATGAATGTGAGAGTTGGACTCTAAAGAAAGCTGAGTGCCAAAGAATTGATGCTTTTGAACTGTGGTGTTTGAGAAGACTCTTGAGAGTCCCTTGGATTGCAAGGAGATCCAACCAGTCCATCCTAAAGGAAATGAGTCCTGAATATTCATTGGAAGGACTGAAGTTGAAACTAAATCTCCATTACTTTGGCCATCTGATGCGAAGAACTGACTCATTGGAAAAGACCCTGATGCTTTGAAAGATTGAAGGGAGGAGGAGAAGGGGAAGACAGAGGATGATATGGTTGGATGGCATCACGGACTTGCTGGACATGAGTTTAAGTAAGCTCCAGGAGTTGGTGATGGACAGAGAAGCCTGTCCTGCTGCAGTCCATGGGGTCGCAAAGGGTCAAAAATGACTGAGCAACTGAACTGAGCTGAGACCATCAAAGCTAAAATTCAGTATCTAAAATACAGTGGAAGTGACAAATAGATTCAAGGGATTAGACTGATAGACAGTGTGTCCGAAGAACTATGGATAGAGGTTCGTGACATTGTACAGGAGGTAGTGATGAAGAGCCTCCCCAATGAAAAGAAAAAGGAAAAATGGTTGTCTGTGGAGGCCTTGCAAACACCTGAGGAAAAAGAGAAGCTAAAGGCCAAGGAGAAAAGGAAAGATATACCCATCTGAATTCAGAGTTGCACAGAATAGCAAGGAGAGATAAGAAAGCCTTCCTCAGTGATCAATGCAAAGAAATAGAGGGAAACAATAGAATGGGAAAGACTAGTGATCTCTTCAAGAAAATTAGAGATACCAAGGGAATGTTTCATGCAAAGATGGGCACAATAAAGGTCAGAAATGGTATGGAACTAACAGAAGCAGAAGATTATTAAGAAGAAGTGGCAAGAATACACAGAAGAACTGTACAAAAAAGATCTTCATGACCCAGATAACCACAATGCTATGATCACTCACCTACAGCCAGACATCCTGGAATGCAAAGTCAAGTGGGCCTTAGGAAGCATCACTATGAACAAAGCTAGTGTAGGTGATAGAATTCCAGCTGAGCTATTTCAAGTCCTAAAAGTTGATGCTGTGAAAGTGCTGCACTCAACATGCTAGCAAATTTGGAAAACCCTGCAGTGGCCACAGGACTGAAAAAGGTCAGTTTTTATTCCAGTCCCAAAGAAGGTCAATGCCAAGGAATGTTCAATCCACTGCACAATTGCACTCATCTCACACGCTAGTAAAGTAATGCTCAAAATTTTCCAAGCCAAGCTTCAGCAATACATGAACCGTGAACTTCCAGATGTTCAAGCTGGTTTTAGAAAAGGCAGAGGAACCAGAGATCAAATTGCCAACATCCATTGGATATAGAAGAAGAAAGAAAATACCAGAAAAACATCTACTTCTGCTTTATTCATTACACCAAAGCCTCTGACTGTGTAGATGACAACAAACTGTGCAAAATTCTTAGAGATGGGAATACCAGACCACCTTACCTGCCTCCTGAGAAATCTGTATGCAGGTCAAGAAGCAACAGTTAGAATTGAACATGGAACAACAGACTTGATCCAAATAGGGAAAGGAGTACTTCAGGGCTGTATATTGGCACCCTGGTAATTTAATTTCTATGCAGAGTACATCATGTGAAATGCCAGGCTGAATGAAGCACAAGCTGGAATCAAGAATGCTGGGAGAAATATCTATAACCTCAGATACACAGATGACACCACCCTATGGCAGAAATTGAAAAGGAACTAAAGAGCCTCTTGATGAAAGTAAAAGAGGAGAGTGAAAAAGGTAGTGTAAAATTCAACATTCAAAAAACGAAGATCATGGCATCCAGTCCTATCACTTCATGGCAAATAGATGGGGATACAATGGAAACAGTGATGGACTTTATTTGGGGGGGCTCCAAAATCACTGTGGATAGTGACTATAGCCATGAATTAAAAAACACTTGCTCCTTGGAAGAAAAACTATGACCCACCTAGAGAGCGTATTAAAAAGCAGAGACATTACTTTACTGACAACGGCCCGTCTAGTCAAAGCTGTGGTTTTTCCAGTAGTTATGTATAGATGTGACAGTTGGACTATGAAGAAAACTGAGCACTGATAAATTGATGCTTTTCAATTGTGGTGTTGCAGAAGACTCTTGAGAGTCCCTTGGACTGCAAGGAGATCCAACCAGTCCATCCTAAAGGAGATGAGTCCTGAATATTCACTGGAAGAACTTATGCTGTAGCCGAAACTCCAATACTTTAGCCACCTGATGCAAAGAATTGACTCCTTAAAAAAAACCCTGATGCTGGAAAGATTGAAGGGAGGAGGAGAAGGGGACAACAGAGGATAAGATGGGTGGATGGCATTATCAGCTCACACATGAGTTTGGGCAAGCTCCGGTAGTCGGTGATCGACAGAGAAGCCTGGCGTTCTGCAGTTCCCGGGGTCTCAAAGAATCGGACATGACTGAGCAACTGAACTGAACTGAATATCTAAAAGTTCTCAACTAAAAATCAACTAAATATCAACATCTAAAAGAAACAATCCATTTCTGAGTGACTCACAACTCAAGATTGTTGATTGTTTTCCTTAGAGAAAGATACGGATTTCACTTCTGGTCTCACTGAATTTATGACATTGCCCTATGGAATTCCTTTTTTTTTTTTTTCCCCTTTCTTAGGGAATCTATGGTAATTAGGGAATTCTGCTTTATAACCTAGATGCATTGGAATAGAGTAAAGTCTAGTATTAAGCATTGTCAGAAATTTATCAAGGAAACTTTTAAATGGATAAGGCATCCTAGCATCCTATCAGCTCCCCAATCTCCCTCTTTTTTCACATAAGCATCCTCAACTTAACTTGAGGGAGTTCTTTTTAGGGTCCCACCCAAGCCAGGCTCTTTAGTGTTCAGAATCTGACTGAGGAGGCTACTGCCAGACAAAACACAGGCTGAACACAAATTGGTACCTGCAGACAGATCAGTTCAGTTCAGCTCAGTTTGGTCGCTCAGTCGTGTCTGACTCTTTGCTACCCCATGAATTGCAGCACACCAGGCCTCCCTGTCCATTACCATCCTCTGGAATTCACTCAAACTCACATCCATCAAGTTGGTGATGCCATCCAGCTATCTCATCCTGTGTCGTCCCCTTTTCCTCCTGCCCCCAATCCCTGGCAGCATCAGAGTCTTTTCCAATGAGTCACCTCTTCTCATGAGGTAGCCAAAGTACTTCAGTTTCAACGTTAGCATCATTCCTTCCAAAGAACACCCAGGACTGATCTCCTTTAGAATGGACTGGTTGGATCTCCTTGCAGTCCAAGGGACTCTCAAGAGTCTTCTCCAACATCACAGTTCAAAAGCATCAATTCCTCAGCACTCAGCTTTCTTCACAGTCCAGCTCTCACATCGATACATGACCACTGGAAAAACCATAGCCTTGACTAGACGGACCTTTGTTGGCAAAGTAATGTCTATGCTTTTCAATATGCTATCTAGGTTGGTCATAACTTTTCTTCCAAGGAGTAAATGTCTTTTAATTTCATGGCTGCAATCACCATCTGCAGTGATTTTGGAGCCCAGAAACATAAAGTCTGACACTGTTTCCCCATCTATTTCCCATGAAGTGGCGTGACCAGATACCATGAACTTCATTTTCTGAATGTTGAGCTTTAAGCCAACTTTTTCACTCTCCTCTTTCACTTTCATCAAGAAGCTCTTTAAGTCTTCTTCACTTTCTGCCATAAGGGTGGTGTCATCTGCATATCTGAGGTTATTGAGATTTCTCCTGGCAATCTTGATTCCAGCTTGTGCTTCTTCCAGCCTAGCATTTCTCATGATGTACTCTGCATAGAAGTTAAATAAGCTGGGTGACAATATACAGCCTTGACGTACTCCTTTTCCTATTTGGAACCAGTCATTGTTCCATGTCCAGTTCTAACTGTTGCTTCCTGACCTGCATATAGGTTTCTCAAGAGGCAGGTCAGGTGGTCTGATATTCCCATCTCTTTCAGAATCTTCCACAGTTTATTGTGATCCACACAGTCAAAGGCTTTGGCATAGTCAATAAAGCAGAAATAGATGTTTTTCTGGAACTCTCTTGTTTTTTCCATGATCCAGCGGATGTTGGCAATTTGATCTCTGGTTCCTCTGCCTTTTCTAAAACCAGCTTGAACATCAGGAAGTTCATGGTTTACGTATTGCTGAAGCTTGGCTTGGAGAATTTTGAGCATTACTTTACTAGCGTGTGAGATGAGTGCAGTTGGGTGGTAGTTTGAGCATTCTTTGGCATTGCCTTTCTTTGGGCAGACAGATACCAGTGTGCAAAGATGTATAGATCACAGAATTTGAATAGCATGCCTGCACAGGGCATGGTGTGCTCTCAGGTTTGCCACATCTCCCACACATTCCAGTTGCTTTTCACTTGAGACAGTTCCTACTTTAACTTTAGACTAAAAATTTCTGTTGTCTGGCTAAGACAATCTAAAGGATAGTATAAATATAGGATACAAAGACAACATTTGGATGACTTCCGCACCTACTTCTAGCCTCTCCTTTTCCCCTTTCAGAGGTTCTCCCATTACCTATTATCACTATCCTGCTATTGAAAAATTTTTGAAAAATGAACGAAGTACTGATGTCCCCCCTGGCAGATTTTAAAGTGCCTCGTCTTGGTAATGTTTTAACTTACAAATGAGATGAAATTATTCATGTTTCCTCTAAAGTAACAGATAAACTAACATGACTATTAGTTATTTTCCTTCTTTGATACAGTAATAGCTATTTAATAAGGTTGTATTTGGTATGGAGAAATCTCAATCCCTAGCATTATTCTTTATAATTGATTCTTCAATATATTGAACTTTATAATATAAAGTGGTAACTTTTCCCTGACTGTAGCACTCAGAAATCATTGCATTTCTTAGATAAGAGTTCAAAATACAATAACTCTTTAATTCATCATCTTTTAACATCTGAGTTTTACTTTTTTTTTTTTTTCAAAGTTGTTTCAGTGAATCTTTGTGGAAGATTTTCTGTTTTTCTTTATTGTTAGAATATGAGATACAGAGCATGAGCTGGCTGGATGGCATCACCTACTGGATGGACGTGAATTTGAGTGAACTCCGGCAGTTGGTAATAGGGAGGCCTGGCGTGCTGCAATTCATGGGGTCCCAAAGAGTTGGACATGACTGAGCGACTGAACTGAACTGAACTGAATGATATTGATATTGAATGCAGTTTCTGGATCTGGAGGAGGGAAGAGGAAAAGAGAAAGTCTTAGTTTTGGCTTTATACATTAAAACAAAGTTTATACTTTCCTCTTTCTTTTCATTTCCTCCTCCCTTTTCTAGCTTTGGGCTAGGGACTGATAAAGATGGGGGAATTAATTGAGTGAGGGTGGGGTTTTAGGATAATTCAGGTTAGTGAAGAAAAAAGGTTAGGGATAAGCAATTAACACTGCCCATTCCAAATTCTTTTTCTGATTTTGTCCCACTTCACATTCTTACATGTTTTATTTTCTATGAATAGTCTGGTCATTTTAATAGATTGATATTTAAAAGAAAAATTGATTAATTGTACATTTATAATATGCTTAAATTTCTTGTTTGCAGCTTTTTCGACCTTCTTATGGTTTTAACCTGACTGATCCATACTGTCGACTTTTGGAAAACCAGTATAAAAGTCTCCATGATCCACATTTAAGAGCCTACCATCAGCGTAAAGACATCTTGAGAAGATTAAAGAAAGGTGGTTACATCACCAGCAATAATAAAGTGAGTTGAAAATAACTTTTTTTAAATTTAAATTTATTTTAATTGGAGGCTAATTACTTTACAATATTGTATTTGTTCTGCCACACATCAATCATTGAAAACCTCTAAGATTTGATAAAAGCTTGCTTCTGTTCCTCTCTGGGGGGCCTGGATCACCTTTAGTTTGGTCAGAAGAGATACTTACTGGAAAATTCCATTAAATCAATCAGTATTTGGGTCAAAGAAAATCAGACAGTAGTTGTTTTCCAAGTGAAACTACTTCTTCCTTTAACTTTTTTTCCTTGAAATATCAAAAGATGACTACTAAATAATTTGAAGATGTAAAAAGAATTTTCCCAACTGTATCATAGTTTTCTTTGTCTCTAATGGCACTGTATGCTTGTCAAGGGTTATGTCCCATGTACTTTTTAAAAAATTAAGAAAAAATAAGAACCTAGAAAAATCAGCTTAATACAGTCCTAATACACTCTGTTCTTATTGAGGTTGAACATTATTATTAAATTGGTATTTTATTTTAATAACTTTATGTACTCAATTCCTTACCATGGCATAAGTCATATAAATAAAGTAATGCTATTTGAATAGCAATTTCCTGTTGATTAAAAATTCTAGAGAGATATTACTTACAAAATTGTTAGCAGTTTTTTACTTGGTTAACAGAGTATTATTTTACTTCTATAAAGTAATTGCTTTGATTTTTAGATATTTTTATTTATATATTTTTCTAATTATTTTGTGTTTTTTTAGGTTGTATGTACCTTGAGGGAATTGAATAAGTACAGGCAATATCTTACCAGTTTAAAATTAGACTTTGAAAGAAACTATATAAGAGAACAAGTAAGTTAAATATTTAAATTTGGTTTCTGTACATGGGGTTTGGAACAAAGGTTTACTTGTGGGCAGAGTATTTTCTTATAATATTCTACCTTTAATTTTGGCAACCTAAATAATTTCTCCAAGTAAAAATTTAGAGCAGAAGAAAATATTTTGAGATTGCTATTTTGGGCCAAGAAAGGGAAAGGGACCAGGTCATCTATTAATATGCCAGTGGTAGCTGGCAAAATTTAATAATAAAATTGTTACTAGGATATGCCCCATCTACCTGATTTGGGACCAATTGGAAGAGTCTGTTGTGGCAGCAAGATTCTTAGGCTGGAGACCAAAACAACTTAAGTAACAGGAGAGGAGCCATATGAATTGTTATAACATCCTAAAAATGCAAAGAACACGTACACTGTATGTTTGTACACATGTGGCTGTGTTCATCCACTAAAACATGTGAGCCTCTTCTCATGTGTGTGTAAGTGAATTCAGACTTTAGAGTCACAAGTTGGATAAAAATGAAAAAGCTGCACATATGTGAATTTTACAGATTTATGTTCCAAGGTCAAGAGTTGTATAGAAATGAAGATGATTCCCCTATACTTTAAAGTGTTCTCTATTTCCCCTCATCTACTCCTTTGTGCTGGGAGTTTCTCCTCCACTTCTTCCATTTTTTAAAATTAATTTCTTTAGAATGGATAGAAAAAAAGCTGAAATATTTTTTATTTTCAGAAACAGAAATCTTTGAGTCAATTGTCCATATCTACAGTGGATTCAAAATAGATTTAAATGCAGTTAAAAGGAATTAGTTATTTACAAAGTATAGGAATTTCACTAAACATTAAATATAAAAAAAGCAGATCAAAAGACATTTTTATTTCTGGGAAATGTTAAAAAATTGTATATACATATATATATATACATCCATATATATATGTGTATATATATGTTACACACACACTTTTTTTTAATAGAAAATGCTTGCAAAACAAGTAAATAAACTACAGGAAGACAATCAAATACCTGGACGTTCTGATGTTACACAGTTCCAAAATTGGTTGTTACAGGAAGGCACCCCATCTATTAAGGACCAAGAACGATTAATAAGGCACAGGTGAGATTGAAGTTAATGAATGTTTTATATATATATTGTGGATCCAAATAAGTTACAAAATGCTAGAAATAATTGAAGCTAAGAGTTTTTTTAAAGTATGGGATGCTATTTAACTTCACTATTTCAGTATGGAGAGGAAGGGAGAGCAAAAGGTCCAGGAATTGGGAATTCTGGTACCAAGGCTATAAACATGAATTTCTGCTAGAAAAGATACAGTTTCTGGGAGTCCAGGAGGTAATCCAAGCTGTTAACTGAATAAATAATCAAATACAAAATCCATCCTGTAGTTGGAAATGGAGGGAAAGTATCTTTAGCACATGATTTTAATAATAATTTTTTATTGGGTCATCTTTAAGAGCTGGCAGCATTGTTTGAGGAAATTAATGCAAATTCAAAAAAGGAGGGTAGATATAGCTTCAATACTGATAAAACATGTGTGATTGCTTAAAAAACCTGCAAGCTCCTTGTTGTTGTTGCGGCTGTTCAGTTGCCTAGTCGTGTCTGACTCTTCACGACCCCATGGACTAAAGCATGTTAGGCTTCCCTGTCCTTCACCATCTCCTGGAGTTTGCCCAAGTTCATGTCCATTGCATTGGTGATGCCATCCAACTGTCTCATCCTCTGTCACCTTCTCCTTCTGCCAACAGTTTTTCCCAGCATCAGGGTCTTTTCCAATGAGTCAGCTGTTTGAATCAGGTGGCCAATATAATCGAGCTTCAGCATCACTCATTCTAATGAATGTTCAGGGCTTGCTTCCTTTAATATTGACTGGTTTGATCTCCTTGCTTTCTAAGAGATGCTCAAGAGTCTTTTCCAGCATCACAATTTGAAAGATTCAATTCTTCAGCACTCTGCCTTCTATATTGTCCAGTTCTAACATCTGTACATGATTACTGGAAAGACCATAGCCTTGACTATATGGGCCTTTGTTGGCAAAGGGATGTTTTTGCTTTTTAACTTACTATCTAGGTTTTTCATAGCTTTCTTGCCAAGAAGTAATCATCCTCTAATTTCATGGTTTCAGTCACCATCAGCAGTGGTTTTAGAGCCCAGGAAAAGGGAACATGTCACTGTTCCACCTTTTCATCTTCTATTTGCCATGAAGTAATGGGACTGGATGCCAGAATCTTAGTTTTATTAATATTGAGTTTTAAGTTGGTGTATTCGTTCTCCTTCACCCTCATCACGAGGCTTTTTACTTCCTCTTTGCTTTCTGCCATTAGAGTGGTATTATCTGTATATCAGAGGTTGATATTTCTCCCAGAAATCTTGATTTCAGCTTGTAACTCATCCAGCCTGGCATTTCTCATGATATGCTCTGCGTGTAAGTTAAATAAACACGGTAACAATAAACAGCCTAAAGGAGAAATCATACTCCTTTCTCAGTCCTGAACCAGTCAGCTGTGCCATACAGGGTTCTAACTTTTGCTTCTTGACCTGCATACAGGTTCCTCAGGAGACAGATTAAAATGGTCTTGGTATTCCCATTTCTTTAAGGGTTTTCAACAGTTTTGTTATGATCCACACAGTTAAAGGCTTTAGCATAGTCAATGAAACAGAGGTAGATGTTTTTTTCTGGAATTCCCTTGCTTTCTCTATGATTCAGCAAATGTTGGCAATTTGATCTCTGGTTCCTCTTGCCTTTTCTAAACCAAATTTGAACATCTGGAAGTTCCTCGGTTCATGTAATGTTGAAGCTTGCTACTGCTAAGTCACTTCAGTCGTGTCCGACTCTGTGCGACCCCATAGACGGCAGCCCACCAGGCTCCCCCGTCTCTGGGATTCTCCAGGCAAGAACACTGGAGCAGGTTGCCATTTCCTTCTCCAATGCATGAAAATGAAAAGTGAAAGTGAAGTCAGTCAGTCGTGTCCAACCCTCAGCAACCCCATGGACTGCAGCCCACCAGGCTCCTCCATCCATGGGATTTTCCAGGCAAGAGTACTGGAGCGGGCTGCCATTGCCTTCTCCGATGTTGAAGCTTAGCTTGGAGGATTTTGAGCATACACTTAGTGGCATGGGAGATATGTGCCAGTTGTCTGGTGGTTTGAACATTCTTTAGTACTTCGTTTCTTGGGAATTGGGAGGAGGATTGACCCTTTCTATTCCTGGGGCCACTGCTGGGTTTTCCAAATTTGTTGCCCTAAAGAGTGCAGCACTTTAAAAGCATCATCTTTCAGGATTTTAAAAAGCTCTGCTGGAATTCCATCACCTTCACTAGCTTTATTGGCAGCAGTGTCTTCTAAGGCTGACTTGACTTCACACTCCAGATGGTCTGGCTCTGAGGGAGAGACTGCACCATTGTGGTTATCTGGGTCATTAAGATCTTTTTTTGTACAGTTCTTCTGTGTATTCTTTCCATCTCTTCTTGATCTCTTCTGCTTCTGTTTTGTCTGTACTGTTTCTGTCCTTTTTTATGCCCATCTTTGGATGAAATGTTCCTTTGATAATTTCCAGTTTTCTTGAAGAGATCTTCTAGTCTTAAACCCTTTCTGTTGTTTTCCTCTAATTCTTTGCATTGTTCATTGAAGAATGCCCTCTTGTCTTCCCTTGCTATTATCTGGTACTCTGCATTTAGTTGAGTATACCTTTTCCATTTCTCCCTTGCTTTTTGCTTCTCTTCTTTCCTCAGCTATGTGTAAAGCCTTCTCAGATAACCACTTTGCCTTCTTGCATTTCTTTTCCTTGGCATGGTTTTGTTCTCTGCCTTCTGTACTGTATTACAGATCTCTGTCCCTAGTTCTTCAGGAACTCTGGTTGCTAGATCCAATCCCTTGAATCTATTCATCACCTCCACTGTATATTCATAGGGAATGTAATTTATGTTGTTCCTGCCTGGCCTAGTTGTTTCCCCACTTTCTTTAATCCAGAATTTTGCTATGACGGACTGATTATCTGAGCCACAGTCAGCTCCAGTTCTTGTTTTTTCTTATTGAATACAGCTTTTTCATTATCGGCTCCAGAAAATGTAATCAACCTGATTTCAGTATTGACCATTGGTAATGTCCATGTGTAAAGTCATCTCTTGTGTTGTTAACAAAGGGTGGTTGCTATGACCAGTGTGTTTTCTTGACAGAATTCTGTTAGCCTTTGCTCTGCTTCATTTTGTATTTTAAGGCCAAACTTGCCTGTTATTCCAGGAATCTTTTGTCTTCCTACTTTTGCATTCCAATCCCCTATAATGAACATAATATCTTTTGGAGGAGGATTGTTAATTCTAGGAGGTCTTCTAGGTATTCATAGACTGGTCAACTTCAGTTTATTTGGCATCAGTGGTTGGGGCATAGACTTGGATTACTGTGATGTTGAATGGTTTGCTTTGAAAACGAACCAAGATCATTCTATTGTTTTTAAGCCTGCATCCAAGTACTGCATTTCAGACACTTTTGTTGATTATGAGGGCTACTCCATTTTTTTCTATGGTATTCTTTCCCTCAGTAGTGGAAATAATGGTCAACTGAATTAAATCCACCCATTCTTGTCCATTTCAGTTCACTGATTCCTAAGATGTCAGTGTTCACTCTTGCCATCTCCTGCTTGACCATATCCAATTTATCTTGATTCATGGACCTAACATTCCATGTTCCTATGCAATACTTTACTTTACAACAGTGGAGTTTACTTTCATCACCAGACACATCCACAACTGAGCTTTGCTTTGGCCTAGCTGCTTCATTCTTTCTGGAGCTATTAGTAGTCGTCCTCCTCTCTTCCCCAGTAGCATATTGGTAACCTTCCAACATGAGGACCTCATCTTTTGGTGTCATATTTTTTGGCCCTTTTATACAGTTCTTGGAGTTCTCATGGCTAGTATACTGGAGTGGTTTGCCATTGCCTCCTCCAGTAGATCACATTTTGTCAGAACTCTCCACTATGATCTGTCCATTTTAGGTGGCCCTACATGGCATGGCTCATAGCTTCACTGAGTTATGCAAGCCCCTCGATCATGACAAGGCAGTGATCCATGAAGGGGCAAGCTCTTTAGATGCCATCTATTCATGTTCAATCATTACCTTTCCATGGTCAAGACCATCTCTTAGGAAGTGAAAATATATATATTTTCCCCTCCTCCTTCATTAAGCTGTGGAATTAAGCTGCATTTCCTAACTGCTATGTTCCATAGTAATTTTGTAACACAGAGACATACCAGAGACCCAGACTATACATGGAAGATGTGTTCAAGGCCTTTTAAATTACAAGGGAATCAACATACATCTTTTCTTAGAAAATCTAAATCATTTTTCCAAATTTGAAGTCACTGTTTCAGTTATTTCAACCTTCTTTGCAAACATATATTCCTAAATCTATTGTGAATAGGTACTATGCAAAATGTTTTTAATAATATGCCTCACATTTATCCTTTTATTGGCTACAATAACAGATATATATATATCTATATATATATATATATATATATAAGCTTATATATATATAAGCTCAAGAAATAAAGCAAGCAAGGAGGTAGTTTTGGAATATCAAAGCAGATGATGTCATTGTAAGCAAAACTCCTAGTTCACCATGACTTACATTTGCTTTTACTTAGATATCTGGATATGATAAGGAGGGAATTAGAACATCTTGAGCACACAGCTGAAGAGCAACGCCTGCTCCGAATGGATAGAGAAGAAAGACGACAGCGAGAACATGCAAGAAGAAAACTTAGTCTTCGTAGAAAAATTGAAGAGGTGAGAGACAGCAAATTTAAACCAGAGAAAAATTGTGTACAGTTATTCATTTGTAAATAAGTTGAGCTGTCCATCATGCTTCTTCAGGTAATGTCAGGTCTAAACATTTTACCCACATTGAGCTTTCTCCACAGCTGTAATCATAAGTTGTTACATAAAATAAGGATGACACCACACACTGTGTGTATGAGCCAGTATCTGCTCTTAAAGTGATGATGGGGAAAGTTACTAGATACTGTTTTAGTCCATTATAGCCCTCAGTGTGGAGAGGAAAACATTTTAAATTTAGATTTAGTTAAACACCCCTGCATTCCTAATAGGAGTGCAGTAAAGTAAAGAAAGCCCATTCTAGAGCCAATGAATGATTTTATTAGGTTAGTGCAAAAGTAATTGCAATTTTGCATTGCTGAATGTTGCTATTTGATATTGGAATGCATTCTTAAGTAAATGTGGTTATGTTATATATCATTTTAATGTACATTTCTTCCTTTTATGTTTTTTGCTAATGACTTATTACTTGTTTATTTTTTTATTTATTTTTTTAGATTGTTTTTATTTTTTTTTTCCAACTACAATTTTATTTTATTTTTAAACTTCACAAAATTGTATTAGTTTTGTCAAATATCGAAATGAATCCACCACAGGTATACATGTGTTCCCCATCCTGAACCCTCCTCCGTCTTCCCTCCCCATACCATCCCTCTGGGTTGTCCCAGTGCACCAGCCCCAAGCATCCAGTATCGTGCATCGAACCTGGACTGGAAACTCATTTCATACAGGATATTTTACATGTTTCAATGCCATTCTCCCAAATCTTCCCACCCTCTCCCTCTCCCACAGAGTCCATAAGACTGTTCTATACATCAGTCTCTCTTTTGCTGTCTCATATACAGAGTTATTGTTACCATCTTTCTAAATTCCATATATATGCGTTAGTATACTGTATTGGTGTTTTTCTTTCTGGCTTACTTCACTCTGTATAATAGGCTCCAGTTTCATCCACCTCATTAGAACTGATTCAAATGTATTCTTTTTAATGGCTGAGTAATACTCCATTGTGTATATGTACCACTGCTTTCTTATCTAGTCATCTGCTGATGGACATCTAGGTTGCTTCCATGTCCTGGCTATTATAAACAGTGCTGTGATGAACATTGGGGTACACGTGTCTCTTTCCCTTCTGGTTTCCTCAGTGTGTATACCTGGCAGATTTATTTTAGACTAGGGAAATGATTGGAAGAGGTCAATCCTAATCCCAGTTCCCAAGAAGGGCAGTACTAAAGAATGTTCAAATCACCAGACAATTGCACTCATGCTAGTAAGGCTCTGCTCAAATTCCTGCATGCTAGGCTTCAGTATTATGTGAACCAAGAACTTCCAGATGTTCAAACTGGGTTTAGAAAAGGCAAAAGAACTAGAGATCTAAATGTCAACATTTGCTGGATCATAGAGAATTTGCTGGTAACAAATAGGGAAAGGAGTACATCAAGGGTGTATATTGTCACCCTGCTTATTTGACTTATATGCAGAGTACATCATGAAAAATGCTCAAGGGTGTATATTGTCACCCTGCTTATTTGACTTATATGCAGAATACATCATGAAAAATGCTGGGCTGGATGAAACACAAGTTGGAATCAAGACTGTCAGGAGAAATATCAGTAACCTCAGATATGTAGATGACATCACCCTTATGGCAGAAAGTGAAGAACTGAAGAGCCTCTTGAAAGTGAAAGAGGAGAGTGAAAAAGTTGGCTTAAAACTCAACATTCAGAAAACTAAGATCATGGCATCTGGTCCCAGCACTTCATGGCAAATAGATGGGGAAACAATGGAAATGGTGACAGACTTTTCTTTTTTTTGGCGGGGGGGGGGGGGCTCCAAAATCACTGCAGATGGTGACTGCAGCCAAGAAATTAAAAGATGCTTGCTCCTTGGAAGAAAAGCTAGGACCAACCTAGACAGCATATTAAAAAGCAGAGACATTACTTTGGCAACAAAGGTTCATTTAGTCAAAGCTATGGTTTCCCAGTAGTCATGTATGGATGTGAGAGTTTGACTATAAAGAAAGCTGAGTGCTGAAGAATTGATGCTTTTGAACTGTGGTGTTGGAGAAAACTCTTGAGAGTCCCTTGGACTGCAGGGAGTTCAAACAAATCAAACCTAAAGGAAATCAGTCCATCCTAAAGGAAAGCATGATGGGCAGCTGAATATTCATCAGAAGGATGGATGCTGAAGCGGAAACCCCAATACTTTGGCCATCTGATGCAAAGAACTAATTCATTGGAAAAGACCTTGATGGTGGACAAGATCAAAGGCAGGAGAAGAAGGGGACAACAGAGGATAAGATGGTTGGATGGCATCATCAACTCAATAGACATGAGTTTGAGCAAGTTTCAGGAGTTGGTGATGGACAGGGAAGCCTGTCATGTTGCAGGCCATTTGTTCACACAGAGTTGGACTCGACTTAGTGACTAAACTGACTGAACTGTTTCTTGGCAGGAAAGCTATGACAAACCTAGACAGTGTGTTAAAAAGCAAAAAATCCCTTTTCCAACAAAGGTCCATATAGTTAAGGCTATGGCCTTTCCAGTAGTCAGGTATAGTTGTGAGAGCTGGACAATAAAGAAGGGAGAATGCTGAGAAATTAATGCTTTTGAACTCTGGTGCTGGAGGTGACTCTTGAGAGTCCCTTGGACAGGAAGGAAAACAAACCAATCAATCTTAAAGGAAATCAACCCTAAATATTCATTAGAATGACTGATGCTGAAGCTCCAATGCCTTGGCCACCTGATTTGAACAGCTGACTCATTGGAAAACACTCTGATGCTGAGAAATATTGTTGGCAGAAGAAGCAGGTGACAAGGGATGAGATGGTTTATTGAATCACCAATACAATACATGATCATGGGCAAGCTCTGGGAGATGGTGAAGGACAGGGAAGCCTAACATGCTATGGGGTCATGAAGAGTCAGACATGACTTGGCGACTGAACAACAACAGCAAACAGATATGTTAGACAAAGAGCAAGTTTGAGCACTTTTCTTATTCAACTTCAAAATGGGTCGTAAAGCAGTGGAGACAACTCACAACATCATTGATGCATTTGGCCCAGGAACTGCTAATGAACCTGTAGTGTAGTGGCTGTTAAGTTTTGCAAAGGAAACGAGAGCCTTGAAGATGACGAGCACAGTGGATGGCCTTTGAAAGCTGACACCAACCAATTGAGATCATCGAAGCTGATCTTCCATCAAAGCTGATAGAAGAACTACCTGAGAAGTTGCCAAAGAACTGAACTTTGACTATTCTATGGTCATTTGGCTTTTGAAGCAAATTGGAAAGGTAAAAAAGCTTGTTAAGTGGATACCTAATGTGCTGACTGCAAATTAAAAAATCGTTGAAGTGTCATCTTATTCTACACAACAACAATGAACCATTTCTCAATCAAATTGTGATGTATGGCGAAAAGTTGATTTTATGTGACAACTAGCAATGAGATGACCAGCTCAGTTGTCGGACCAAGAAAAAGCTCCAAAATACTTCCTAAAGCAAACTTGCACCAATAAAATGTCATGGTCACTATTTGGTCATCTGCTATCAGCTTAACCCACTATAGCTTTCTGAATCCCCATCAAAACCATTATATCTGAGAAGTATGCTCAGCAAATCAATGAGATGCACCGAAAACTGCAATGCCTGCAGCTGGCACTGGTCATGAAAATGTGTCCACTTCTTGATAATGCCCAACCATACATCGTACGACTAGTGCTTCAAAAGTTGAATGAATTTCACTTTGAAATTTTGCCTCATCTGCCATATTCAACTGATCTCTCACCAACTGACTATCACTTCTTCAGGCATCTCGACAACTTTTTGCTTGGAAAGCACTTCCACAACCAGCAGGAAGCAGAAAATGGTTTCCAAGAGTTCAGTGAATCACGAAGCACAGATTTTTATGCTACAGCAAACTTATTTCTCAGTGGCCAAAATGCATTGATTGTAACAGTGCCTATTTTGATTAATAAAGATGTGCTTAAGCCTATTTTTAATGGTTTAAAATTCACAGAACTGCAATTACTTTTTCACCTTGACTTGTTCTAAATAACTTGCTTTTTGGTAGTGGAAAAAATATAGAGGTTAATTGTGTATGCATACTGAATATGGTAACATGGTGCTCTTTAGGAATGGAAGACAAAAGAGATGTTACTTCTGACAAGGATTGGAGAAGATGTGAAAAGAGAAGCTAGGATAGAGGAACAACGGCGTAAAAGCAGAGAAGAGAGTGACAAGAAGGTAGGGTGAGATTTAACCTCTGATTGGGGCTGATTGAGGATGTGCTTTTGATAGTTTTCATTTTTGAATGTAGTCCACTTTGTGAGATGGCAATAGAACAGTTACCCCAAATGATTTGTATTATACCAAGTGAAAGTTATAAAATTTTTATTGTATTTTGGTTGTATTTTATTGTGGCTGTAATATAAAAAGTACTTCACTATTATTTGATAAAGCTACTTTTGACTTTATCTCACACCATAAACTATACTTGTAATTCCTGTAGAAAAAATTTATATAACTGATTGTTTTTATTAGAATTTTGAAGCAAGTTCTCAGTTTTTCCCCACCAGTTAATCTTCTCAGAATACTTGTTTTGAACTTTAAATAATATGTAATATTTTATGATTTAGAGTATAAATCAGTATAAAGAGAAATAAAATTCATTTGTAATTCCATCACCACCATATTTATTTATTGGTATATATACACACACCACTGTATTCTTACACATTGTATAATACTTCTGTAAATGTTTATATGTTTGAATTAACACATACATTCATGTTATTATTCCTTACAGATTCTTCACTTTTTTAATAACAAAACAACATTGACAACTCTATGTCAATAAATGTTATCTAAAATAATCTAATCTAAATAATTATTTTAGGTAATTTCTTGTTGACAAACCTATGTGTAAGTGTAAGATTTACATAGTTTGGTTATACTGATATACACTGCTATATAATTTTTTAAATATTGAAATTGAAATATATTAATATTTTATTCTACCATTGCGGTGGTGGTGTTTAGTTGCTAAGTCATGTCTGACTCTTGCGACCCCTAGGGAAGCCCTCTAGACTTCCTACATGTACATTTTAGTATTGTTAGTGACTCGTTGTTCATATGGAAATCTCAGCTTACTTGAATTTACTATAATTATTATTTTCTAATATTTAATTTTTCACCAGTTTTTTATTGGAATGCAGTGCAGGAGACTTGAGTTTGATCCATAGGTTGGAAAGATCCCCTGGAGGAGACCGTGGCAGTTCACTCCAGTATTCTTGCCTGGAGAATCTCCATGGACAGAGCAGCCTGGTGGGCTACAGTCCGTGAGGTCACAGAGTTGGACATGACTGAGCGACTAAGCATAGCACATAGTTGATTTACAGTGTTGAGTTAGGTTCAGGTGTATAGAAAAGTGATTCAGTAATACATGTATTCATTCCATTTTAGATTCTTTTCTCATGTAGGTTATCACAGAACACTGAGTAGAGTTTACTGTGCTATGCAGTAGGTCCTTGTTGGTTATCTGTCATATATATAGTAGTGTTTTGTGTGTGTTATCACAGGCTTCTGATTTATTCCTCCACCCCCTCACATTTCCTCTTTTGTAACCGTAAGTTTGTTTTCCATATCTGTAAGTCTGTTTCTGTTTTGTGAATAAGTTCATTTTTTTTTAAATTTTATTTTACATATGAGTGATATCATAAAATATTTGTCTTTTCTACCTGACTTAGTGTGATAATCTCTATCCAGGTCATCTATGTTACTACAAATGGCATTATTTCATTTTTCATGGCTGAGTACTTTTCTGTTATATATATGTACCACATCTTCTTTATCCATTCCTCTATCAATGGACATTTAAATTGTTTCCATGTTTTGGCTATTGTGAATAATGCTGCAGTGAACACTGGAGTGTGTGTATCCTTTTGGATTATAGTTTTCTCTGGATACGTGGCCAGGAGTGGGGTTACTAGGTCATGTATAGTAGTTCTATTTTTAGTTTTTTAAGGAATCTCCATGTTATTCTGCACTAATTATCAGATAAATGCAAATCAAAACTACAATATGGTATCACCTCATACTGGTCAAAATGATCATCATCAAAAAGTCTACAAACAAACAATGCTGGAGAAGGTGTAGAGGCAAAAAGGGAACCCTTCTACACTGTTATGACAATGTAATGGTACAACCACTATGGAGAATAGTATGGAGATTCCTTAAAAAACTAAAAATAGAACTACTGTCTTTTCATATATTTTGGCCATCTGTATGCCTTTGGAGAAATGTCTGTTTAGATCTTCTGCTTATTTTTGATTGGGCTGTGTATTTTTCTGTCTGAGCTGAAGGGGCTGTTTGTAAATTTTGGAGACTAATTCCTTTTCTGTCTCATTTGCAAATATATCTCTCTTTTTGTTTATGGTTTCTTTTGCTGTGCAGAAGCTTTTAAGTTTAATTAGGTCCTTTTTTCTTTCCCTTTTTCTTTTCATTACTCTAGGAGGTGGATCAAAAAAAGATATAGTTGTAATTTATGTCAAAGAGTGTTCTGGCTATACTTTCCTCTTAAGAGTCTTATAACATTTGGCCTTACATTTAGGTCTTTGATCCATTTTGAGTTTATTTTTGTGTATGGTGTTAGTGAATATTCTAATTTCATTCTTTTATGTGTAGCAACAGAGTGCCCCAGGTTTCCTCTTAATTTTCACCTGATGACATTTACTGTGTCTCCATAAACTTTAGTCTCAATCAAATTCTGGCACTGGGCGTGCCCATTAAACATGAACATTCATGGTAGGCATGGTAATACCACAGGCTGCTTGAGGAATCTTAATGGCAGAGCAGTTTGAATTGTTGGTATTTCCAGTGCAACTATTCTAAATTGGGTTTTTGAATTATGTTTTAATATAAAAGCTTTTCAATTCATTTTTGTTTCTTAGTATAATCTATATTTTCTTTTAGATTTGACATTACCTGTATTTTTACTCAAAGTATGTGTTTGTTGCAGAGTTATCAAAAACTTAAGATAAGAGATTTATCTTAGCTTCTTTGTCAAAAATGAGTTTCAGGAGAAGGCAGTGGCACCCCACTCCAGTACTCTTGCCTGGAAAATCCCATGGATGGAGGAGCCTGGTAGGCTGCAGTCCATGGGGTCGCTAAGAGTCGGACACGACTGAGCAGCTTCACTTTGACTTTTCACTTTTATGCATTGGAGAAGGAAATGGCAACCCACTGCAGTGTTCTTGCCTGGAGAATCCCAGGGACGGGGGAGCCTGGTGGGCTGCTGTCTATGGGGTCGCACAGAGTCGGACACGACTGAAGCAACTTAGCAGCAGCAGCAGTTTACTAACTTTACT
The DNA here is from genome assembly GCF_002263795.3 of Bos taurus. Classification (NCBI taxonomy): domain Eukaryota; kingdom Metazoa; phylum Chordata; class Mammalia; order Artiodactyla; family Bovidae; genus Bos; species Bos taurus. The sequence goes on along the minus strand of NC_037329.1, from coordinate 10,683,152 downwards.
CCTTTTTTCTGTTTTTTGACCTGTTTGTCTTATCTTGATTATACATTTAATAATTCTTTAAATAAGTCATTTTAGTTTTCCAAGTTTGTTTTTCTGTTTCAGAGTTGTTTTGGTTAATCTATATTTACATTTATATTTCTATATATATTTTAAAACCATGTTGTACATGTTTGCCAGGAAATTTTGCTGAGATTTTGATGGGAATTGTATTGACTGTATAGGTCATTTTGGGCAGAATTGATCTCTTGATTATATTGGATCTTCCAACTCATGAACCAAACACCTCTATTTATTTATGTCTTCTTAATTTTTCTTATCATGTACTTATATAATTTGAAGTGTACAGCTTTTACACATCTTTTGCTAGATTTATTCCTATATATTTCATAATTTATTGTAATTTGTATTTTAAATTCCAATTATTTTATGTTGGGATATAGGAAATCAATTTTTAATATTCATCTTATATCTTATATGGATAAAAACACTTACTAGCTCTATTAGTTTTATTGTAGGTGCCAACTGATATTCGACATAATGATCATGGTTCTACAAATGATCTTGGTGCTCATTAAACATGGATGAGTTTTTAGTTCCTTCTCTTGCCTGATTGCATTGGCTAGAACCTCCAGTATAATGTTTAATAGAAGTGATTATCATGGACATTATTGTCAAATATTTATTTTGTCCTGCTTGCCTCTCTACAGAGCTATTAGGCTGCTTGACATTGCACCAGACCTTAATGATGTTTTTCATTTTGTGGTTCTTTAATTGAAATATAGTCAGTGTATAGTATTACAATGTACAATGTCAGCTTCGGGTGTATTATATAATGATTTTACACATCCATACATTATAAAATGATCACCACAATAAGTCTAGTAAACTTTGTTATACAAGCTGATTTATATTATTGACTGTATTCCAGACGCTGTATATTTTGTCCCTCTAATTCGTTAGATAACTTGAGATTTGTACCTCTTAATACCCTACATCTGCTTCCCACCAAACTCCTTTCTGGAAACCACCTGTTTCTTGTCTGTATCTGAATTTGTTAGTTTTATTTTTTAGCTTCTACATTTGATATATGTTGCATTTGTCTTAATGTGAATTATTTCACTTAGCAGAATACTTTTAGATTGTCCATGTTGTCACAAATGGCAAGATTTAGTATTTTTAATGGCTAAATAATATTCCAATGTGTGTGACCACATCTTAGTTATCCATTTGACTATGGATGAACACTTGGGTTGCTTCCTTTTCCTGGTTATTGTTAATACTACTGCAGTGAATACTTGAATGCCTGCATCTTTTGTATTAGTGTTTGTATTTCCTTTGATTAAATATCCAGAAGTGAAATTGCTGTGTCATATGGTAGCTCTATTTTTTTTTTTTTTTTTTTTTTTTTAGGATTTTACGTACTGTTTTCTGTGGTGGCTTCTACCAGCTTATAATTTATAATCCAGACAACAGTGCCTTGAGGGTTCCATTTTCTCCTCATCCTGAAGTTCAGTTCAGTTCATTCGCTCAGTCATGTCCGACTCTGTTCAGCCCCATGGACTATAGCATGTCCACCACCAACTCCCGGAGTCTACCCAAACTCATGTCCATTGAGTTGGTGATGCCATCCAACCATGTCATCCTCTGTTGTCCTCTTCTCCTCCAGCCTTCAATCTTTCACAGCATCAGGGTCTTTTCCAATGAGTCAGCTCATCACATCAGGTGGCTAAAGTATTGGAATTTCAGCTTCAACATCAGTCCTTCCAATGAATGTTTAGGACTGATTTCCTTTAGGATGGACTAGTTAGATCTCCTTCCATTCCAAGGGACTCTCAAGCGTCTTCTCTAACACCACAGTTCAAAAGCATCAGTTCTTCTGTGCTCAGCTTTCTTTATAATCCAATTCACATCCATACATGACCACTGGAAAAACCATAGCCTTGACCAGATGAACCTTTGTTGACAAAGTAATGTCTCTGCTTTTAATATGCTGTCTAGGTTGGTCATTGCTTTTCTTCCAAGGAGTAAAGGTCCTGGACGCCATCACCATCTGGACACCATCACCATCTGCAGTGATTTTGGAGTTCAGAAAAATAAAGTCAGCCACTGTTTCCACTGTTTCCCCATCTATTTGCCATGAAGTGATGGGACTGGATGGGGAAACAGTGGAAACAGTGTCAGACTTTATTTTGGGGGGCTCCAAAATTACTGCAGATGGTGACAGCAGCCATGAAATTAAGAGATGCTTACTTCTTGGAAGAAAAGTTATGACCAACCTAGATAGCATATTGAAAAGCAGAGACATTACTTTGCCAACAAAAGTCTGTCTGGTCAAGGCTATGGTTTTTCCAGTGGTCATGTGTGGATGTGAGAGTTGGACTGTGAAGAAAGCTGAGTGCCAAAGGATTGATGCTTTTGAACTGTGATGTTGGAGAAGACTCTTGAGAGTCCCTTGGACTGCAAGGAGTTCCAACCAGTCCATTCTGAAGGATATCAGCCCTGGGATTTCTTTGGAAGCAATGATGCTAAAGCTGAAACTCCAGTACTTTGGCCACCTCATGCGAAGAGTGGACTCATTGGAAAAGACTCTGATGCTGGGAGGGATTGGGGGTGGGAGGAGAAGGGGATGACAGAGGATGAGATGGCTGGATGGCATCACTGACTTGATGGACGTGAGTCTGAATGAACTCTGGGAGTTGGTGATGGACAGGGAGGCCTGGCGTGCTGCAATTCATGTGGTCGCAAAGAGTCAGACACGACTGAGTGACTGAACTGAACTGATGGGAATGGATGCCATGATCTTAGTTTTATGAATATTGGGCTTTAAACCAATTTTTTCACTGTCCACATCCTTACCATTTGTTATTAGTTGTGTTTTTAATGATAGCCATTCTGGCAGAGGTGTGGTGGTACTGATTCTGTTTTTGATTTGCATTTTCCTGAAGACTTATGATGTTGAGCATCTTTTCATGTATTTTTTGGCCATAAGTATGTTTTTTAGAAAAATGTTCATTCAAGTCCTCTGCCCATTTTTGGTTGGGTTATTTATTTGTTTGTTTTTGATAAGTTATATGATTCCATTTTATATTTTGGATACTAACCTTTTATTGGGTATATCATTAACAAATATCTTCTCCCATTCAGTAAACTGCCTTTTTATTTTGCCAAGAATCTACGTGTCCAAAAAAGTTTTAGTTTTTTGCAGTCTCATTTGTTTATTTTTGCTTTTTGCCTAAAGAGCCAGATCAGACTAGTAATAATATGCTAAAATTTATGTCAAAGATCATGATACCTGTTTTCTCTAGGAGTTTTTTGATTTGAAATCTTAAACATTTAAATTCTTAATCCATTTTTAATTTGGTTTTGTATATGGTATGAGAAAGTAAATCCGTTTTTTCTTTTCCCTTTAGCTCTCCAGTTTTCCCAACACCATTTATTGAAGAAGCTATATTTTTCCTATTGTATATTTATGCCTCCTTTGTTGTACATTAATTGACCATAAAAGTGCAGGTTTATTTCTGGGCTGTCTCTTCTGTTGTAATGATATATGTGTCTGCTTCTGTGCCACCTACATACTGTTTTGATTACTGTAGCTTTGTCGTATAGTTTGAAACCAGGGATTATGATTTTGAACATCTTTCTCAAGATTATTTTGAGAAAAGACCCTCATCTATCTCAAAAACTTTTATGTTTTCATACCAATTTTAGAATTATTTGTTCTGGTTCTGTAAATGCCATTGGTATTTTAATAGGGTTTACATTAAATCTGTACATTGCCTTGGGAAATATGGTCATTTTAACAGTATTCTTCCAATTTGTGAGCATGGTATATCTTTCCAATTTTTTGTGTTGTTTTAAATTTATTTCATTAATGTCTTACAGTTTGTGATTTTAAGTCTTTTATCTCCTTTGTTAGAATTATTCCTAGGTAATGTATTCTTTTTGATGCAATTGTAAATGACATTGATCCTTAATTTCTCTTTCTGTTAGTTCATTGTTGGTTTGTAGAAATATGACTTGTGATTATTAATTTTGTATCCTGCAATCTTACTGAATTCATTTATTAGTTCTAATAAATTTGGGGGCATCTTTAGGATTTTCTGTGTATAATATCATGTCATCTGCAAACAGTTTTACATCTTCTTTTCCAAGTTGGATACAGTTCATTTCTTTACTTGTCTGACTGTTATGGCTAGGACTTCCAGTGTTCAGTTGCTGAGTTATGTCTGACTCTTTGCTCTTTCCTGAACTCTAGCTCACCAGGCTCCTCTGTCCTCCACTATCTCTTGGAGTTTGCTCTAATTCATGTCCCTTGAGTAAGTGATGCTATCAAACCATTTTATCCTCTGTTGCCCCCTTCTCCATTTGCTTTCTGTCTATACAGCCTCAAGGTCTTTTCCAGTGAGTCAGTTCTTTGCATCAAGAGGCAAAAGTATTGGAGCTTCAGCATCAGTCCTTCCAATGAATATTCAGGGTTGATTTCCTTTAGGATTGATTGTTTTGATCTCCATGCTGTCCAAGGGACTCTCAAGAGTCTTCTGTGAACAGCACCACAGTTCAAAAGCATTAAATTGTACTCAGCCTTCTTTATGGTACAATTCTCAAGTCTGTACATAACTACTGGAAAAGCCATAACTTTGACTATATGGACTTTTGTCAGCAAAGTGATACCTCTGCTTTTTGAATACTTGTCTAGATTTGCCATAGCTTTTCTTCCAAGGAGCATGTGTCTTAAATTCATGATTGCAGTCACCATCTTCAGTAATTTTAGAGCCCAAGAAAATAAAATCTGTCACTGCTTCCACTTTTTCCCCTTCTATTTGCCATGAAGTGATGGGACCAGATGCCATGTTCTTTGTTTTTTGAATGCTGTGTTTCAAGCCAGCTCACTCACCTCTTTCACCCTCATCAAGAGGCTCTTTAGTTCATCTTCACTTTCTGCCATTAAAGTGGTATCATCTTCATATCTGAGGTTGTTGATATTTCTTCCAGCAATCTTGATTCCAGCTTGTGATTCATCCAGTCTAGTGTTTTGTGTGATGTACTCTGCATTTAAGTTAAATAAGCAAGGTGACAGTATACAGTCTTGTCAAACTCCTTTCCCAATTTGGAACCAGTCAATTTTTCCATGTCCATTCTAGCTGGTGCTTCTTGACCTGCATTTAACTTTCTCAGGAGACAAGTAAGGTGGTCTGGTACTCCCACATCTATAAGAATTTTCCAGTTTGTTGTGATCCAGATAGTCAAAGGTTTTAGTGTAGTAAACGAAGCAGAAGTAGATTTTTTTTTTTTTAACTCCCTTGCTTTCTCCATGAGCCAACAGATGTTGGCACTTTTATCTCTGGTTCCTCTACCTCTTCAAAACGACTTCCAATACTGTATTCAATAAAAGTAGTGGGATGGGGCATCCTTGTCTTATTCCTTATCTTAGAGGAAATGCTTTCAATTTTTCACCATTAACTATGATGTTGGCTGTAGGTTTATCACATATGACCTTTATTATGTTGGGGTATGCTTCCCCTGTCACCTACTTTGTGGAGAGTTTTTTGTTTTTTTTTTTTAACTTTTTGATTTATTTTTTTATTGAGGGATAAATGCTTTACAGAATTGTGTTGATTTCTGCCAAACATCAACATGAGCCAGCCATAGGAAGGTGTTTATCATAAATAGATATTGAACTTTGTCAACACCTTTTTCTACACTGATTGAGATAATTGTATGATTTCTGTTTTTCACACTGTTAATATGTATCATATTGATTTCTTTGCAGGTACTGAAACATACTTTTCAGACAAATCCCACTTGATCATGGTGTGTGATCTCAAATTCTGACTTTTAATATTTTGAGGATATTTACATCCGTGTCCACCTTTGATAATGACCTGTAATTTCCTTTTTTGAGTGGTGTTTTTGTCTTGTTTCAGGGTGATGTTGGTCTCATAGAATGAGTTTGGAAGACTCTCCCTTCCTCTTTGATATTTTGGAATTGTTTGAGAGGGATAGGTAGTAAATCTTCTTTAAATATTGGTAGTATTCTTCAGTAAAGACTTCTGGTCCTGTTGATTAAATTTCATTACTGGTAATTTCTTTTTTCATCTTTCATCTTCTTCTCAATTCAGTCTTGGGAGATTATACATTTCTAGGAATGTATATTTCTTCTAGCTTGTATATTTTATTGGGATATAATTGTTCATCATAATCTTTTATGATATTTTGTATTTTTATGATGTTGATTATAACTTCTTTTTCACTTCTAATTTTATTTGGGCCCTCTCTTTCTTGATGAGCCTGGCTAAAGATTTTTCAATTTTGTTTATCTTTTCAAAGAACCAGATCTTATCTTCATTGATATTTTACAACTTTTTTTTAGTCTTTGTTCCATTTATTCTGCTCTGATCTGTATGACTTCTTCCCTTCTACTAACTCTGAGTTTGTTTGTTCTTTTTCTAGTTCCTTTGGGTGTAGATTAGGTGGTTTATTTGAGAATTTTGTTCCCTGATATAAGCTTCTATTGCTGTAAACTTCCCTCTCAGAACTTCTTGTAAGTTCCCTCTTAGAAAAGTTGCTTCCCATAGATTTTGGATCATTGTGTTTCCATTTTCTTTTGTCTCCAGATAGTTTTCGTTTGATTTCTTCAGTGACCCGTTGGTTGTTTAGTAGCATATTGTCTAGCCTCCACATACACATATTTTTATTTTTTTACAATTTTCTCGTGGTGATTTTATTGTGCTAGGAAGAAATGCTTGATATGATTTCAGTCATCTTAAATTTATTTAGACTTGTTTTCTGGCCTAACATGTGATTGATCTGTCCTTGAGAATGTCACATGTGTACTGGAGTGTGTACTCTGTTGCTTTTTGATGCGATATTGTATATATCCACCATTTAATTTGTTGTTTAAGGCTAGTGTTTCTGTATCGATCTTCTGTCTAAATGATCTGTCAGTTAATGTAAGTGAAGTTATTATTGTCCCCTACTGTTATTGTGTTACTGTCAATTTCTCCCTTTATCTATGTTAGTATTTGCTTTGTGTACTTAGGTGTTCCTATGTTGGGTACATAGGTATTTACAATTGTTATATCTTCCTAGATCAATCCTTTCTTCATTATGTAATATCCCTCTTTGTTTTTTGTTAGAGTCTATGTTTGAAAGTCTATTTTGTCTGATAAAAGTATTGCTACCACCAATTTTGTATGGAATACTTTCTCCATCCCCTTACTTTCAGTTTGTGTGTCTTTATTTTTTTTTTAATTAATTTTATTTTATTTTTAAACTTTACATAATTGTATTAGTTTTGTCAAATATCAAAATGAATCCACCACAGGTATACATGTGTTCCCCATCCTGAACCCTCCTCCCTCCTCCCTCCCCATACCATCCCTCTGGGTCGTCCCAGTGCACTAGCCCCAAGCATCCAGTATCGTGCATTGAACCTGGACTGGCATCTCGTTTCATACATGATATTTTACATGTTTCAATGCCATTCTCCCAAATCTTCCCACCCTCTCCCTCTCCCACAAAGTCCATAAGACTGTTCTATACGTCAGTGTCTCTTTTGCTGTCTCGTATACAGGGTTATCGTTACCATCTTTCTAAATTCCATATATATGTGTTAGTATACTGTATTGGTGTTTTTCTTTCTGGCTTACTTCACTCTGTATAATAGGCTCCAGTTTCATCCACCTCATTAGAACTGATTCAAATGTATTCTTTTTAATGGCTGAGTAATTGTGTGTCTTTAGATCAACCTGCAGGCAGCATATGTATGGGTTATTTTTTTATATTCATTCCGCCATTCTGTCATTTGATTGAAACATTTAATCCATTTAGATATAAAGTATTGATAATTACTGATATCTATGTACTTGTTTACATTTTGTTCATTGATTTCTGGTTGTTCTATAGGTTCTTTTTCATTCATTTAATCATTTGCTCTCTTCCATTGTGATTTTATGAATATCTTTAATATTATTCTTGAGTTTGTTTCTTTTCTTTTGTGTTGTACTACATGTTTTTGGTTTGTGGTTACTGTAAAAATGTATGTGCATGCTCAGTAGCTCAGTTTTGTCTTTATGACCACAAGGACTGCAGCCTGTCAAGCTCCTCTGTCCACAGAATTCTCTAGGCAATAGTACTGGAGTGGATTGCTATTTACACTTCCAGGTGCTCTTCCCAACTCATGGGTCAAACCTGCATCTCCTGGGTCCTCTGCATTGGCAGGCAAATTCTTTACCACTGAGCAACCTGGGAAGCATAAAATGTGTGTGTGTCTGTGTGTGTGTTTAAAATCATATATATATATATATATATATATATATGTATTACATATGATTGATTTAGTTGATTATCTCTTAGATTCAAATACTTCCTAACAACCCTACAGTTTTATTCTCCTCTCCATTTTTAATGTTTTTACATATTATATTTTAAATATTTTGGGGCATCCCTTAACTACCTTTCGTGCATCCCTTAACTACTCAACTACACTCACAGTCAAGTGTAACTCAGTCTCTTGTCAGGGCACTGCTCCTTTCTCCTGGCTCCTGGTGTGCACAAGGTTTTGTTTGTGCCCTCCAAGAGTCTGTTTCCCCAGTCCCGTGGAAGTTCTGTAATCAAATCCCACTGGCCTCCAAAGTCAAATTCCCTAGGGGTTCTGAGTTCCTTTGTTGGACCCCCAGCTTGGGCTTCCCTAGTAGCTCAGTTGGTAAAGAATCTGCCTGCAATGCAGGAGAACCACGTTTAAGCCCTGGGTTGGGAAGATCCCCTGAAGAAGGAAATGGCAACCCACTCCAGTACTTGTGCCTGGAGAACTTCATGGACAGAGGAGCCTGATAGGCTACAGTCCATGGGATCACAGAGTTGGATACGGCCATGCAACCAATTTTCATTTTGACTTTACTTACTGTGGATATGATTTTACTACTTTTGTCTTTTAACTTTCCTACTAGTTTTATAAGTGCTTGATCCACTGCCTTTACTGTGTGTGTGCCTTTACCAATGAGATTTTTCCTTTTGTGTTTTCCATATTTCTAGTTGTGCTCTTTTCTGCTTAGAGCAGTCCTTTTCAGGTTTCTTATAAAACTTTTCAGTGGTCTTTTCAGTTCAGTTCAGTCCAGTTCAGTCATTCAGTCATGTCTGACTCTTTGCGACCCCATGAATTGCAGCACGCCAGGCCTCCCTGTCCATCACCAACTCCCAGAGTTTACACAAACTCATGTCCATTGAGTCCGTGATGCCATCTAACTATTTTGTCCTCTGTTGTCCCCTTCTCCTCTTGCCTTCAATCTTTCCCAACATCAGGATCTTTTCAAATGAGTCAGCTCTTCACATCAAGTGGCCAAAATATTGGAATTTCAGCTTCAACATCAGTTCTTCCAGTAAACACTCAGGACTGATCTCCAGTCCCCTACAATGAAAAGGACTTTTTTTTTTTTTTTTTTGAGTGTTAGTTCTAAAAGTTCTTGTAGGTCTTCATAGAACCATTCAACTTCAGCTTCTTCAGCATTCCTGGCCGGATTACTGTGATATTGAATGGTTTGCCTTGGAAATGAACAGAGATCATTCTGTCATTTTTGAGATTGCATTCAGGTACTGCATTTCAGACTCTTTTGTTGACTATGATGGCTACTCCATTTCTTCTAAGGGATTCTGGCCACAGACGTAGATATAATGGTCATCTGGTTAAATTCACCCATTCCAGTCCATCTTAGTTCGCTGATTCCTAGAATGTCGACGTTCACTCTTGCCGTCTCCTGTTTGACCACTTCCATTTTGACTTGATTCATGGACCTAACATTACAGGTTCCTATGCAATATTGCTCTTTACAGCATCGGACCTTACTTCTATCACCAGTCACATCCACAACTGGATGTGTTTTTGCTTTAGCTCCATCCCTTCATTCTTTCTGGAGTTACTTCTCCACTGATCTCCAGTAGCATATTGGGTACCTAACTACAAAATTCATGGGCTGACCTTCAAATTTGAATGACAGCCTTGGCAAATATTCTTAGTTGTAACTTTTCCTTTTGTCACTTTGAAATATTGTATCACTCTTTTCTGGAGTGCAAAATTTCTGCTGAAAAGTTAGCTCAGAGTCTTATGGATACATAACTATTTGCTTTTCCCCTGCTGCTTTCAAGATTCCTTCTCTTCTTTACTTTTTGCCAAAAATTGGTGTGAACCTCTTTGGTTGATCTTGATTGTGATTCTTTGTGCTCCGTGGACATGGATGGCTGTTTTCTTTCCCACTTTAGACAAGTTTTCATCTATTTTTTCTTCATTTAAGTCCTCAGCCACTTTCCTTCTCTCTTCTCCTCCTTCTGTGACCATTGTAATGCAAATTATGGTATGATTGATGTCTAGAATTGTCTTAAACTCATTTTGTTTGACTTTTATGTCTTTTTTTCAGTTAGGCTTAGGTAATTCGGACTACTTTGTCTTCCAGTTCACTGATCCCTTCCTCTGTATCAGCTAATTTGTTGACTCCTTCTAGTGTTTTGTTTGTTTGTTTTGTTTTTTTAGCTATTTTATTAGTTCCGTTTGATTCCTCTCTATGTTCTAATGCTTGTTAAACTTCTCACTGGTTCATCCATCTTCTTCTGTGTTCCTTGAGCATCTTATGCCCATAATCTTGAACTCTTTTATCAGGTAGATTGCTTGTCTCCCCTTATTTAGTTATTTTCTGAAGTTTTATGTTTGGAACATATTTCTCTCATTTTGCCTAATTCTTTTTGTTTATTTCTATGTATTAGATACATTGGTTACATTTTCAAGTCCTGAAGATGTGTACTTATGTGGGGTATATCCTTTGAGACCCAGCATCTCCTCTGGTCATGAGAATTACGTGCTCGAAAGGTATCCCATATCAGATCTACATGGCCTGGTTGACTGCCAAGTGCTGCCTCACGTGATGGCTGCCTGCCCACTGGTGGACAGAGCTGGGTCCTGGTGCAGCTGGTTGAAAGGTCCAAGGGTCCCATGCCTCAGCCAGCTGGTAGACAGTGTATGTCCTAGTAAGACTGGCTGTGGGACCTCTGGTGAATGGAGCAAGGACCAGGCCCCTGTTGCAAGATGATGGGTCCCAATGAGGCTGGGTGTATAGCCCAGATGGGTCCCAGGACTGTTGCCAGCTCCCTTGTGAGCAGGTCATCCCTTAGTGCTAACAACCTAAAAGGAGGACTCCAAAATGGTACTTGCCATCCTTGTAGTAAAACAGGCCTCCAAAAGTGGCTGCCACCCTCATCCCCATCCCCAAAGGGAATGCCAGTTGCCTCCTGTCTCTCCAAGAATCTCTCCAAGATGAACAAGCTGGTCTGATGCTTCTTTCATCTTACTGCCTCTGCAGTGGGCCTCAGAACATATATTTGCATGTGCCTTTTTAGAGCAAAGTCATTATTTCCTACCACCCTCTGGTTCTTCCATATGTAAGCCCTGCTAACTTCCAAAGCCAGATATTCTTGAGGTTTGTCTTCTTGGTGCAGGACCTTTCTGGTTGGGAAGCCTAATGTTGAGCTTGGACCTTTTTCTCCTTGGGAAGAACCTTTGCAGTTGTGATTATCCTGTTGTTTATGGGCCACTGACCCCAAGGTGAGGCTCTAGACTATATTACATCTCTTTGTCTCCTACCCATCTCATTGTGGCTACTTCTTTCTGTCTTTAGTTATTAAAGTGTTTTCTGCTAGTCTTCCTGTCATTCTCTTAGTTACCCTGAAAATAGTTTTAATTTTGGTGTGTCTATGATCAAGGAAGGAAGCCTGGGGTCTCCCTTCTCTACCATCTTAGCCACATTCCCTAATTTTGCTTTTTTTTTTTTTTTCCCCTCAGTGTTTCTCTTTGGATGGTTTCTTTTTCTGAATATATATTAATATCTTCCCCTTCAATGTGAACTCTACCATTAATGCACCAAATGCATTGCTTACCTCACACATTTAAAATTGACTGGGCACTGTTTATATCTTCTGTGTCTCTTGTTTATCTTATAAATATTTGGAATTCAGTTATTTTATGCTTTTAATTCAAGTGTAGTTAGTTTATAATGATGTATTAGTTCTATGTGTATAGAAGTGATTCAGTTGTATATATATATATATATATATATATATTCATGTGTATATATAAAGTCTTTTCCAAATTCTTTTCCACTATAGATAATAAGAAAATACTGAATATAGTTCCCTGTGCTATGCAGCAGGTCCTTTTTTACTTATTTTATATATAGAAGTGTGTATATGTTAATATCAAACTCTTAATTTGTCTCTCTACCCATTGCCTGCTACCCTCTTTGGCAGTCTTCAATTTTTTTTCTCTGCCTGTGAGTCTATTTCTGCTTTGTAAATAAGTTCATCTGCATTATTTTTCAGATCTCACATATAAGTGATATATATATATTTGTCTCTGACTTATTTCACTTAGTATGATAATCTCTAGTTCCATCCATGTTGCTGCAAGTAGCATTGTCATTCTTTATATGGCTGAGTAATATTCCATTGTGTGTGTATACACACATATTGTATCCTCTTTATCCATTCACCTGTCAATGGACATTTACATTACTTCCTTGTTTTGGCTATTATAAATAGTGCTGCAGTGAATGTTGAAGTGAGTGCATCTTTGTGAATTAGTTTTCTCTATATATATGCCCAAGAATAGGATTGCAGGATCATATGGTAACTCTATTTTCAGCTTATTTATTTCAGTGTTATCATTAAGTCTAACATCTGTATCATTTCTGGGTTATTTTTGATTGATTACTCTCTTTATGGGTCATATTTCTGTGCTTCTTTATATGCTCGGTATTCCTTGATTGGATGCCAAATATTGTGAACTTTTTATTGTGTGTGCTGAGTATTTTCATCTTTATATAATACTCCTTAGCTCTTTTTTCTTGGATGTAGATAGGTTATTTGGAAATAAGTCTTGCTTTTTAATATTTGTTAGATGGGAATAGAACCACATTGAATCTGGGACAGGTTATTCATCACTGCAGAAGCAAGACCCATTTTAGTACTCTACTCAATGCTCTATGACTTAATGAATTTTTTCTGGGTAGCCTCATGAGAATAAGTATCATAGATTGGTACCAGATATTTTTTCCTTGATTCATTTGGGATGGGCCTGTCTTTGGTCTTAGGTGAAGTGAAGTCGCTCAGTCGTGTCCGTCTCTTTGTGACCCCATGGACTGTAGTCTACCAGGCTCCTCAGTCCATGGTATTTTCCAGGCAAGAGTACTGGAGTGGGTTGCCATTTCCTTCTCCAGGGGATCTTCCCAACCCAGGGATTGAACCTGGGTCTCCCACATTGCAGTCAGACGCTTTACCATCTGAGCCACCAGGGAAGCCCTTGGTCTTGGGTAGTTTCTCACATAGAAGTCCTATAAGTACTAATCCATTATCTTGCTGACTACTCCTCTAGGGAATTCTCTGAGGATTACTGGGGCTCTTTCTCTGTGCAGCTGTCTCTTTTCTGGTATATCCAGTGTCAATATTAGTCCAGAGATAGACAAAAAGAAGCCAGATTTCATGTACGATATTCTGTTTATATGTGTTTGACCTGACATTTGGTAAAGGAATTGTCCAACTGAAGATGATTTAGAAATTGCCTAAAATCACAGGAGAGCAATACATTGAGAAGATGTCTGATCTGAAACTGGATACCCTGAAGGTGTGCAATGAGAAAAACTGCATCTAAGGGTTAAATGGCTTCCCTGGTGGCTCAGAGGTTAAAGCATCTGCCTCCAATGTGGGAGACCTGGGTTCGATCCCTGGGTTGGGAAGATCCCCTGGAGAAGGAAATGGTAACCCACTCCAGTACTCTTGCCTGGAGAATCCCATGGACCAAGAAGCCTGGTAGGCTACAGTCCATGGGGTCGCAAAGAGTTGGACATGACTGAGCGACTTCACATTCAAGGGTTAAATATATTCTTCCTGTTTGACAACATATGGAAATTTACCCATTACCACCCTCCCAAATTTATGTTCAGAATAACCTTACAAGTCACAGGACAGGAATGACTGCTGATTTCCAACAGACTGTAACATTTTAAATATTTATTTGTATCTTTAAACAGCAAGTTGAAGTTAACCAATATACTTGTTTGATATTTTAGAAACAAGCTCTTCTAGAGAAAAAAATGGCTTATCATTTACAAAAAATGCAAGAAAGTGGCATTAAAAAGGAAGATATGAGGAAAAATACAAATGATTACGGAGAACAAGATGGACTACATTATGAATGTGAGAATATTAATATCTAATGTAGCTATGTAGAAAGTGCTTGACTATATATTTATGTAAAAAATTCTTTTGCAAAACAATTGCTCATGCTTGCTATCTGCTTTGTACCAGGGCAGGATTCTAGGAATTTCCCTATCACAGTTCAAGTTGAAATGTAGACATATATATATATATATATATATATATATATATATATATATGTAAATTAAACAAACTAAAATAGCCTTATCAAGTGATTCAGCAGAGAGTCATGCCTAGACTGCAGTTCTAGTCAACTTCCTTATACTTATATATTTTGTGCTCAGTTCAGTTTAGTCACTCAGCCATGTCCATTTCTTTGCGAACCCATGGACTACAGCATGCCAGGCTTCCCTGTCCATCACCAGCTCCCAGAGCTTACTCAAACTCATGTCCATTGAGTCAGTGATGCCATTCAAACATTTCATCCTCTGTCATCCCCTTCTCCTCCCACCTTCAATCTTTACTAGGATCAGGGTCTTTTCCAAGGAGTTAGTTCTTTGCATCAGGTGGCCAAAGTATTGGAGTTTTCAGCTTCAGCATCCATCCTTCCAATGAATATTCAGGACTGACTTCCTTTAGAATACACTGGTTGGAGCTCCTTGCAGTCCAAGGGACTCTCACAAGTCTACTCCAACACCAAAGTTCAGAAGCATCAATTTTTCAATGCTCAGCTGTCTTCACAGTCCAACTCTCACATCCATACATGACTACTGGAAAAACCATAGCCTTGACTAGACAGAACTTTGTTGGCAAAGTAATGTCTCTGCTTTTTAATATGCTGTCTAGGTGGGTCATAGATTTCCTTCCAAGGAGCAAGCATCTTTTAACTTCGTAGCTGCAGCCACCATCTGCAGTGGTTTTGGAGCCCCCCAAAAATAGTCTTTCACTGTTTCCATTGTTTCCCCATCTATTGGCCATGAAGTGATGCCATGATCTTGGTTTTCAGAATGTTGAGTTTTAAGCCAACTTTTTCACTCTCCTCTTTCACTTTTATCAAGAGGCTCTTTAGTTTTTCTTCACTTTCTGCCATAAGCGTGGTGTCATGTGCATATCTGAGGTTATTGATATTCCTCCTGGCAATCTTGATTCTAGCTTGTGCTTTATCCAGCCTGGCTTTTTGCATGATGTATTCTGCAAATAAGTTAAATAAGCAGAGTGCCAGTATGTAGCCTTGACATACTCCTTACCAGATTTGGAACCAATCTTTTGTTCCATGTCCAGTTCTAACTGTTGTTCTTGACAGGCACACAGATTTATTAGGAGGCAGGTCAGGTGGTCTGTTATTTTCATTTCATTAACAATTTTCCACCATTTGTCGTGATCCACACAAAGGCTTTGGCATAGTCATTAAGCATAAATAGATGTTTTCCTGGAACCCTCTTGCTTTTCCGAGGATCCAACAGATTTAGTCTCTGTTTCCTCTGCCTTTTCTAAATCCAGCTTGAACATCTGGAAGTTCATGGTTCATGTATTGTTGAAGCCTGGCTTGGAGAATTTTGAACATTACTTTACTAGTATGTGAGATGAGTGCAATTGTGTAGTAGTTTGAGCATATTTTGGCATTGCCTTTCTTTGGGATTGGAATGAAAATTGACCTTTTCCAGTCCTGTGGCCACTGCTGATTTTTCCAAATTTGCTGGCATATTGAGTGCAGCCCTTTCATAGCATCTTCTTTCAGGATTTGAACTAGCTCAACTGAATTCCATCACCTCCACTAGTTTTGTTCATACTAATGTTTCCTAAGGCCCACTTGACTTCACATTCCAGGATGTCTGGCTCTAGGTGATTGATTACACCATTGTGGTTATCTGGGTCATGAAGATCCTTTTTGTATAGTTCTTCTGTGTATTGTTGCAGCCTCTTCTTAATATCTTCTGCTTCTGTTAGGTCCATACCATTTCTGTTCTTTATTATGCCCATATTTGCATGAAATGATCCTTTAGTATCTATAATTTTCTTGTAGAGCTTTCTATTCTTTCCTGTTCTATTGTTTTCCTCTATTTTTTTTTGCATTGATTGCTGAGGAAGTCTTTCTTATCTCTCCTTACTATTCTTTGGAACTCTGCATTCAAATGGCTATATCTTTCCTTTTGTCCTTTGCCTTTCACTTCTCTTTTTTTCTCAGCTGTTTGTAAGGCCTCTTCAGACAACCATTTTCCCTGTTTGCATTTCTTTTTCTTTGGGATGGTCTTGATCACTGCCTCCTGTACAGTGTTATGAACCTCCGTCCATAGTTCTTCAAGCACTCTATCAGATCAATCCCTTGAGTCTTTGTCATTTCCACTGTATAATCATAAGGGATTTGATTTAGGTCATACCTGAATAGTCTGGTATTTTCCCCTACTGTCTCCAGTTTACTTCGGAATTTGGCAGTAGGGAGTTCGTGATCTGAGCCAGCTCCCGGTCTTATTTTTTCTGACTGTATAGAGTTTCTCCATCTTTGACTGTAAAGAATATAATCAATCTGATGGGCCCCGCCCATTAGAACAAGACCTAGTTTCCTCCTCAGTCATTCTCTCCTTTCAGGAAGCTTCCATAAGCCTGTTATCCATCAGAGGTCAGACAGAATGAAAACCACAATCACAGGAAACAAACCAAACTGATCACATGGATCACAGCCTTGTCTGACTCAATTGAAATTATGAGTATGCTGTGTAGGGCCACTTAGGACAGACTGGTCATGTTGGAGAGTTCTGACAAAAAGTAGTCCACTGGAGAAGGGAAGGGAGAAGGCAATGGCACCCTACTCCAGTACTGTTGCCAGGAAAATCCCATGGATGAAGGAGCCTGGTGGGCTGTAGTCCATGGGGTTGCTAAGAGTCAGACATGACTGAGTGACTTCACTTTCACTTTCCACTTTCATGCATTGGAGAAGGAAATGGCAACCCACTCCAGTGTTCTTGCCTGGAGAATTCCATGGACAGAGAACCCTGGTAGGCTGCAGTCCGTGGGGTCGCACAGAGTCGGACACGACTGAAGCGACTTGGCAGCAGGCAGGAGAAGGGAATGGCAAACTACTTCAGTATTCTTGCCTTGAGAATCCCATGAACTGTGTGAAAAGGCGAAAAGATAGGACACTAATGATAAACTCCCCAGGTCGGTAGGTGCCCAATATGCTACTAGAGATTGGTGAAGAAATAACTCCAGAATGAAGAGACGGAGCCAAAGCAAAAACAGCAACCACTGGTGATGGAAGTACACTTCGATGCTGTAAAGAGCAATATTTCATAGGAACCTGTAATATTTTGTGCCACTGAAATTAAAATATGTAAATAATTGCTATTACCTACCAACATGATGTTCTACTGTTTTGTCAGCCATAAAGAATAGACAGTACCAGAAAAAAAAAAAAAAAAAAAAAGATGAAGGAAAGGAGGAAGTAGAAAAAGAGGGAAAGGAAGAAAAAGGAAAAAACAAAGAAAATTTAAAGGAAGGACTTCAGGTCATTACTTTGTTATGCCCAATATCTACCAGCTTCCTCTTATTTCTAACATTATAAGACTATAGAAGTATTTGTTAAAATTAATGATATTAAAATTTCTTGGCCAGAATAAAAGTATATAGGTTTTTGTAAATTATCTGTGAGTATATGTATCAGGGAAAAACATAATAATCTTCCATAAGTTATCACAGCACACCATCAATCCTGTCTCTGTCCCATCAATGCTGTTTCTTGGTGAGAGTCTCCCTTTGTCTGTCCAGTAGATTCCTAACTAGTCTCCATTGGCTCTTATTTTTACCTGCCTCAAATCCATTTTTTATGCTGTTACATAATTATATGTAAAGGTCTGCTCTGATAGTTTCTTCTCCTGGCCCCCAAACTTAAAGATTTCCATTAACTCTTAAATGAAGCTCAGACTTCTTAAGCAACCATTCATCACCATTGAGGGTCAAACTTAAACCTAACTTTACTTCACATTACCTCCTTGAAGAAGGTGGATATGATCTAGGAGGTGATATGCACCCAAACTGGAGCCAAACTGCTGAAGTTCAAGTCCTGCTTTATCATTTTATAGCCTTTAAATAGGTTATACAAATTATTTAACATCTTTGAATCAGTTTGATCATCTGAGAAGATAATACTTCTAAATTCCATAAAGAGCCCAAAAGTTCTAGCCCTTAGCAAGCATTTAGTTAATTGTCTAATCTAATGAGACTACTGACCTTTCCTAAAACACAAGTTACCATTTATACTTCTGTGCTGCTCTTTATCCAGGTGTCTAGCCTGGAATGCCATGTTTACTGTTCATCTATTCAAATCCTACAATTCTTTAAATCTTCACAATAAATGACACAATAAAAAATCTTTCTTGATGTCTGTAATTGGAAGATACCTCTCCTTTGAACTCTCTAATACTTTGTGCTATTCTTAATCCATGTATTCCATATTTCCCACCATCTTAATTACCCCTAATATTGAAACTCCCACCTTTGTGTTTCACAGAGTACTAAGTACTGTGTGTGTGCATGTGTGTCTGTGTGTGTGTGTGTGTGTCTGTGAATGTGGTCAAGAATACATTTTAAACAAATTGTTACGTCAAATCTCCTCTTTTGAGGAAGTAGTATATAAATTATTTTATCTAGGTGACAAATTGAGTTATAGCTCTATAGTGATGTTGTCATCTTCCAAATAGCTTCCAGAGGGACAGAGAGAATAAGAAAGGAAAGGAATATTGGGTGAACCTGGTCTAGTTAGAGGAAAGATCACTCTCATATGTGACAATTTTACTGAAAAAACATTGAGCACACATGCTATGAAGTTCCTTTGTCCTCCTAATTGGTTAGAAGCACGAATTATAATTTCCTTTTTTATAGAGAAGGAATATGTATATGGTTACTTATGCTAATTTGTGAGGCACATTCAAGAGTTGCAGTTGTCACTGTGGGCTAGTGGGTCTCCAGCCAGTAGTTCTATTGGTATCCCATCTCTATAAAAAAGAAATAGTATCATCCACCTCATTAGAACTGATTCAAATGGATTCTTCTTAATGGCTGAGTAATACTCCATTGTGTATATGTACCACAGCTTTCTTATCCATTCATCTGCTGATGGACATCTAGGTTGCTTCCATGTCCTGGCTATTATAAACAGTGCTACAATTGGACACTGTGGGAGAGGGAGAGGGTGGGATGATTTGGGAGAATGGCATTGAAATATGTATAATATCATATATGAAACGAGTCGCCAGTCCAGGTTCGATGCACGATACTGGATGCTTGGGGCTGGTGCACTGGGACGACCCAGAGGGATGGTATGGGGAGGGAGGAAGGAGGAGGGTTCAGGATGGGGAACACATGTATACCTGAGGCAGATTCATTTCGATATTTGGCAAAACCAATGCAATATTGTAAAGTTAAAACAAAATTAAAAAAATAGAAAAAAAGGAAATAGTAAATTATAGTTAATAAACCAGATACAGCTTTTCTGTCAGAAGAAAATTCTGTCCCTTCAAATATATATTTTAACCTTAAGGGATAATATTTGAAGAGTAATTCCATTTCACATTTCTTCTTGTTCTCCAATACCTCCCCAAAATGCTGAATATAATTAGCATGTAGGCTCACTTCCTATTATGGTATGATAAGAGAGTCTATCTTGGGTAATTCTGTCATCACTACTATTAAAAATAAATGTTTTGTTGCATTTTAAAGCTATTTATCCAAAGAAGAAAAAGAAGAAGAATGATGACATAAAGGTAGTTTATGCTGTTGCTGACCAGAAACCAAACAGAGGAGCAGATGGTAATTTAATATTATAATAAGAAATATTAAATAGTATTTTTAGGGAAGACTAAATTTGGATGACTTTTTTTTTTTTTTTTTGGCTTAAATGCAGACAATTCCTCTATTCCTTTTTGTCAAATGACAAAATTTGGGTGATGCTTACAAGCAATAATACAACTCTATTGCTTCCAGAATTTTATCTCTAATTACTAATTTAGTATTCTGGCCTTATATCATCATTTTAGAGAAATTAAATGGTCTATTGCTGCTGAATGAACAGTATATGAAACAAAAAATTGCAAGATAATTTTTATATTGCTCAAAATGATTTTTGAAAATTCTGAAGTGGATCAGAAATTAAGTACATTAATTCAGTCCATCATGGACTCCATATCACTTTATTATTTCTATCATTCTGTGTCACTTCATGTTGTATGTTAGAATTAGACCAGGAACCCAAATAACAGCATAAATATCCTCCAAGTAATACACTATCAAAACTATAAGACTGTTTTAAATTGAGCAATATGAATTCTTCTCCAATATTAAATTTCCAAAGAAAAATTTAGTATAAAAATTAAATCCATTTGTATTTATCAGTTAAATTCTAAGTAAAAAGTTTAAAATCTTTCTTATCCGAGGGTGTAATTTGATTACTCTCATAAAGTCTCTAGGATGAAACAGGATTGAGCTAAGGCTGTCTTCCACTCAGAACTACTGTAGTTTACTTAATTCAGCTCTAAACTTTGTGGGCACCATTTGTAACCCATTTGTAACATTTGTAACCCAGTTCAGTTCAGTCACTTAGGCATGTCCGACTCTTTGCAACCCCATGAATCACAGCATGCCAGGCCTCCCTGTCCATCACCAACTCCCGGAGTTCACTCAGACTCAACGTCCATCGAGTCAGTGATGCCATCCAGCCATCTCATCCTCTGTCATCCCCTTCTCCTCCTGCCCCCAATCCCTCCCAGCGTCAGAGTCTTTTCCAATGAGTCAGTTCTTCTCATGAGGTGGCCAAAGTACTGGAGTTTCAGCTTTAGCATCATTCCTCCCATGTGGGTCCCAAAAAGTTTTTTTTGTTGTTGTTGTGTTTTTTTTCTTTAATAAAACACCAAGTAATTACTTACAACATATACAATTATGACAACACAAGCCACATATCCACTAAATAGAGACAATAAAACTAAATTCTCAGTTTCTGAAGCAGTTATCCTATGCAGAATGGTTTTCTAAAACTCTAGTGTTTAATGAAGGTCAGAATTGTCTTAGAAAAGAAAGTCATTTAGTCATGTCCGACTCTCTGTGATCCAATGGACTGTAGCCCACCAGGCTCCTCTGTTCATGGAATTATCCAGGCAAGAATACTGGAGTGGGTTGCTATTTACTTCTCACTGATGTCAAAATCAGTGCCTCTTGAGAAACCTATATGCAGGTCATGAAGCAACAGTTAGAACTGGACATGGAACAACAGACTGGTTCCAAATAGGAAAAGGAGTACGTCAAGGCCGTATATTGTCACCCTGCTTATTTAACTTATATGCAGAGTACATCATGAGAAACGCTGGACTGGAAGAAGTACAAGCTGGAATCAAGATTGCCAGGAGAAATATCAATAACCTCAGATATGCAGATGACACCACCCTTGAGGCAAAAAGTGAAGAAGACCTAAAAAGCCTCTTGATGAAAATGAAAGAGGAGAGTGAAAAAGTTGGCTTAAAGCTCAACATTTAGAAAACGAAGATCGTGGCATCTTGTCCCATCACTTCATGGGAAATAGATGGGGAAACAATGGAAACAGTGTCAGACTTTATTTTTCTGGGCTCCAAAATCACTGCAGGTGGTGATTGCAGCCATGAAATTAAAATACGCTTATTCCTTGGAAGGAAAGTTATGACCAACCTAGATAACCTATTCAAAAGCAGAGACATTACTTTGCCAACAAAGGTCTGTCTAGTCAAGGCTATGGTTTTTCCTGTGGTCATGTATGGATGTGAGAGTTGGACTGTGAAGACAGCCGAACACTGAAGAATTGATGCTTTTGAACTGTGGTGTTGGAGAAGACTCTTGAGAGTCCCTTGGGCTGCAAGGACATCCAACCAGTCCATTCCAAAGGAGATCAGTCCTTGGTGTTCTTTGGAAGGAATGATGCTAAAGCTGAAACTCCAGTACTTTGGCCACCTCATGTGAAGAGTTGACTCATTGGAGAAAACTCTGATGCTGGGAGGGATTGGGGGCAGGAGGAGAAGGGGATGACAGAGGATGAGATGACTGGATGGCATCACCGATTCGATGGACGTGAGTTTGAGTGAACTCCGGGAGTTGGTGATTGACAGGAAGGCCTGGTGTGCTGCAATTCATGGGGTCGAAAAGAATCAGACACGACTGAGCGACTGAACTGAACTGAACTGATGTCAAAATATCTCAGTGATATTGGAGGAAAGAATGGTAAATGGAAAGTACTATTTTAAGCCTCACCAGGTTACCAGTCTATCTGTGACGGTTCTCCAGGTATCAAAATTATAAATTTAATTAAGTATAACTGAAAGACAAAAATGAATTCTCAAACTGTATTAATACTTTATCTGGGGGTGGTGGGGAGGTACTGTTTCTACTTTCCACTCCTAGAGATTGGCATGTGAGTCATTCTTTTTTTATGAACTTTAGAAATGTACAGTAGTGATATCACAATTATATATTAAAAGTGTTCCTCTCTCTCATTCACCATAATCAAACCTCCTAAATTTGCCTCTCACCGTTGCACTGAGTATGAACTCCATATGGTGTAACAGCCTATCCACCATTATGGGCAGTTTTCTCAACATTTTGTAATTGGCAACAATCCAAGTAGAGTTCAGAGGTCAGAATTCTCTACAGTTCCTGCTTCTTGTCTCTATATTTTTACATTCTCAAAAAAAGATCTGGAGGTAATTTATTTTGGTTTTTAAATTACTTTAAAGCAAAATGGAATGGTTTTATGTAATTGCATGAGTTTTAACACATATGAAATTGTGTGACTTCTATCAAAATCATAACATTTTCAACATTCCAAAAATGTTCTTTGGCAGTCATGCATTCCTTCCTCCAACTGATAAGCCCAGGCAACCACTGATATGTTGTCCAGCACTACAGTTCTTTTTCCTTTGGAAAATGTCTTATAAATGGACATTTTGATAATTGTTCCTTTCATTCAACATAGTGCCTTTGAAATTCATTCAAATTATTTCATTTGTCAGTAGTTTACTCCTTATTATTTCCTTTGTGTGTATGCAATGGACTTACCTCTGCATATATCAGTTGAAGAAAATTTGGTTGTTTCCAGATTTGGATGATTATGAATAGAAAGATCAGAAGTATACACTAAGTATACATTAAGCTTTTTGTGTGAACAAGGGATTATTATTGTGTATGTCGAAGTTTATAAAGAATTGCCTATTTCTCAGAGCAGCTATAACATTTTGTATCCCCCATTAGTAATGCATGAGAGATCTATTTGCTATGCATCCTTGCAACCGTTGATGTTATCAGTATTTTTTATTTTAGCTATTTATATAGATGTAATGGTATATCACTGTGGCTTTCATTTGTATTTTTCTGATGTCTAATGATGATGAGTATTTTTTCATATGCCTTTTGCCTTTTGTAAATCCTGCTTAGTGAAGTAGCTGTTGAAGCCTTTTCCTCATTTTTATTTGGACAGTTTTCTTACTATTGAATTTTGAAAGTTACTAATATATTCTGAATATAAGTCTTTTTCAGGTATGTGATTTGAAAATATTTTAATCTGTGACTTGCCTTTCAATTTTCCATTTCTAATTATTCAGTATGTCTATCCTTTTGCACATATTGCACTACCTTTGATTATTGTAGCTTGTTATTCTTAAAATGAAGTAGTATAATTTCCAGCAAGTTTATTTTTCTTCCCAGTTTTTATGGACATTTTAATTCATTTGCCTGAGTATTAGTTTTATACTCAGCTTTACATCAAAAAATATGCCAGGGTTTTTGAATGAAAGAGAAATAAATCTTTACAGGGTCTTCCAATCCGTAAACATTGTATTTCTTCCTATTTGTTTAGGTCACCCTTGATTTCTTTCATAAGTGTTTTGTAGTTTTCAGCTTAGAAATCTTGTATATGTTCTGATGAATAAGTGCTTCATTTTTGTACATGTACATGGTATTTTAAAAATTTGATTCCCAGTTGTCTGTGGCTATTGTTTTTACTATATCTCTTTGTACAGATATTTTAGTGGTTTTGTTCAAGGTAATAGCATACTTACTTAGCTTATCACAATCAACTCTGACTAGACATTCTTACCTCTTTATGTTAAATGTAAAGTGTAAAATGTGTAAATCTTACCAGTATATATGTTTCCTTATTCCTCTCCCCTTTGTTATTAGGTACCTTATATATTACATCTACATACACCAAACACGCACTCAGACAATGTAATCATTATTTAAATAACTAAACAGAGGTAGACAGTCTATTATATTTAGTCAAATAATTTACATTTTGGTTGCCTTTTAACTCCTGATGTTTCTGGTTATTTTTATTCTTTTTATCTTAACTTTTTTTCTATTGGAGTATAGCTGATTAACAATTCTGTGTTAGTTTCAGGTGTACAGAAAAGTAACATATACATATATCTATTCTTTTTCAAATATCTTTTGATGTGAAGGAATTCTTAATTCAGTACAATAAAATTTCACATATTTTCATTATAGTTTGTATATTTTGTTACTTTTTCAGGCTCATTTGTATGAATTCTCTTTGATATTGAAAAATTATTAATCTTTTACCTTATTTGTGGGAAATATTTTCATCATTTTGTTAATGGCATTTTTAGCCTTTCTTATTAAACATTTCAAACATAAGCAAAAACCAACAGAATACTTATGTGCCTCTCTTTCAATTTCAACAATTCATAGACTATTTTGTTTTGTCTGTGCCCTCAACTTCTCCCTGGTGCCCTATTGTTTTAAAGCACGTCACACACATTATTTCATCCATCAGTATATTATTATGTACCTAAAAGATAAGGATTATTTTTAATGCATAACCACAATATCATGATCGCATTACACAAATGAATAAGTCATTAATGTAAAGTGAAAGAAAGTGAAGCCGCTCAGTTGTGTTCAACTCTTTGCGACCCCATGGAATGTAGCCTACCAGGCTCCTCCGTCCATGGGATTTTCCAGGCAAGCGTACTGGAATGGGTTGCCATTTCCTTCTCCAGGGGATATTCCCAACCCAGGGATCGAACCCAGGTCTCCCGAATTGCAGGCAAACGCTTTACCGTCTGAGCCACCAGGGAAGCCCTTAAGGGAAGTCCTTAATATAATCAGACATTAAATCACTATTCAGCTTTCCAGTAATCTCATAAATATCACAAAAATATTTGGAAGTTACTTTGAATCTACATTGACAAATATTGCAATGGTTTGTATATCTTCTGAGTCTCTTTTAATCTGTGGATTCTCCTTCCATATATCCCTCTTCTTCCCTCCTTCCCTTCCTCCTCTTTTTTCAAACTATAGTTTGTTTGTTTCAGAAATTGAATTGCTTGCCTGGTTGAGCTCCTCAGTGACTGAACTTTTGCTGATTGTATCTATATGGTGTATGTTATTTCTTTTGTATTTCTAGTAAAGTATCAGTTTATTTACTTTCAGGTTCAGGTTCTTTAGCAAGGTTGATTCATAGATGGTAGTGTATCTTTCTATCAGGAAGCACCATAATATTGCACTGTTTTTCTCTTTGTGATATTAACAGCCATTTGTGCTCAAGGACTGATCCATGAATTAATTATAGGTTTCAAAATTGGGTTAATTCCATCATCTCTTCTTTATAAATTAGAATGATCTAATAAAAAGAAATTTACCCTCAACTTCTGATTGGTTACATTGTGATACAGATATTTAAGAATAGCAGACGGATGCTTAATACTTTAACATCATTTATTAGTTTTCAAAATAATGAATTATTTCAGTAGCATCTTCCATGCATGTGTGCTATGTCGCTTCAGTCATGTCCAACTCTTTGTAACGCTATGGACTGTAGCCCACCAGGATCCTCTGTCAATGGGATTGTCCAGGCAAGAATACTGGAGTGTGTTGCTATGCCCCCCTCCAGGGGATCTTGCCGACCCAGAGATCAAACCTGACTCTCTTGCATTACTGGCAGTTTCCTGCATTCAGTGAGATTCTTTATGCAGTGACCTACCAGGGAAACTGTCCATAATGCTATTACTGTGCTTGTTTATGCTGAAATAAACAAGCACAGTAATTATATACTGTGCTTGTTTGTACTTTGTAGCAGGTGAGAGCCCCTTCAAGATAACTCTTGAGTCCCTTTTGACACAACCCTATCGATTTTTGTTAGCTTTCTTGTTAACTGAGAAGCTTATTCTGTACACATTCAGTTGTTTTCAACCAATGAATTTCATTGGCATCTTTGAAAAGATGAAGTGATATATATAGTTGGACCTATTTCTGGACATGCTGTTTTGTTTCATTCGTCTGTTTACCCTTATGTGAAAACAGTATTCTATTAATTACTTTAGCCTTATAATGAGTCTTGAAATTTGGCAGTTTGAGTTCTCCAACATTAATTGCTTTTCTAGGTTAACTTAGTTGTTCTAGGGCCATTGCATTTCCATAGAAATTTTAATTTTTAATTGAAGTATAGTTTATTTACAATATTATGTTAGTTTCAGGTGTAAAAATTATTCAGGGTTTTTTGTAAATTATATTCCATTATATGTTATTACAAGCTATTGAATATAATTCCTTGTGCTATACATCAAATCCTTGTTGTTTTATCTATTTTATGAATATAGTTTGTATCCATTAATCCTATACTAATTTGTCTCTCCCTTACTCCATCTCCCCTACATAACCATCTTTGTTTTCTAAGTCTGTAAGTCTGGTTCCGTTTTGTAGAGATTCACTTGTATTACCTTTTCGATTCCACATATAAGTGATATCATAAAGTATTTGTCTCTCTCTGTAGCATTTACTGGTGGCTCAGAGGTTAAAGTGTCTGCCTGCAATGTGGGAGACCCAGGTTCGATCCCTGGGTCAGGAAGATCCCCTGGAGAAGGAAATGGTAACCCACTCTAGTATTCTTGCCTGAAGAATCCCATGGACGGAGAAGCCTGGTAGGCTACAGTCCACGGGGTCACAAAGAGTTGGACACGACTGAGCGACTTCACTTTCACTTTCATATGACTGACTTCACTAAGCATAATATTCTCTCTAGGTCCATCCATGTTACTGCAAATGGCAATATCTCATTCTTTTTATGGCCACATAATATTCCATTTTGTGTGTATGTATGTATATCTTAAGCCAATCATTTTCTGATGGGCACTTGAATTATTTCCATATCTTGACTACTGTAAATAGCAGTGCTTTGAACATTGGCATGCATGTATCTTTTCAGCTCTCTAGTTTCTACAACTGTCATTTGGAAATTTTGTGGGTTCACCTTTCATTTCTTTTTCTTGCTGGCCAGGACTTCCAGAACAATGTTGAACAAAAAGGTGATTGTCTACATCCTGATCTTGTTCTAAAATTTAAGGCTAAGTGATCAATATAAACTAAAATATTAGCTCTAGAGATTTGAAGATAACTTTTAACAAAGGAAAGACATATCCTCTCATACTCCCATTCACTAAGAAGTTTCATCATGAATGGGTGTTGTTTTCCCATGTTTTTCCTTGCATCTTGGAGATAATCATCTAAATTTCCTTCTTTTTGCTCCTACTGTGGTAAGTTACTTTGACATATTTTTGAATAATAAACCACCTTATGTTCTTGGGATAAACATCACTTATTCATTGTGTATTATTTTCTAGTATATATTGTCGCTGCTGCTAAGTCGCTTCAGTCGTGTCTGACTCTGTGCAACCCCATAGACGGCAGCCCACCAGGCTCCCCCGTCCCTGAGATTCTCCAGGCAAGAACACTGGAGTGGGTTGCCATTTCCTTCTCCAATGCATGAAAGTGAAAAGTAAAAGTCAAGCCGCTCAGTCATGTCCGACTCTTAGCGATCCCATGGACTGCAGCCTACCAGGCTCCTCTGTCCATGGGATTTTCCAGGCGAGAGTACTGGAGTGGGGTGCCATTGCCTTCTCCAGTATATAGTGTTAGATTCAGTTTATTTATAATTTTTACATCTTTTGACATGGGAGGATATTGACTGAGTTTTTCTTATAATGTCTTGTAATTTTTATATGATTTTTATATGTGAGTGATTCTGATCTCAAAGTATGAGTTAGGAGATGAGTTCACTCCTCTTCGTTTTTCTGGATGAATTTGTGTAGAATTAGTGTAAATTCTTCCTTTGGTATGTTGTATAATTCAGAAGGAAAGTCATTTGAGCCTAGAGTTTTCTTTGTGGAAATGTTTTAAAGTACACATTCCATTTATTAAATAGATATGTTCTTCATATTTTCTATTTGTTCATGAATGTGATTTGGTCATTTTTTGTTTTTGATGGAATATATATCTCATTTTATAAGTTATTGCTATACCTTTTCATAATTTATTATTTTTAGCATCATGGAAATGGCAACCCACTCCAGTGTCCTTGCCTGGAGAATCCCAGGGACAGGGGAGCCTGGTGGGCTGCCATCTATGGGGTCGCACAGAGTCGGACATGACTGAAGCAACTTAGCAGCAGCAGCATAGACTCTGTTATGCCATTATCTCTGTGTCTTCTCTTTTTCCTGATCAGTCTGACTTATCAGTTTTATTTAAACTGTTTATTTTCTCTTGTTTTTCTATTTCCTTTTCACTTAGATCTTATTTCTTTTCTTCTGCCTATTAAGTGTGACAAGGTTGCGGAAGAATTAAAATTTTGATACACTGCTGAATAGTATGATATGGTACAACCACTTTGGAAAACAGTCTGACATTTCTTAAAACTAGACATACACCTACCATATGACCTAGCCATCCACTACTATGTATTTACTCAATAAAAATGAAAACATATACTCACAAAAACTTGTGCAGGTAAATTCCTAAATATTTGTAAGTTGCCAAAACTGTAAATCTCAAACAACAGGGGAGTAGATAAAAATAATTGTGACAAATCCATTGAATGGAATAATTTTTAGAAATAAAATGAATGAATTTTTAAAACATACAATATTATGTTGAGTGAAAGAAGCCAGGCAGAAAAAAAGAATACATACTATATGATACCATTCCTATCAAAATTCTAGAAAATGCAAATAAATCTTGTGTTAGAAGTACAGAGCAGTGTTGTCAGAGAGTGGGAATAAAGAGATAGATGGATTACAGGTGAATGAGAGAACCTTCAGGGGGTATTATAAATTTTATTTTGGTTGTAGTGATGGCTTCACAGTTATGAGCATATTTTTAAATTCAGGAAACCATACAGTTAAAATAAGTACAGTTTATGTTACTTCAATTATACTTAATATGCTGTTTCTCTTTCATTTACTTTTAGGACCCTATGTAAACACTCTTCAGAGATCTCTAAGTAGTTCAAAGAATGTTGCCAAAAAACCTGTACCTGCTGTTGTTTGCCGGCTAGATGCACAAGATGATACAGAACAAAAGGTATAAAATTATGTCTCAAACTTTTGTATGCTGATTATTAATTTATCTAGTTAACTGTTGCTTCTATGAACCACCTCCTTCTCTAGCATGTTAACTTATCTGTTAGGTATATTAGGGTCTATTCCTGAGAACTGATCCTTTCCCCTATATGTATTGATTTACCTTTGTGCTAAATTCACTATGTAATTTAGCAGAAACTAATCCAAATAATCATTTAGCAACTGCAATGATAATATCTAATATCTATTGAGCATCTGTTGGCCAAAGCCCTGTGGCTTTTTCCAGAAGGAAGAGAAAATGAATAAACTGGTCACATAGGATACATAATCTTCCCTCCTGAGGACTTATTATTTAGGGAAGCAGATAGACACACAAAAAAATGTTTTACAGTAAGTAAAGAATATGGAATGATACATTTTATTTTGATTCTAAGCAATGTGTTTTTAAAACATTAATTGGATTAGAATAGTTTGGATTGTACTTCCCTGAAACAAAGCAAATGACTAAAGTTTTTAGAATCAGCCATTAAATAGATTATCATGAATTTAAACAAAGTATGGAATACTGGAAGAAGTGAAGTCGCTCAGTCGTGTCTGACTCTTTGTGACCCCATGGACTGTAGCCTACAAGGCTCCTCTGTCCATGAAATTTTCCAGGCAAGAGTACTGGAGTGGGTTGCCATTTCCTTCTCCAGGGGATCTTCCCCACTGGCCACATACTAAACTCAATTTTGAACTAGTGAAATACCCATAGAACTAGTACCTACCTGTAGAAGGTACCCTAGGAAGCTGGTATTAAGTATTACCCCTGAGACAGTTGGAAGATTAAAGACAAGAAAATCTGTATTAATTTGGTTGACTGATGGAAGGCAAATCTCTTTAAGAAGTAAAGTTACTAACTATCTTTAATGTTGTGCCATTTAGAAAGATGGAGAGACAAGTGAAAAACCAAGTGTTTTTGATGATAGAGGTAAGAAAATAAAAAACATTTCATAATTGTTCTCTTATTTGTTAAGTACCTAATTATGGTTTCACCATATAGTTTCTCAAGTTGTTTTATTTGATTATAAAAGTCATGGTTATTTTGGAAAATAAAGCATGATATGAAACTATGAATTTTGATTTGTAAATTAGCCTATATATTTGAATGATTGCTTGATGAGGATGGTTTTTGAAAATTGTGAGGTGTGGGCAAGTTAGAATACCTGCTGTAACTGTTCCAGTGATAAATAGAGTAAGGTACTGACATACTATGGTTCAGTAGGTTACAATACAGAGCACTTCCCAGGAAGGCCCTCGTGTCCCACTGCCATATATTCCTCATAGGCAATATATCCTAATTTGTATCTCCTCTTGAATGGAATATACAAAAGCTAAGTTTTTATGCATGTTGTTAGATTTCTGGAAGTCACCCAAAGCACTTCCATGCATATCCTACAGTATACACACATAGAACATGCTAGAACCCTCCATGTAGTACCCAATGACCACCTCAGATTCAATACAAAAATCAAATTCTTCATCCTCCTGTTTTTACCCAGGCACAAAACTTGACTAATCTTTGACTCTTCCTCCTTCTTAAATTTTGTATCCCAACATTACCAGTCTCTGTCTAACCTACCTCCTTAATTCCTCTTCCCCTCTCCTCTTTTCCATTCCCACAACTGCTGACTTTGTTTTGTCCATCCTTGAATATTTCAGTAATCTTTCCCCAACCTCTTCCTCTTCTTTTTAATTTACTATATATTTTGGTATAAAAGCAATTTTCCTAAAACACAGTTTTGGTTATTCCCCTATTCAAGTTGTGAATGGTTTTCCATTGCAGACTGAATGAAATGCAAATATCCAGTTAAATCTGCCAGTGGTTTGTGACTATAGGAATTAAATTGGCATAGTAGTATATGAATTAGGATCAGAGGTTAAGGATCTCAGACTTGGTTTTGAGGGCAGTGGTGAGCCACTGGAAATTTGTAGGCACTGAACATCAACAAAGCACATGTTATTCTTGGTGATACTGCCTTAACTCAGGTGAATCCCTGATTGATGTAACCCACTGATTGAGCTCAGTCAGCAGGGAGAACATTGAATCAGTTCTTTTCATGAACATTCATCCTGAATCCAGCAATATTATCTTTTTGTATGTAATTGTTTCTCTTCTTTGTCCAGGGCAGCCATGTGTCTCAACTCAAGATTCAATGATTTCACCTCAGAATTCAGCTACAAGAAATTTTTCCAGATCTTCAATGACTTATTTGAATCATTCAAAAGTTGAGGTATATAATATTTCCTTTGCTCCAAATGTGAATAATAAATGAAGTACCATTTTATGATCATCATTGGTTAAAAAAATTCATTCATGAAACTACTATACAGAACAACTTTGCTGCTGCTACTGCTGCTGCTAAGTCACCTCATTCATGCCCGACTCTGTGCGACCCCATAGACAGCAGCCCACCAGGCTCCCCCGTCCCTGGGATTCTCCAGGCAAGAACACTGGACTGGGTTGCCATTTCCTTCTCCAATGTGTGAAAGTTAAAAGTGGAAGTGAAGTCGCTCAGTCGTGTCTGACCCTCAGCGACCCCATGGACTGCAGCCTAGGCTCCTCTGTCTGTGGGATTTTCCAGGCAAGAGTACTGGAGTGGAGTGCCATTGCCTTCTTCGAGAACAACTTTACTCGCTGAAATTAATCATATCATAAAATTTCCCCAAAATAGGCTGCAACATACAGTTCATGGTACATACCTGTAACCTTCAGAGAAAGTATCAAATTAGGCTTATTTGATTGGGCTTTGGATAGTGCTGATAGATTGTTCTGAGACAGATCATTTCTTCCCATTGCCTTTTGACTAATGATTAGTTAATTGCTTTTGAAAAGTTACCAGCAAAAGTTCAGGGTGTGACATCTGGATATAACATAGATACATAGATACCTTTCTCTGTGGGTTGCCAACTTCCTATCACAGGAGTAAAAAAACACATCTTCCATTACGTTAGCAGCACAGTGTTAACTGGTTGAAAGAGATTTCAGTATACTCAAAATTTATTAAAATTTTTCTAAATGAATTCTATTTGATTACGGTAGAAAGTAACATCATTTTCTGTGTCCTCTAACGCATAATTTTTGAAAGAGTCCATTATATAAATTCATAAATGTGTGATTAATATAATATGCTTTTCTGTAGCACAGTTTTATTATGAACAAGCAGTTTACGTTTCAATGTTCTGCTGTGTTAATAACCACATTAAGCATGAAAAAGAAATTTTTTACTAACTCTTAACATCTAAAGTCCTCATATTGCCCAACAAATATTAAAGACTATGTCATTTACTAACAACCAAAAAAATGAAAAACTTCTTTAAATACATTTTATTATTGACCGTTTTTGAGTAATGTGTGTATTCTTAAATTTGCCATCTGTATTTCTTGAAAACGAATATGAAATGTCCACAAATACCTAGTTTATTATAGGCAATACCATTAGAATTTTATTATGAAAAGTATTACATCCTGTTTCCAACATGTACAAAGATTACCACTGTCAGAAAATGTATGTCTGATGGTCTGTGTTCAACTCTTAGATCTGGGAATTTAAAAAGTCTATTGTGAATTCACTGATTAGCTCTAGTAATCAACAAATTCAACAAAGTTGCAGGATACAAGGTCAACACAGAGAAATCACTTACACTCCTATATACTAGCATTGAAAAACCAGAAAGGAATTAAGGAATCAATACCATTCACCACTGCAACAAAAAGAATAAAATATCTAGGAATAAACCTACCTAAGAAGACATAGAAGCAAGGTCCTATGCTGTAAAGAGCAATATTGCATAGGAACCTGGAATGTTAGGTCCATGAATCAAGGCAAATTGGAAGTGGTCAACAAGAGATGGCAAGAGTGAATGTCAACATTCTAGGAATCAGCAAACTGAAATGGACTGGAATGGGTGACTTTAACTCAGATGACCATTATATCTACTACTGTGGGCAGGAATCCCTCAGAAGAAATGGAGTAGCCATCATGGTCAACAAAAGAGTCTGAAATGCAGTACTCGGATGCAATCTCAAAAACGACAGAATGATCTCTGTTCGTTTCCAAGGCAAACCATTCAATATCACAGTAATCCAAGTCTATGCCCCAACGAGGAACACTGAAGAAGCTGGAGTTGAACGGTTCTATGAAGACCTACAAGACCTTTTAGAACTAACACCCACAAAAGATGTCCTTTTCATTATAGGGGACTGGAATGCAAAAGTAAGAAGTCAAGAAACACCTGGAGTAACAGGCAAATTTGGCTTTGGAATACGTAATGAAGCTGGGCAAAGACTAATAGAGTTTTGCCAAGAAAATGCACTGATCATAACAAACACCCACTTCCAACAACACAAGAGAAGACTCTACACAAGGACATCACCAGATGATCAACACCGAAATCAGATTGATTATATTCTTTGCAGCCAAAGATGGAGAAGCTCTATACAGTCAGCAAAAACAAGACCAGGGCTGACTGTGGCTCAGATCATGAACTCCTTATTGCCAAATTCAGAACTAAATTGAAGAAAGTAGGGAAAACCACTAGACCATACAGATATGACCTAAATCATATCCGTTATGAATATACACTGGAAGTGAGAAATAGATTTAAGGGCCTAGATCTGATATATAGAATGCCTGATAAACTGTGGAATGGGGTTGGTGACATTGCACAGGAGACAGGGATCAAGACCATCCCCATGGAAAATAAATGCAAAAAAGCAAAATGGCTGTCTGGGGAGGCCTTACAAATAGCTGTGAAAAGAAGAGAAGCAAAAAACAAAGGAGAAAAGGAAAGATACAAGCATCTGAATGCAGAGTTCCAAAGAATAGCAAAGAGATAAGAAAGCCTTCTTCAGCAATCAATGCAGAGAAATAGAGGAAAACAACAGAATGGGAAAGACTAGACATCTCTTCAAGAAAATTAGAGATACCAAGGGAACATTTCATGCAAAAATGGGCACAATAAAGGAGAGAAATGGTATGGACCTAACAGAACCAGAAGATATTAAGAAGAGATGGCAAGAATACACAGAACTGTACAAAAAAGATCTTCACGACCCAGATAATCACGATGGTGTGATCACTCACCTAGAGCCAGACATCCTGGAATGTGAAGTCAAGTGGGCCTTAGGAAGCATCACTAAGAACAAAGCTAGTGGAGGTGATGGAATTCCAGTTGAGCTATTTCAAATCCTGAAAGATGATGCTGTGAAAGTGCTGCACTCAATATGCCAACAAATTTGGAAAACTCAACAGTGGCCACAGGACTGGAAAAGGTCAGTTTTCATTCCAATCCCAAAGAAAGGCAATGCCAAAGAATGCTCAAACTACCACAGAATTGCACTTATCTCACACACTAGTAAAGTAATGCTCAAAATTCTCCAAGCCAGGCTTCAGCAATACATGAACCGTGAACTTCCTGATGTTCAAGCTGGTTTTAGAAAAGGCAAAGAAACCAGAGATCAAATTGCCAATATCCGCTGGATCATGGAAAAAGCAAGAGAGTTCCAGAAAAACATCTATTTCTGCTTTATTGACTATGCCACAGCTTTTGACTGTGTGGATCACAATAAACTGTGGAAAATTCTGAAAGAGATAGGAATACCAGACCACCTGACCTGCCTCTTGAGAAACCTGTATGCAGGTCAGAAAGCAACAGTTAGAACCAGACATGGAACAACAGACTGGTTCCAAATAGGAAAAGGAGTACGTCAGGGCTGTATATTGTCACCCTGTT
This sequence comes from Bos taurus, assembly GCF_002263795.3. Lineage (NCBI taxonomy): Eukaryota > Metazoa > Chordata > Mammalia > Artiodactyla > Bovidae > Bos > Bos taurus. The sequence continues at coordinate 10,647,804 of NC_037329.1, read as the reverse complement.
TATTTAACTTATATGCAGAGTACATCATGAGAAACACTGGACTGGAAGAAACACAAGCTGGAATCAAGATTGCCAGGAGAAATCTCAATAACCTCAGATATGCAGCTGACACCACCCTTATGGCAGAATGTGAAGAGGAACTCAAAAGCCTCTTGATGAAAGTGAAAGTGGAGAGTGAAAAAGTTGGCTTAAAGCTCAACATTCAGAAAACGAAGATCATGGCATCTGGTCCCATCACTTCATGGGAAATAGATGGGGAAACAGTGGAAACAGTGTCAGACTTTATTTTTTTGGGCTCCAAAATCACTGCAGATGGTGACTGCAGCCATGAAATTAAAAGACGCTTACTCCTTGGAAGGAAAGTTATGACCAACCTAGATAGCATATTCAAAAGCAGAGACATTACTTTGCCTACAAAGGTCTGTCTAGTCGAGGCTATGGTTTTCCTGTGGTCATGTATGGATGTGAGAGTTGGACTATGAAGAAGGCTGAGTGCCAAAAAATTGATGCCTTTGAACTGTGGTGTTGGAGAAAACTCTTGAGAGTCCCTTGGACTGCAAGGAGATCCAACCAGTCCATTCTGAAGGACATCAGCCCTGGGATTTCTTTGGAAAGAATGATGCTAAAGCTGAAACTTCAGGACTTTGGCCACCTCATGCGAAGAGTTGACTCATTGGAAAAGACTCTGATGCTGGGAGGGATTGGGGGCAGGAGGAGAAGGGGATGACAGAGGATGAGATGGCTGGATGGCATCACTGACTCGATGGACGTGAGTCTGTTTGAACTCTGGGAGTTGGTGATGGACAGGGAGGCCTGGCGTGCTGCAATTCATGGGGTCGCAAAGAGTCGGACACGACTGAGCGACGGAACTTAACTGAACTGAAGAAGACAAATGACCTGTATACAGAAAGCTGTGACACTGATGAAAGAAGTCAAAGATGACATAAAGAGATGGAGAGATATTCCATGTTCCTGGGTAGGATGAATCAGTATTGTGAAAATACTATACTACTGAATGCAATCTGCAGATTCAGTGTGATCCCTATCAAATTACCAATGGCTTTTTTCATAGAACTAGAACAAAAAATTTCATGATTCATATGAAATAGCCAGAGCAGTGTTGAGAAAGAAGGATGGAACTGGAAGAATCAACCTTCCTGACTTCAGACTATACTTAAATGCTACAGATATCAAGACAGTACAGTACTGGCACAAAAACAGAAATATTGATCATTGGAACAAAATAGAGAACCCAGAGATAAACCTACATACCTAAGGGTACCTTATTCTTGACAGAGGATGCAAGAATTTACAATGGGGCAAGACAGCCTCTTCAATAAGTGGTGCTAGGAAAACTGGTCAGCTACATGCAAAAAATGAAATTAGAACACTTCCTAATGCCATACACAAAGATGTGGATTACTCAAAATGGATTAAAGACCTAAATGTAAGACCAGAAACTATTAAACTCTTATAGGCAGAACAGTCAATGACATAAATCAAAGCAAGATCTTCTGTGATCCACATCCTAGAGTAATGGAAATAAAAACAAAAGTAAACAAGAGGGACATAATAAAACTTAAAAGCTTTTCCACAGCAAAGGAAACTACAAACAAGGTGAAAAAACAACCCTTGGAATGAAAGAAAATGATAACAAAGGGAACAATGATAAAGAATTAATTTCAAAATGTACAAGCAGCTCATACAACTCAATACCAGGAAAGCAAACAACCCAGTCAAAAAGTGGGAAAGGAACCTGAAGAGACATTTCTCCAAAGAAGACATACAGATGGCTAACAACCACATGAAAAGATGCTCAACATCATTCATTATTAGATAAGTGCAAGTCAAAACTAAAGTGAGATACCACCTCACACCAGTCAGAATGCCCATCATTGAAAAGTCTACAAACAATAAATGCTGGAGAGGGTGTGGAGAAAAGGGAACCCTCTCGCATTGCTGGCGGGAATGTAAACTGATATAGCCACTACGGAAGACAGTATGGAGACTCCTTAAAAAGCTAGGAATAAAACCATCATATGACCCAGCAATCCTATTCCTAGACATATACCCTGAGGAAATCAAAATTGAAAAAGACACATGTCCCCCAATGTTCATTGCTACACTTTATACAATATCTAAAACATGGAAGCAACCTAGATGTCCATCAATGGATGAATGGATAAAGAAGTTATGCTATATATATACAATGGAATACTACTCAGCCATAAAAAGGAACACATCTGAATCTATTCAATGAGGTGGATAAAACTGGAACCTATTATACAGAGTGAAGTAAGTCAGAAAGAGAAATGTAAATATAGCATGCTGCTGCTGCTTCTGTTAAGTCGCTTCAGTCATGTCCGACTCTTTGCGACCCCATAGACTGCAGCCCACCAGGCTCCCCGATCCCTGGGATTCTCCAGGCAAGAATACTGGAGTGGGTTGCCATTTCCTTCTCCAATGCATGAAAGTGAAAAGTGAAAGTGAACTCGCTCAGTCGTGTCTGACTCTTCGCGACCCCATGGACTACAGCCCACCAGGCTCCTCCGTCCATGGGATTTTTCAGGCAAGAGTACTGGAGTGGGGTGCCACTGCCTTCTCCAAATATAGCATACTGACACATATATATGGAGTCTGAAGAGATAGCACTGATGAATTTATGTTCAGAGCAGCAGTAGAGAAACAGACATAGAGAACAGACCTATGGACATGGTGGGATGAGAGGAGGGAGAAGGGGAAATATGAAGAGAGTAACATAGAAATTTATAATACCATATGTAAAAGAGATAGCCAATGGGAATTTGATGTCTGACTCAGGCAACTCAAACAGGGGCTCTGTGACAGGCTGAAGGGTGGGATGGGAGGGAGGAGACATGGGTGTACCTATGGCTGATTCTTGTCGATATATGACATAAAACCACAAAATTCTGTAAAGCAATTTTCCTTCAATTTAAAAAAAATTATTTTTAAAGCCTATTGTGGAATTCCCTGGCACTCCAGTGGTTAGGACTTGGCATTTCGCTGTTGGAGGTCTGGGTTTCATACCTGGTTTGGAACTTATGATCCTGCAAGCTACACAGTGTAGCCCCCCAAAAAGAAAAAGTCTGTTGCACCTGATTCACTGCTCTCAAAGTTTCATATATTCAGAGAATCTGCAGTCTGCCTTCCAGCTCTATTTAAACGTTTATTCTTTTAGTGTTAAAAAAAAAAAAATGTACCTGTTCATTTATTCCATTGAGTTAGCTTCCTTACTAATCAGTGCACTCCAAAGATAGTTAATTTAACAGTAAATGATATTGTGCAGAAAAGAACAGGCTTGAGACTGCTGACTTTGTAGTGGCTTGCTTGCAAGACTGGCCTGTGGCTAGTGTTTGGGAACTTGGTTTTTCTAACATTCTCTAACTGATATGAAAATTCCCTAACTGAACAGGTACATACATGTACCTAGACTCTGCAGAAAATGTGATTTTTGTTGAACATATGATTTCCTTTTGGAAGGCTAGAATTTCAGATATGCATTAGGCAGAGGATGTCTTCATGATGAACCTTCAATAAAACCTTAAATGCTGAGTTTCTAATGGATTTCTGAGGCCAAAACATTACACACATGTACTTTTATTGCTGGAGAAAAGAGCATGTTCAAATGTGTCCTTTCACAGGAGGGGTAAAGCAACTGTGCTTATATTTTCCCAGACTCCTGCTGTCTTTTCCCTTTACTTATCCTATAGTGTATCCTTTTACTATTAATATAATAAATATTAGATATGAATACACTATATTCTGAGTCCCCTGAGTCTTTGCAAATTACCACGTGTGCATAGTCTTGTGGTCCTCCTATAATATACCTATAAACTTGTTTAGTTCTGTAAATAATAGATGTAATATAGCCATCAAAATGTGTGCATTTCTTTAAAAAATTACAGTTAAGAGAAAGTCTCAAAAATCATAAATCTTTGTGTTTTAAATATATAAATAATAGTTGGTCAGATCCTGGAAAAAAATATTTGAAGATATTTGTTTTGTTGTTTGTATTATGTAGAAGGAGATAAATGTTGACTGGAATGGAAGATCAAAGAGACCAAGCCTCTTATGCAAACCAGGTAAATATCAACAGCTCTTGAGTAAATCATGCAGTCTGTTAATTCATTTTTTCAACTAACATTTATTGAGCTCCTGATTCATGCCAAGTATAATGCTAAAGACTGAAAAAAGAAAATCCAAAGTTCAGTTATAGTGTAGTAAGAAGATAGACATGCCAATAACCACAACCCAATAAGGTAAGTACAATAAAGAAAGTAGTGTGCATACATATCACATATAAATATAAATATATGTAATATATATGTAAAATATAAAGAAGACATATAAATATATGTGCCTACATATCACATATAAATATAAATATATGTAATATATATATATGTAAAATATAAAGAAGACAGTGCGTAGGTCTACCTAGGGTCCTCAGAGAAGCCTTTACAGAATAGGCCATAATTATGACATGAAGGAGGAGAAGGAATTTTCTATTTTAATTTTGAGAAAATTGATACTTAATATTAATTGTTCTTTCTCTAAATATTGAGTGCCTTTTCAATGGAGAAGTTGCCTTGAATATTGTTTTATTATGTACATATATGAAACATAAATATGTGAAACATGATATAGATTGGTTCTGTACATGAGTTTATTCCTAAGTAATTTGATCATTTTTATAAATATTTTTCTACATTCATGTATAAATAGGTTCCTAATGCTAGAGAAACACAGTAAAGTTTTTCCTTATTATTGAATTACCTCATGAAAATCTCTTGTTAATTTTAATATTTTTGCTCATATCTCTTTATTCTTAATAAATAATTATGTGACAAAATTCTTAAAAATTCCCAAGTGTTTGTGCTCATTTTAATATCCTTTCTAAATATAATTACTGGAACTTCCAATATAAGTGGCATGGTAGTTAACAGTATGCCTGTTAAATTTGGGGTTTTACCTGAAATAGTTTTGTTGTTTCACCATTTAGGATATTTGCCTTTGCTTTTGGTAAATATACCTTTATTATCTTTAAATAATGTTTTTCCTATCTTATTAGGAATATTACAGCTGAAATTATGAATTTATTTTATGAAATAAAGTCATTTTAAAAATCTTGTAATTAGCCTCCAATTAAAATAAATAAATTTATATTTAAAAAAATCTTTTCTAGTACCTATTGATAGAATCATGTGATATTTTCTCCTTTGATTTATAAGGATCATATTGACAGATTCTATCATATACTATTTTCCTATTTCAGAAATAAATTGCACTCATGTTTTACTTTTGTATATTCTTTAAATTGAAGTAAAACATAATCAGAAAAGATTACAGAACAATATACAGCTTAATGAATTAACAAAGGAAAACACCCATGAAACCACAACATAGGAGAAATAGAACATTGCAAATCTAGTAGAAGGAAAGCCTAGTTATACTCACTCCCAATCAATATTCTCTCTTCTCACCAAATACTGTCATTATCTTGATTTCCAATATAGTTTATATATATATATTTGTATATATTAGTGCAGTTCCCTACCATCTTCTTATCAAACCAATACTCCACTGTCCTAATTCCAAAAGCCTTGTAACATATCTTGATATCCAGTAGAGCAAGTAGAGTATCTTGGCCCTTTGCCTTTCCATATAAATTTTCCAAGAATATATTTAAGTTTCCTTTAATTTCTCTCAATAATATTTATGCTTTTGTGTCTTAAATATATCTATTGGATTTATTCCTGGGAGCTTGATTTTTTAATGATATTTTAAAGAGTATCTTTTATATTTGTATTTTTATATTTATCAATAGTCTAATGAAATAAAATTGTTTTCTATATTAGTCAGAAACCTGGGTAACCTCAATTATTATTCCTAGTAATTCATTTGCAGATTATTTTAGACTTTCTGTGTATATTATTGTTTCTTACAAGTGTCAGTATTTCTTCCTTTTCAACCCTTTATCTATTTTTTTTTTTAATTTTAACTGTCTAGTAGCATTAGTGTGTGTTGAACAAGGCAGTTTTTTATTCCCAGGCTGAGAGTGAAAACTTAACAAAAATGTCTGCTTATTTTTTTTTTCTTTTTAGATCTTAGCATATTAAGGATGTTGTCTTAAAGCCTTAAACTACTAAGTAAGATCTTTCATTATGATTGGATGTTGAGTTTTTTCCACCTGGATTTTGCTTTTGTTTTACATCTATTGAGATGGTTATATGATTTTTTTCCTTTATCTGGTTAATGAATTATGTTGATTTTTCAAATGTTATTCCAAACTTTTCTTGAAAGAAAGTGCAAGTGTTAGTCACTCAGTCGAGTCCATCTCTTGGTGACCTCATGGATTGTAGCTTGCCAGGCTCCCAAATCCATGGAATTCTCCAAGCAAGAATACCGAAGTAGAGTGGGTTGCCATTCTCTTTTCCAGGGTATCTTCCCAACCTATGGATTGAATCCAGGTCTCCTGCATTGCAAGCAGATTTTCTACCATCTGAGCTACCAGGGAAGCCCAATCTTTTCTTACTTCAAATAATAATCATATGATCATTATGTATTATTTTTCTCTGCACCTGGATTCAGTCTACTTAAGTTTGTTTTTAATTTCTTGCTTCTGTAGTGGTAACAGTGATTAGCTTATAATTTTCACTTCTCATACCGTTTTGACATGGTTGTGCTATTCTCATTAGTGTTTCATCCTTTATTTTCTTCTGGAAGAGCTAGGTAGAATATTGGGATGATTTTTTATTTCCCTTAAACATTGTATCGAATTTATTTGTGAGGCTGTCTAGGCTAGGAGTTACTTTGTTAGGTAGTTCTTAATTACAATTAAAAAATTGTTTTTTTCATTTTTAAAGTCTGTTGAATTTGTTTTTTAATTTATTTTTAAATGAAAATGAATATTTTTAATGGTAAAAGGTACAATTCACAAAGAATATAGATATCATAAACCATTAGATACCTAACAACAAAGATATATAAAACAAAAATCAGAAGAAATAAAAGGGAAATGAAAAAAGTATATAATCATGGTGAGACATATTAACATTTCTCTGAGAATATTTTATCTAGTGCAGAGAAGAATAAGAATAGTAGCATTTTGAATGATGTCATTAATAAATAAAATATAATAGATTTATACTTATATTAATCTTATATCCTACACAAATATGTTTAAATTTTGTGTTTCATATATTGTTATTAGAAGTCCATAGGATATTTAGGAAAACTGGCAAAAAGATAAACATTACTAAATTTCTAAAAGTAGAAATATTTTTTGTGTGTGATTCAGTTATAATATACACATATATTATTTTTAAATTATTTTCCATTATAGGTTATTACAAGATATTGACTGTAGTTCCCTGTGCTATACAATAAGCCTTTGTTGCTTGTTACATATCTATTTTTTTTAATTAGAAATCTAGTATTCTATTTACAGTAAGCCAAACAAGTAGAATCAAAATGTCATAAATGTTTTAGTTAGGCAGAAATTCATAAGTTTTCTAAAATATATATTATATGTATTATTTATATATATATGTATACAAGAGGTTTTCTACTACACGTGATAAAGGCTTGAGAAAGAACATAAAAAAAAGAGGTGGAAAAATTGGAAATCATAAACTAAATGAAATGGGAGCACTGAATATGAAATAAAAAAAGTGAAACAAACTAGATAAAAGTAAAATATCTTCATATAGTCCAGTTGTTTTTAAACATGACTGCTCATTAGAAACATATCTGAAGCCCTGACAAAAGGAAAAGCCATACCTGGGCATTTTTATTTTTCAAAAAATTCCAAGATACTTCTGATTAGCATCTGGATTTTAAAAAGTTATTACAGGTTTTTCTATTAAGTGGTACTTTTGGTGATACAGAATTCTGTTATTTTTCTGTTAACCAGTCATGATACAGTGGTATTGAGTGATAGTTACATAATTGCTGTAGTGAAAACGTTGATCAGTTTTCACAATCAATAGCCAGCCAAAAAATAAAGATAAGAACAATCACAAGCCATAATGGGAACATCATTAACCTAACAATATAAAATAATTACATACACTTTGGGGGGATCAAGCAGAGTGAAGTGGAAGTGAATACATGCACATGTTTTCATCTCCTTAGCCAATCTATATCTTTTGATTGGTGTACTTAATCCATTTACATTTAAGGTAATTATGGATATATATATGGGCTTCCCTGGTAGCTCAGCTGGTAAAGAATCTGTGTGCAATGCAGGAGATCCCAGCTCGGTTCCTGGATAGGGAAGATCCCCTGGAGAAGAGATAGGCTACCCACTCCAGTATTCTTGGGATTCCTTGGTGGCTCAGACAGTAAAGAATCTGCCTGTAACGTGGGAATCCTGTGTTTGATCCCTGGGTTTGGAAAATCCCTGGAAGAGGGCATAGCAATCCACTCCAGTATTCTTGCCTGGAAAATCCCCATGGACAGAAGAGCCTGGTGGGCTATAGTCCATGGGGTCACAAAGAGTCAGACATTACTGAACGATTAAGAACAGCACATGGATATGTATGATCCTATTATCATTTCCTTAATTGTTTTAGGTTTATTTTCTGTAGATAAGTCTTTTCCTTGTTTCCTGCCTAGAGAAATTCTTTTAGCGTTTGTTGTAAGGCTGGTTTGGTGGTGCTGAATTATTTTCACATTTGCTTGTCTGGAAAGCTTTTGATTGATTCCTCCATCAGATCTGAAAGAGAGTCTTACTCAGTAGAGTATTCTTGGTTGTAGGTTCTTCCCTTTCATCACTTTAAATATATCATGCCATTCCATTCTGGCTTGTAGTTTCTGTTGAGAAATCAGCTTGATGTGAGTTCCCTTGTATGTTATTTGTCATTTTTCCCTTATTGCTTTTAATATTTTATCTTTGTCTTTAATTCTTGTCATTTTGAATACTGTGTGTCTCAGTGTGTTCCTCCTTTTATTTATCCTGCCTGGGACTCTGTGTTTCCTGGACTTGGTTGACTATTTCCTTTCCCATGTTAGAGAAGTTTTCAGCTATTACCTCTTCAAGTATTTTCTCAGGTCCTTTCTCTTTCTCTTTCCTTCAGGGACCCTTATAATGCAAATGTTGGTGCATTTAATGTCCCTGAGGTCTCTTAGGCTGTTTTCATTTCTTTTCATTCTTTTTTTCTCTATTCTGTTCTGTGGCACTGATTTCAGCCATTCTGTGCTCTAGGGCATTTATCTGTTCTTCTGCCTCAGTTGTTGTTCTGCTACTAATTCCTTCTAGTGTTCATCTGTTTGTTCTTTAGTTCCTCTAGGTCTTTGATAAACATTTCTTGCATCTTCTCAATATTTGCCTCGATTCTGTTTCTGAGATTCTAAATCATCTTCATTATCATTATTCTGAATTCTTTTTCTGGAAGGTTGCCTATATCCATTTCATTTAGTTGTTTTTCCGGGGTTGTATCTTGGCCCTTCATCTGGGACATAACTTTCTGCTTTTTCACACTGATTAACTTTCTGTAATGTGCTTTTTTCTTTAGTCACTGTGGGGATGTGGTTCTTCTTCTGTCTTCCCTCTGATGGAAGAGGTTAAGAGGTTTGTGTAAGCTTCCTGATGGGAGAGACTGGTGGTGGGAAAAACTGGGTCTTGCTCTGGTGGGCAGGGCCTTGCTCAGTAAAACTTTAATTCAATTATTTGCTGATGGGTGGGGTTTGTGCTCCTTCCTGGGTTTTTTGGCTTGAGGCAACCCAAGGCTTTATGGTTGGGTTAAGCTTCCCTGGTGGCTCAGAGCCTGCAATGCAGGAGACCTGGGTTCGATCCCTGGGTCAGGAAGATCCCTTGGAGAATGAAATGGCAACCCACTCTGGTATTCTTGCCTGGAAAATCTCATGGATAGAGAAGCCGGGTAGGGTACAGTCCATGAGATCGCAAAGAGTCCTACATGACTGAGCGATTTCACTTTCTTTTCAATGGTGACCTCCAAGAGGGTTTACACCATGGGAGACCTTTCCAGACTGGTGCCCCTGTTCCTGTGGTGAGCTCCTGCTGAACCACACCTCCACAGGAGACTGTCCAACACCAGCAGGTAGTTTTGGTTCAGTCTTCTGTGGGGTCACTGCTCCTTTCTTCTGAGTCTTGGTATCACAAGGTTTTGTTTGTGCCCTCCAAAACTGGAGTCTCTGTTTCCCCCAGTCCTGTGAAAGTCTTGTAATCAAATCCCTCTGGCTTTCAAGGTCAGTTTCCCTGGGGAGTCCCAGTCATTGTGGAACCCCCAAGCTTGGATGCCTGATGTGGGGTTCAGAACCTTTACAAAGTGAGAGAACTTCTTTGGTATTATTGTTCCCAATTTATGGGTCACCCACCTGGTGGGTATGGATTTGATTTTTATCATGATTGTGCCCCTCATGCTGTCTCACTGATATCTCTTCTTTGTCTTTGGATATAGGGTATCATTTTTTGGTAGGTTCCAGCATCTTCCTGTCAATGGTTGTTCAATAGCTAGTTCTACAATTTAAAAATTTTAAATATAGGATCATTTAGCTGTTTGTCTTGGTGGTAAGTTTTCTTTTTCTAGAAATTGAAGTAAGGAAAGCATAAAATTATGGATAGTGTATCATATACACACACACACACACACACACACGCACACACACACAGTGCTCTGCCGCAGGCATAGGGGCTCTGGGTGCAGCAGACTTGGGTATGGCATAAGCCCTCTTGGAGGAGGTTGCCATTAACCCCACTATAGAGCTGCCAGAACTAACACCAGCCTGGGAAATGGACTCTTGGAGGGCGCAACAGAACCTTGTACACCAGGACCCAGGAGGAAGGAGCAAAGGAGCAGTGACCCCACAAGAGACTATCGCAGACTTGCCTGTGTCCAGGAGTCTCCAGCGGAGGCATGGGTCTGTGGTGGCCTGCTGCAGGGTTGGGGGCACTGAATGTAGCAGTACATGAGTGAGATCTTTTGAGGGATGTCACCATTATCTTCATTACCTTCACCATAGTTTGGCCCCAGGTAAATAGCAGGCAGGGAACACAGCTCCACCCATCAATAGAAAATTGGATTAAAGCTTTATTGAGCATGATCCTGCCCATCAGAGGAAGACCCAGTTTTCCCTTCAGTCAGTCTATCCCATCAGGAGCTTCCATAAGCATCTTATACTTCTCCATCAGAGGGCAGACACTCTGTAAATCACAGTCACAAAAAACTAACCAATCTAATCACATGGACCACAACCTTGTCTAACTCAGTGAAACTATGAACCACACCTTATAGGCCACTCAAGATAGACAGTTCATGGTGGAGAGTTCTGAGAAAACGTGGTCCACTGGAGAAGGGAATGGTAAACCACTTCAGTATTCTTGCCTTGAGAACCCCATGAACAGTATGAAAAGGCAAAAAGATAGGACACTGAAATATGAACTCTCCAGGTTGGTAGGTGCCCAATATGCTACTGGAGGTCAGTAATGAAACAACTCCAGAAAGAATGAAGAGATGGAGCCAAAGGAAAAAAAAACACCAAGCTGTGGATGTGACTCATGATAGAAGCAAGATCCAATGCTGTAAAGAGCAATATTGCATAGGAACCTGGAATGTTAGGTCCAAGAATCAAGGCAAATTAGAAGTGGTCAAACAGGAGATGGCAAGAGTAAATGTTGACATTTTAGGAATCAGCTAACTAAAATGGACTGGAATGGGTGAATTTAACTCAGATGACCATTATATATATCTACAACTGTGGGCAGGAACTTTTTAGAAGAAATGGAATAGCCATCACAGTCAACAAAAGAGTCTGAAAGACAGTACTTGGATGCAATCTCAAAAACGACAGAATTATCTCTGTTCACTGCCAAGGTCAACGATTCAATATCACAGTAATCCAAGTCTATGCCAAGACTAGTAATGCTGAAGAAGCTAAAATTGAGTGGTTCTGTGAAGATCTACAAGACCTTCTAGAAAGTGAAAGTCCCTCAGTCGTGTCCGACTCTGTGCGACCCCATGGACTGTACAATCCATAGAATTCTCCAGGCCAGAATACTGGAGTCAGTAGACTATCCCTTCTCCAGGGTATCTTCTCAACCCAGGGATCAAACCCAGGACTCGTGCATTTCAGGCAGATTCTTTACCAGCTGAGCCTAGAACTAACACCCCAAAATGATGTCCTTTTCATTATAAGGGACTGGAATGCAAAAGTGGGAAGTCAAGAAACACCTGGAGTAACAGGCACATTTGGCCTTGGAGTACAGAATGAAGTAGGGCAAAGGCTAATAGAGTTTTGCCAAGAGAATGCACTGGTCATAGCAAACACCCTCTTCCAATAACACAAGAAAATACTCTACACATGGACATCACCAGATGGCCAACACTGAAATCAGGTTGATTATATTCTTTGCAGCCAAAGATGGAAAAGATCTATACAGTCAGCAAAAAACAAGATGGGGAGCCAACTGTGGCTCAGATCATGAATTCCTTATCACCAAATTCAGACTTAAATTGAAGGAAGTAGGGAAAACCACTAGACCATTCAGGTATGACCTAAATCAAATCCCTTATTACTATACAGTGGAAGTAACAAATAGATTCAAGGGATTAGATCTGATAGAGTGCCTAAAGAACTATGGATGGTGGTTCATGACATTGTAATAGAGACAGTAATCAAAACTATCCCCCTCCAAAAGGAAGGCAAAATGGTTGTCTGAGGAGGCCTTAGAAGTAGCTGAGAAAAGAGAAGTGAAAGGCAAAGGAGAAAAGGAAAGATATATCCATCTGAAAGCAGAGTTTCAAAGAATAGCAAGGATAGCTAAGAAAACCTTCCTCAGTGATCAGTGCAAAGAAATGGAGGAAAACAATAGAATGAGAAAGACTAGAGATCTCTTCAAGAAAATTAGAGATACCAAGGGAACACTTCATGCAAAGATAGGCACAATAAAGGTCAAAAACTGTATGGACCTAACAAAAGGAGAAGAGATTGAGAAAAGGTGACAAGAATACACAGAAGAACTCTACCAAAAAAATCTTCATGACCTAGATAACCACAAAGGTGTGATCACTCACCTAGAGCCAGATATCCTGGAATGCAAAGTCAAGTGGGCCCTAGGAAGCATCACTATGAACAAAGCTAGTGGAAGTGATGAAATTCCAGCTGAGCTATTTCAAGTCCTAAAAGATGATGCTGTGAAAGTGCTATATTCAATATGCCAACGAATTTGGAAAACTCAATAGTGGCCACAGGACTTGAAAAGGTCAATTTTCATTTCAATCCCAAAGAAAAGCCGTGCCAAAAAGTGTTTAAACTACCTCACAATTGCACTCATCTCATACGCTAGCAAATTAATGCTCAAAATTCTCAAAGCTAGGCTTCAAATGTTTGTGAACCAAGAACTTCCAGATGGTAAAGCTGGATTTAGAAAAGGCAGAGGAACCAAAGATCAAATTACCAACATCCGTTGAATCATAGAAAAAGCAAGAGAGTTCCAGAAAAGCATTTATTTCTTCTTCATTGACTATGCTAAAGCCTATGACTGTGTGGATTACAGTAAACTAGAAAAATCTTAAAGAGATGAGAATATCAGACCACCTCACCTGCCTCTGAGAAAGTTATATGCCTGTCAAGAAGCAACAGTTAGAACTGGACATGGAACAACAGACTGGTTCCAAATCAGGAAAGGAGTACATCAGGACTGTATATTGTCACCTTTCTTATTTAACTTATATGCAGAGTACATCCTGCGAAATGCCAGGCTGGATCAAGCACAAGCTGGAATGAAGATTGCTAAGAGAGCTATCAATAACCTCAGATATGCAGATGACAACCACCCTTATTGCAGAAAGTGAAGAGAAACAAAAGAGCCTCTTGCTAAAAGTGAAAGAGGAGAGCGGAAAACCTGGCTTAACACTCAACATTCAAAACACGAAGATCATGGCATCCAGTCCCATCATTTCATGGCAAATAGATGGGGAAACAATGGAAAGATAGATTTTATTTTCCTGGGCTCTTTTTCTGATATTTATTAGTATACAAACACATAACTGATTTTTATATACTGATTTTGTATGCTATATCTTTACTAAATTTGATTATTATCTCCAAAATTTTGGGTCCATTCTTTATGATTTTATCTATATAATGTCATCTGAGAATAGAGATTATATTACTTCTTTCTTTCTTTCTGTTTTAGCCATATTTTCTTTTTCTTTACTAATGGCTAGGACTTCCAGTACTATGTAAATAAAAGTGCTCAGTTTGCACACCCTTGTTTTGTGCCTAATGTAGAGGGAAAGCTTTCAGATCTTCACTATTGAATATGATGTTAGCTGTGGACTTGTCATGTGATGTTTTTATTATGTTGAGGAACATTCCTTCTGTGCTCAGTTTGTTGAGAATTTCTATCATGAAATGGTGTAAATTTCTATCATGCTTTTCATGCATCCAGAGATCATATAGTTTTTAATTTTCATGTAATTAATATGGTGTATCACCGGTAACCACTTGGATATGTTGAACCATTCTTGCATCACAGGGACAAATCACACTTGATCCTGGTGTATATTCCTTTTAATGTACTATTGAATCACTGGCTAATGCTTTGTTTTGAATTCTTCCATCCATGTTCATCAGAGATGGGCTTCCCTGTAACTCAGATGGTAAAGAATCTGCCTGCAATTCAGGAGACCCAGGTTTGGTTCAATCCCTGGATCAGGAAGATCCCCTGGAGAAGGGAATGGCTACCCACTCCTGTATTCTTGCCTGGAGAATTCCGTGGACAGAGGATCTTGAAAGGCTATAGTCCATGGGGCCATAAAGAGTCAGACATGACTGAGTGACTTTCACTTTCATCAGGATATTTGCCTACAGTTCTTTTTTTCTTCTGTATTCTTGTCTGCCATTCATATCTCAGTAATGCTGGCCTTTTATAATGAATTTATAAGCTTCTGGTTTTTTCCAAAAGAGTTTGATAAGGATTAGTATTAATTCTTATAGTCAAAGCTATGGTTTTTCCAGTAGTCATGTATGGATGTGAGAGTTGGACCATAAAGAAGGCTGAGGGCAGAAGAATTGATGCTTTTGAACTGTGGTGTTGGAAAAGACTCTTGAGAGTCCCTTGGACTGCAAAGAGATCAAACCAGTCAATCCTAAAGGAAATTAACCATGAATATTCATTGGAAGGACTGATGCTGAAGGTGAAGCTCTGGACCGCCTGATGCAAAGAGCTGACTCATTAGAAAAGACCCTGATGCTCGTGTAGATTGAAGGCAGGAGGAAAAGCGGACGACAGAGAACGGGATGGTTGGATGGCATCACCAACTCAGTAAAAATGAATTTGAACAAGCTCTGGGAGATGGTCAAGGACAGGGAAGCCTGGTGTGGTGCATTCCATTGACTACAAACAGTCAGACACGGCGACTAAACAATTATTAATTCGTCTTTAGATGTTTGGTCAGTTTACCAGTGAAACTATCTGGTCCTGGACTTTTCTTTGCTAGAATGTTTTTTGATTACAGATTCAATCTCCTTGCTAGTAATCTCTCAGATTTTCTGTTTCTTTTTTTTTTTTTTTTTAATAATTCCACCTTGGCAGGTTGGATGTTTGTAAGAATTTATCCTTTTTTTCCCCTAGGTTATCTAATTTGTTGGGATATAATTATTCACGATAGTTTATTATCCTTCGACTTTATGTTGTATTAATTTTAATATTTCCTGTCATTTCTGATTTTGAGTCTTTTCTCCTTTTTTTTCTGTTAAGTCTAGATAAATGTTTGTCTATTTTGTTAATTTTTAAGACAGAGTATTTCCTAAGCTTTCCTTTTTTCTTTTCAGGCTCTGTTTCCACACTGATATTTGTCATTTCACCTGTTGTGCTTAGGTTGTTCTTCTTTAATTTGTTCCTACATGTTAAAACTAGATTATTTAATTCACATATTTTTTTCTTCTCAGAATATCAAATAAGGCAACAGACATGACAGAATAGATAGGTTTGACTTAACTGACATCTACAGGTTACTACATTACCAAAAAAAAAGTAAATAGACATTCTTTCTAATCATGTATGGAACACTCCCTAGGATAGACCACACATTAAGGTAACCAAACAATATTCAACAAATTCGAGAGAATATATATTATTTTAAGCATATTTTCTGACCACAATGACATGAAGCCAGACCTCAACCACAGAAAGAAAAATGGGAAAAGAATGACTACTAATGGAAACTAAACAGCATCATACTAAAAAACCAGTGGATCAATGATGAAATCAAAGAAGAAATCAGGAAATACTTTGAGACAAAAATGAAATCAAAACCATACAAAATCTATGGGATCCAGCAAAAGCAGTTCTATGTACAAAACAGCAACAGTCTCACAGATGTAGAAAATATATTTATGGTTTTCAAAGGGGAGAGGGAGGGAGGAGGGACAAATTAAAAGTATGAGATTAACAGATACAAACCATCATACATAAAATAAGCAACAAGGATTTCCTGTATAGCACAGTGAATTTTATTCACTGTTTTATAATGTAGAATGGAATATAATCTGAAGAAATATATATACAGCTGAATTACTTTACTGTATACCTGAAACTAATGGAATATTACAAATCAATTATACTTCAATAAAAAGAAATAAGGAAAATTTAAGTTTAATAGGCTAAAGAAGTCAAACATTAATTTTTCCACAGAGATAAAGACAGAACATTCTTAACCAAGTTTTAACTCTGTCTTACAAGATTGCGGGATTTTGTTTTGTAATTCCATTATAATAATAGCCTATATGATAGACATTTTCTTTTTGTACAGCTCAATACTATATATTGTGCTGTAAATTGTTCTGCTTTTTATTGGTTTATATATATATATATATATTATTTTCTCTCATTATTTTTCAATAAAGCATCTATATGTGTGTATATTTTTAAATTTCTAGTAAATAATTTGGGTATTTATTTTTATTTTCCTTAAATTAATATCAGAAAAATATAGCCCTTGAATCTCTCTTCATTGAAGTTCAGTTTTCTTCATGGCCAAATATGCATCACTGTATTTTTTTGTAACAATTCTATTTATGTATTCATTTTGGGCTGTGCTGGTTCATCATTGCTGCATGGGCTTTTCTCTAGTTGTGCAACGAGGTGGTACTCTCTGGTCTCAGCGCCCAAGCTTCTCATTGCAGTGGCTTCTCTTGTTGCAGAGCTTGGGCTCTAGATTACACAGGCTTTGGTAGCTCCAGTATATGGACTCAGTAGTTCCTGGGCTCTAGAGCACATGCTTAATAGTCATGGCACATGGGCTTAGTTGCTCCATGACATGTGGAATCTGACCAGGGATCAAACCCATGTCTCCTGCATTGGTGGGTGTATTCTTTACCATTGGGCCACCAGGGAAGCCCACATCATTGTTTTTAAATGTTTCACAAATATATCAAAAAACATTGTGTGAGAGATGTAATGTTTTAATTCATGTGTTGGCAGTTATAAAGTCTCTCTTGGAACTATTCAGCTCTGCCAATTAGGCTGGAAATCAGTCATAGGCAATATGAGTGAATAGACATAACTTGAGTCTTTCATCAGTTTTGCTTTTGAGAATGTCATATGTAGTTCTCAGCCCAGTTATTGCTGAGTTCTTATTGAGTTTTAAAATTTTCTCTTCTGCTTCATACTTTATGTTCTCAGCTGTTATTGTTCAGTTGCTAAGTCATGTCCAACTCTGCTCCAACCCATGAACTGCAGCACACCCGGCTTCCCCGTCCTTCACTATCTCCCTGAGTTTGAGTCGGTGATGCCATCCAACCATCACATCCTCTGTAGCCCCTTTCTGCTCTTGCCCTCAATATTTCCCAGCATCAGGGTCTTTTCCAGTGAATCATCTCTTCACATCAGGTGTCCAAAGTATTGGGTCTTCAGCTTCAGCATCAGTCCTTCCAGTGAATATTAGAGTTGATTTCCTTAGGATTGACTGATTTGATCTCCTTGCTGTCCAAGGGACTTTCAAGAGTCTTCTCCAGCGCCACAGTTCAAAAGCATCAATTTTTCAGCACTCAGCCTTCTTTATGGTTCAACTCTTACGTCCATAAATGACTATCAGAAAAACTGTAACTTTGACTATATGTACCTTTGTCGACAAGTGATGCCCTGCTTTTTAATACACTGTCTAGGTTTGCCATAGCTATTCTTCCAACAAGCAAGTTTAATTTCATGGCTGCAGTCACTCTCTGCATTGATTTTGGAGACCAAGAAAATGAAATCTGGCACTATTCCACATTTTCTCCATATATTTTCCATGAAGTGGCAAATATAGTTCAGTTCAGTCTCTCAGTCGTGTCCGACTCTGCTACCCCAAGAATCGCAGCGCGCCAGGCCTCCCTGTCCATCACCAACTGCCGGAGTTCACTCAGACTCATGTCCATCGAGTCAGTGATGCCATCCAGCCATCTCATCCTCTGTTGTCCCCTTCTCCTCCTGCCCCCAATCCCTCCCAGCATCAGAGTCTTTTCCAATGAGTCAGCCCTTCGCGTGAGGTGGCCAAAGTACTGGAATTTCAGCTTTAGCATCATTCCTTCCAAAGAAATCCCAGGGCTGATCTCCTTCAGAATGGACCAGTTGGATCTCCTTGCAGTCCAAGGGACTCTCAAGAGTCTTCTCCAACACCACAGCTCAAAAGCATCAATTCTTCAGTGCTCAGCTTTCTTCACAGTCCAACTCTCACATCCATACATGACCACTGGAAAAACCATAGCCTTGACTAGATGGACCTTTGTTGGCAAAGTAATGTCTCTGCTTTTCAATAGGCTATCTAGGTTGGTCATAACTTTCCGTCCAAGGAGCAAGTGTCTTTTAATTTCATGGCTGCAGTCACCATCTGCAGTGATTTTGGAGCCCCCAAAAATAAAGTCTGACACTGTTTCCACTGTTTCCCTATCTATTTCCCATGAAGTGATGGGACCAGATGCCAAGATCTTCGTTTTCTGAATGTTGAGCTTTAAGCCAACTTTCTCACTCTCCACTTTCACTTTCATCAACAGGCTTTTTAGTTCCTCTTCACTTTCTTCCATAAGGGTGGTGTCATCTGCATATCTGAGGTTATTGGTATTTCTCCTGGCAATCTTGATTCCAGCTTGTACTTCTTCCAGCCCAGCGTTTCTCATGATGTACTCTGCATAGAAGTTAAATAAGCAGGGTGACAATATACAGCCTTGACATACTCCTTTCCCTATTTGGAACCCGTCTGTTGTTCCATCTCCAGTTCTAACTGTTGCTTGCTGTCCTGCATATAGGTTTCTCAAGAGGCAGGTCAGGTGGTCTGGTATCCCCATCTCTTTCAGAAATTTCCACAGTTTATTGTGATCCACACAGTCAAAGCCTTTGGCATAGTCACTAAAGCAGAAATAAATGTTTTTCTGGAACTCCCTTGCTTTTTCTATGATCCAGCGGATGTTGGCAATTTGATCTCTGGTTCCTCTGCCTTTTCTAAAACCTGCTTGAATGTCTGGAAGTTCATGGTTCACGTATTACTGAAGCCTGGCTTGGAGAATTTTGAGCATTACTTTACTAGCATGTAAAGATTGTCAGAGACATCTACTAACATAAATGGGAGATTTTACAGTCAGGTCTAATTATCCTAACATGGAAGTCATTTGCTCTTCTTGTTTAATATTTTCAGACCACGTGACAATGAAAATTTTCATTCGAGCTTTTGCATCCCTGGCATTGCTGAGTGAAGAGCAGTGGCTGGATTCGGGTTTACCTTTCGTTTTGTTCAGCAGACAAAATATCCTTTCAGGGGGTGCTTTCTTTGGAGTATTTACACCTTTTGTCAGCATAGCAAACTTTTAGAAAACTTTACTGAAAATGTTTGCCTGATCCTGTTGTATTTTGTCTGTGCTGCTTTGTGTTGGAATGATTGTGTGCTACAAATGAGACTTACTGAGGACTGCATTTGGAATCTCCTAGAGGTAATTCGTGGCTCATAGGATCTTTTGCAACTTTATATATGTAAATGTACCCTGGCTTATGTATATGCACATATATATGACATGTATCATGTGTATCGTGTGTATTGCTTATTTTACATATTTATACACACAACCCCAATTAGTAGTTGTTTAAAATCTATAATAATTAAAAGTATTAAATTTACAATAACATGAAAGATGCAGGGATGCATGAGAGAACATTTTGTAAATCATGCCCTTTGGAGAGACTACTCAAGTGAAGAATTAGAAGGAAAATAAGGACACTAGTATTTTTAAAGAGTAAAGGTATTTTCTTTTAAATATCTTTGGTAACTGAAAAATAGAACTTAAGATGTTTCTACATAGAATGTTTTCATGTAAGTTCAGCTTCATGCCTTTATATTTTTCTGAAAAGCTAATGAGTATCCAGATATATACTCCCTCAGTTCTATCTGAGAAGCCCGTGAGGGGACTCTGTGTCACCAAGTGAGGGGACTAAGGAAGCAGCAGTTCCATGTACCACAGAATGGGTGCTAATTATGACTTCCACTTGGCAAGTTGAGACTGCTCGTTACTTCTCTGTTAGAGCTAGCAGCCTTTCAAAAATGTAACACTCACGTTGGCTTTGATTAGAAGGTAAAGGTGTATTCTCAGTGCATGAGAAAATTTTGAGGCCTTATTTGGAATATCACCAAGTCTTTCACAGTTGTGTTTTTCTTTAGCAGTTAACTTTTCTTTTAACAAATAGATATGATTCAGGGTCATAAATACATAGAATGTACTTGGTTACTTAGAATTTGGTTAAGGTGAATTTTGGAGAACAGAAAATAGGTTTGGGGGTCTCACTTTCCTGGTGGCTCAGAGGTTAAAGCTTCTTCCTGCAATGCAGGAGACCTGGGTTCGATCCCTGGGTCGGGAAGATCCCCTGGAGAAGGAAATGGCAACCCACTCCAGTACTCTTGCCTGGAGAATCCCATGGACAGAGGAGCCTGGTGGGCTACAGTCCATGGGGTCGCAAAGAGTCGGACACAACTGAGTGTATCCTTAGTAGTTAGTTAGTAGTTACTAGCGTGTGAGATGAGTGCAATTGTGCGGTAGTTTGAGCATTCTTTGGCATTGCCTTTCTTTGGGATTGGGATGAAAACTGACCTTTTCCAGTCCTGTGGCCACTGTTGAGTTTTCCAAATTTGCTGGCATATTGAGTGCAGCACTTCCACACCATCATCTTTCAGGATTTGGAATAGCTCAACTGGAATTCCATCACCTCCACTAGCTTTGTTTGTAGTGATGCTTTCTAAGGCCCACTTGACTTCACATTCCAGGATATCTGGCTCTAGGTGAGTGATGACACCATCTTGATCATCTGGGTTTTGAAGATCTTTTTTGCATAGTTCTGTGTATTCCTGCCACCTCTTCTGAATATCTTCTGTTTCTGTTAGGTCCATACCAGTTCTGTCCTTTATCGAGCCCATCTTTGCATGAAATGTTCCCTTGGTATCTCTAATATTCTTGAAGAGATGTCTAGTCTTTCCCATTCTGTTGTTTTCTTCTATTTCTTTGCATTGATAGCTGAGGAAGGCTTTCTTATCTTTCCTTGCTAGTCTTTGGAACGCTGCATTCAGATGCTTATATCTTTGCTTTTCTCCTTTGCTTTTCACTTCTCTTCTTTTCACAGCTATTTGTAAGGCCTCCCCAGACAGCCATTTTGCTTTTTTGCATTTATTTTCCACGGGGATGGTCTTGATCCCTGTCCCCTGTACAATGTCACGAACCTCCGTCCATAGTTCATCAGGTACTCTATCAGATCTAGTCCCTTAAATCTATTTCTCACTTCCACTGTATAATCATAAGGGATTTGATTTAGGTCATACCTGAATGGTCTAGTGGTTTACCCCATTTTCTTCAATTAACTCTGATTTTGGCAATCAGGAGTTCATGATCTGAGCTGCAGTCAGCTCCCGGTCTTGTTTTTGCTGACTATATAGAGCTTCTCCATCTTTGGCTGCACAGAATATAATCAATCTGATTTTGGTTGACCTTCTGGTGATGTCCATGTCAACGTTTACTCTTTCCATCTCCTGTTTGACCACTTCTAATTTGCCTTGATTCATGGACCTAACATTCCAGGTTCCTATGCAATATTGCTCTTTATAGCATCAGCCCTTGCTTCTATCACCAGTGGTATTTACAACTGGGTGTTGTTTTTGCTTTGGCCACATCCCTTCATTCTTTCTGGAGTTATTTCTCCACTGATCTTCAGTAGCATATTGGGCACCTACTGACCTGGGGAGTTCATCTTTCAGTGTCCTATCTTTTTGCCTTTTCATACTGTTCATGGGGTTCTCAAGGCAAGAATACTGAGTGGTTTGCCATTCCCTTCTCCAGTGGACCACACTCTGTCAGACCTCTCCACCATGACCCATGTGTCTTGGGTGGCTTCACACGGCATGGCTTAGTTTCACTGAGTTAGACAAGCTGTGGTCTGTATGATCAGATTGGCTAGTTGTCTGTAATTGTAGTTGCTTCTTTACCTGCATACAGATTTCTCAGGAGGCAGGGAATGTGGTCTGGTATTCCCAACTCTATAAGAATTTTCCAGTTTTGTTGTGATCCACACAATCAAATACTTTGGCCAAGTCAATTAAACAGAAGTAGATGTTTTTCTGGAACTCTCTTGCTTTTTCAATGATCCAACGAATGTTGGCAATTTGATCTCTGGTTCCTCTGCCCTTTCTAAACCCAGCTTAAACATCTGGGCCATATCCAGGTTTATCTTGGTAAACTGAGTCTCTTATATTATGTAGTGACCTTTATCATGAGTCATACTTTCTGTTTTAAATTCACCTGGTCTAATGTTAATATAGTTGTATACACTTTCAATCTTTAGTGTTTAGATGTAGCTCTTAAAAATATTTCTGGGTTTTCCTTCATGGCATTCAGTATTAGCATTTCTAATTTTTAACTGAAGTAAACTAGTTATATTTATGTTAATTATAGATCTTTGGGAGATTTTTCCTTCCTTTGCTTGAAGCTGATTCTCCTTTTTAATATATACATAATATATATGTTTAAATTAAGCATATTATATATTTTTTAACTTCTTATTTCTTCCTTTCATTTAGAATATTAAATGTATTTTAAATACAGTTTTCCCTCTACTGTTTTGGAAATTATATACTATATTTCTTTTGACAATTATCCTTAAATTTTAACTTGCATACTTAAAGTTAGAATATTTCAAAGTGGGTACATTTTACTTATAATCACAATCCTATATTTATCTAATAGTTTATCTGGTAAAACATTCAAAATTAAACTACTCTCCTCTTTTTCATACAGTCAAGTTTTATTTATATTTACTCAGATATTTATTATTTTGTTGTTGTTCATCATTCCTTTTTGTACTTCATACTTTATGGAATCACCTTCATTCTTCCTAAAGTATATCAATTCTTTAGAAATGTCATTAATGAATATGTTTGGTTAGTAAACTCTGATTTTATTTGATAGAACTATATTTTATTTGTTATAGGATTTAATTAATTATGGCTGGGTATACCAGTTCTCAGTTATTTTTTTTTAGCACTTTAAAGAGATCATTCTATTTAAATTATCTACATTCCATTCTACTTAATTTCATGTAAGTGATCATCTATCTCCCTGACCTTCCCACCCCCTGCCACACACACACACCACAGGCTGCTTTTAAGATCTTGTTTCACTTTAGTATCACTATGATGAGCAGTTCCAGATATGTATCAGCTATATTTCTCTCCTATATTGCCTCTTCTCATTTTATTTTTTTCCTCCTAAAATTCCAAATACGTATGTATGTGTATGCATGTGTCTCTGTCTGTTTATTTCCCTTTCTACTTATACATACTCTAAAAACCACTGTATTTTCCATTTTTCTATAGAATTCTGGTTAATTTCTTAAGTCTGCCTTCCACTTAAACCATTCTCTCTTCAGTTATATCTATTTTACTATTGTATTAATTCAATGCACTTTTATTTTATTAGAATAAACATATATATTGTATATTATAAATATGTGTTTTATATTTATTTAATAAAATATATTTATTAATATATAAAATGTATTTTATACATTATAAAATTTCTCATTTTCCAGATTTGACTGGATTTTTTGATAGGTTCTATGATTTCCAATTACTTCTTTATGTATTTAAACATATGAAATGCATATATTTTATATATCTGATAATTCAGATATATGAAATTTCTGGGATCTAATTTTAATATTTCTTATTCCTGATAACAGGCACATTAATTTTTTTTTATATTTGTCTATGTGTATGACAGGGATGTGTTTTATATGTTAGTTCATTTATGACAGAATTCTATACTTTGATATGATGTATTACTATGTAGAAACTCAAACTGAACACATTAAATATGTAGAGTTCTAAGAATATTATACTTTAATAAAGCTGTTAGTTTTTTAATATGCTTCTGCTAGGCATCTGGGAGAGCTATAAATACAGGTTCATTTTAATTTCTCATTTGGAGTTTTATGGCCCATACAGTGAATTTGCACCTGAAAATCACATAAGAGATAACCTGTGGTTGTGAATTATTAAGATATATTTTTATTTTCTCCTTTTCTCCCTCTTCCACACTGACACCAAGGCATAACGTGTTTGTGCCTTGGCATCATGTGCATCTCTGTGCCATGAATTTTTTTTTAAAGACAACTCTTTCACCAAGAGTGTAGCTCTGTGGGATCCAATATGTTTTTACAAGCTCTAAGTTTCAATTTCCCATATGACTTGAGCCTGATTTATTTTAATTCTCTGGCTCTCCATTAAGTTTACAGTTATGGCCGATGGGCAGAGAGTAGGCATCAGCTTCAACATTTCCTTATAGTTCTATATTTACGTTCCCCCAGTTTTTTACTCTAAAAGACTTCTCTTTCCTCCTTGAAACCTTAGCTTTTTAAAGAAGATAGCTATAATGTTTTATACAGAATTCTAGGAAAATATTTCTATTTACTACAGCATATTAATGAAAGCCATAGAAGAGTTTTTTTATTTTGCTTTTAAAATTGTATTATCCTCACACTTAATTTCTCAGTTCTTTGAAATCTTAAATTGAAGTACTACTTCTCAGAATATGAACACACACAACAAATATATCTACACAAACTCAAAAAGGTCCATAGGATTTAAGTAAGACTTTTTATATACACCATTGTTACCTATTTGTTACTCATTCATTGGAAGAAACAAGAATTACCTCTTAAACTTGACTTTGGACAGGCTCTAATTTCTAATACTTTTCTGTATCCAACACATTCTTTTTGTCTAAAATTTTTATTCATTTCTACATTTGTATAATTAACAAACACTAAATCCACTGTGCCTGTAGCTGCTGCTGCTGCTAAGTCTTTTCAGTCGTGTCCGACTCTGTGCGACCTCGTAGACGGCAGCCCACCAGGCTCCCCCATCCCTGGGATTCTCCAAGCAAGAATACTGGAGTGGGTTGCCATTTCCTTCTACAATGTATGAAAGTGAAAAGTGAAAGTGAAGTCACTCAGTCGTGTCCAACTCCTAGCCACTCAATGGACTGCAGCCTACCAGGCTTCTCCGTCCATGGGATTTGCCAGGCAAGAGATGTATGTAAAAACTTCCTGTCACCTGTGTCCAGAATCTTTACTATTCATTTCAGTTCAGTTCAGTTCAGTCACTCAGTTATGTCTTACTCTTTGCAACCCCATGAACTGCAGCACGCCAGGCCTCCCTGTCCATCACCAACTCCTGGAGTTTACCCAAACTCATGTCCATTGAGTCGGTGATGACGTCGGGCCATCTCATCCTCTGTCATCCCCTTCTTCTCCTGCCCCCAGTCCCTCCCAGCATCAGGGTCTTTTCCAATGAGTCAACTCTTTGCATGATGTGGTACAAAAGCAATTGCGGTTTCAGACCATGAAATTTAAATCATTATAATTAGTGTCAAGCACATCTTTATTAATCAAAATAGGAGCCATTATAATCAACATGTTTTTGCCAATAAGAAATAAGTTGGTTTATTTCTGTAGTGCAGAAATCCATGCTCCAGAATTCAGTGAACTCTTAGAAAGCATTTTCTGTCTCCTACTGGTTATGGAAGCATTTTCCCTGCAAAAAGTTGTTGAGATGCTTGAAGTGGTAGTCAGTTGGCAGGAGGTCTGGTAAATATGGCAGATGAGGCAAAAGTTCATAGCCTAATTCATTCAACTTTTGAAGTATTGGTTGTGTGTTGTGCAGTAGGGCATTTTTGTGGAGAATAATTGCAGCTGGGTGTTGTTGTGAATAAGAATTGGGCCTATTCTGTTCACCAATACCAGTTGCAGGTGTTGCAGTTTTTGGTGCATCTCACCAATTTCCTGTGGAGAAGACAACGGAACCCCACTCCAGTACTCTTCCCTGGAAAATCCCATGGATGGAGGAGCCAGGTAGGCTGCAGTCCATGGGGTTGCTAAGAGTCAGACACAACTGAGCGACTTCACTTTCACTTTTCACTTTTATGCATTGGAGAAGGAAATGGCAACCCACTCCAGTGTTCTTGCCTGAAGAATCCTAGGGACGGGGGAGCCTGGTGGGCTGCAGTCTACGGAGTCGCACAGAGTCGGACATGACTGAAGCCACTTAGCAGCAGCAGCATCAATTACCTGAGCATACTTCTCAGATGTAATGGTTTTGCTGGGATTCAGAAAGCTACAGTGGGTCAGAAGGTTGTCAAACCACCAAACAATGACCATCGCTTTTTTTTTTTTTGATGCAAGTTTGACTTTGGGAAGTGATTCAGAGCTGCTTCTTCATCCAGCCATTGAGCAAGTCATTGACAGTTGTATGAAATCCACTTTTATTCACATGTCACACTCTGATAGAGAAATGGTTCATTGTTTTGTGCAGAATAAGAGAAGATGACACTTCAAACCTATGATCTTTTGATTTGTGGTCAGTTCATGAGGCACTCACTTTTCAAGGTTTTTCACCTTTTCAACTTGCTTCAAATGCCAAATGACTGTAGAATGTAGTTCTTTGGCAATTTCTCATGTAGTTGTAAGAGGGTCAGCTTCGATGATGGCTCTGTATTGGTGGTTATCAGCTTCCAATGGCCAACCACTATGCTTCTCATCTTCAAAGCTCTCATCTCCTTTGCAAAACTTCTTGAACCACTACTACCACAGTGTACATTCGTTAGCAGTTCCTGAGCCAGATGTATGTTGCTGTTGCGAATTGTCTCGCCTGCCTTGGGACCCATTTTGAACTCAAATAAGAAAACTGCTCAAATTTGCTTTTTGTCTAACATCATTTTTATAGTCTAAAATAAGAAGCAAGTAGCAAATAGTTAGCAAAAAAAAATAATAATAAAGTGAGAAATGTGCATTAAAATGATGTATATCAGTTATAACCACATTTATTTAAGAAGGTATTCCAGGATCAAACTGTAAAGTTCAATGTTAAACCTCAATTATTTTTGCACCAACTTAATAAAACCCAATAATGGAAACTTACTGGATTACATGCAAGGCAAATTAGATGATATTCGAGTGAGAGAAGATTAGTGGCCAACAAATCAATGAATAAATTTTGAGGAAACATTAATTAAATAGTATTCTCAAAAAATTAATGTTGGGGATATAATGATAGATTTATATCATAATCAGGAAGACAGAAGAGCAAACCTTTAATTTCAATATAGCATAAGTTTTATAATAGAAACAGATAGAATACTTTAGGAGCACCAGAGAAGAATATTCATTTGTGCTGTGGGTGCTTAGTCACTCAGTTATGTCCGACTCTTGAGACCCCCATAGACTGTAACCTGCCAGGCTCCTCTGTCCATGGGATTCTCCAGGCAAGAGTACTGGAGTGGGTTGCCATTTCCTTCTCCAGGGGATCTTCCCAACCCAGGAATTGAACCTGGGTCTCCTGCATTGCAGGCAGACTTTTTAACAACTGAGCTATGAGGGAAGTCCTAATATTCATATACTTAGTTTCAAAGAAGTCTTTCTAGAAGAGTTAACATAAGCTGAATGAGACCAAAAAGGTAAGTTAAAAGAGGGCATAGGGTGCTCCAGATAGAGAAAATGGCAAAACAAGGGCCCAGAGGCATGGAAAATATGATACATTTAGGAAGTAAGTTATTCTGTGCCTCTGGTTAATAGAATAAATATGGAGGACTAGTCAGTGAAGACCCTAGAGACCTAAGAAAGAACATCAGATTGTACGCCTTGCTAAGGAATTTAGATTTCATTGTGGAGAGTCTCTGGAGGCTTTTAAACAAGACTGATAACAGAATAAAGACCTATTAAAGGACATTAATTGCCATTTTATAATTTGTTGGGGAAGGATGCAAAGTAATTGTTTTCTTTTTCTGCTAAATAGGACTTCAGGCTTCTGGCACAACCCAGGGTATTTTCCCTTCTTGTGTTTTCTCAAATACGTAAGTATCTAAGAAAATTAATATATATTTATAAACTAATATTCTAAAAAGTACATGAGTGATGTTAAAAAGCAAATAATTGCATGGGATCCTCCATTCTTGTGGTTCTACTTAGATTTAGTGAACTGATGTCTTTTGCAAATTCTCATCACTAAGGTTAAATTGTAAAGTAGACAAAGTGAATATTTTTCCTTTTCCTTCGCTATTTCCTTATCCCACTGTGGTCTACCCTCACCCTATATTTAGAGTCTTCATGCCACATTCAAATATGACCTCTCCTCTTCAGGTAGCTTCCCAGAATCTAGACTTGCCTCTTTGCGTTTATCCCCTTTTAAATATTTACCATTCCTTGAAACTTTTGAGATTACTGGCTTCCTAAGGATGGTAGATTAGTTTTAATTTTTAAATTTTTAATTAGTCATTGTTATCCTAAAATGTGTTTGCCATATAATCCAAAATAATAACCTCTAATAATGGAACTTGCCAGTCTTTGGAAAAGAGATTTGGGGTACCTCTGGGAGTTTTATTCTTCAAACTGGTGATGATCTGTTTCTGTTGGTGTCTAGAATGGCTTTCTCAGTGTTAGAGCTGAAAGACTATTATTTTAAACCAAACACTATTACCTTAAAAAAAAAATCAATTACCAAAATAAGATCCAGCTTCAGTTCAACTCAGTCGATCAAGTCATGTCTGACTCTTTGCCACCCTATGAGCCACAGCATGCCAGGCCTCCCTGTCCATCACCAACTCCCAGAGTTTACCTAAACCCATGTCCATTGAGTTGGTGATGCCATCCAACCATCTCATCCTCTGTCCTTGCCTTCTCCTCCTGCCCTTAATCTTTCCCAGCATCACAGTCTTTTCCAATGAGTCAGCTCTTCGCATCAGGTGGCCAAAATATTGGAGTTTCAGCTTCAACATCAGTCCTTCCAATGAATACCCAGGACTGATCTCCTTTAGGATGGACTGGTTGGATCTCTTTGAAGTCCAAGGGACTCTCAAGAATCTTCTCCAACACCACAGTTCAAAAGCATCAATATTTCTGCACTCAGCTTTCCTTATAGTCCAACTCTCACTGACCACTGGAAAAACCATAGCTTTGACTGGATGGACCTTTGTTGGCAAAATAATGTCTCTGCTTTTTAATATGCTCTCTAGGTTGGTCATAACTTTCCTTCCAAAGAGTAAGCGTCTTTTAATTTCTTTGCTACAGTCACCATCTGCAGTGATTTTGGAGCCCCCAAAAATAAAGTCAGCCACTGTTTCCCCATCCATTTCCCATGAAGTGATGGGACCAGATGCCATGATCTTAGTTTTATGAATGTTGGGCTTTAAGACAACTTTTTTCACTCTCCTCTTTCACTTTCCTCAAGAGGCTCTTTAGTTCTTCTTCACTTTCTGCCATAACGGTGATGTCATCTGCATAACTGAGGTTATTGATATTTCTCCCAGCATTCTTTATTCCAGCTTGTGCTTCTTCCAGCCCAGAGTTTCTCATGATGTACTCTACATGTAAGTTAAATAAGTAGGGTGACAATATACAGCCTTGACGTACTCCTTTTCCTATTTGGAGCCAGTCTGTTGTTCCATGTCCAGTTCTAAATGTTGCTTCCTGACCTGCATACAGGTTTCTCAAGAGGCAGGTCAGGTGGTCTGGTATTCCCATCTCTTTCAGAATTTTCCACAGTTGATTGTGATCCACACAGTCAAAGACTTTGGCATAGTCAATAAAGCAGAAATAGATGTTTTTCTGGAACTCTCTTGCTCTTTGATTATCCAGCAGATGTTAGCAATTTGATCTCTGGTTCCTCTGCCTTTCCTAAAACCAGCGTGAACACCCCAAAGTTCACGGTTCATGTATTACTCAGTAAGGTGAGTAACTCTGTGCACTATTTGGAGCTTTTTCACCACTCCCTTCCAGATTGACAGGGAAAAATAACTTTTAGCTGTACCCAACCAGCCTAACATCCCATAAGAATACCAACAAAACACAGCTAATAATGTTTTCTCATCTGACTCTACCAATCATACATATTCACATTCTTCTCATTCTGATTTCACTCCAGATTTCATAAAACTTTACTGTGGAATGATTACATGTATTCTACCATCCACCTTCTCTATCCCTCCCTTTCCTCTATTGATTAGTTCTATTTTCTCTAATGTTAATACTAAAAACAGCAAGACTTATAAAATAGACTTGGAAGTTCAAAACCAAGAGAATGAAGACAAGGTAAATATAGCATTGTGGATAAACTTCAATGATTTTTATAATTAAGTTTCAATAATTAAGCATTACACTTAGATAATGAGTACGTTTATATTATTGGGATGGAAGTTGTAAGGAGTAACAGTAAAGAAGACAGTAAGAGTGCTTGCTACTTTGTATACTATCAGAAATTTATAGTTTATCTACTGGGCAACACTGTTTAGGAGGGATAGTGGTATGATCAAGTTGGAGTACGTGATGAATACCTAACAGAAATATATAAGAATAATTTATGGAAAGAAAATAGAAACCAGTGTTAGAAGTCCATTAATGGCCTGCACAAAGGCTTCATTTTGAATTACATGAGTAGGCCCATATCCAAAAGATTTTAAATAGGAATTTATATTTGAAGCATAATGCTAGATATTAGGTAGATATGACAAGAAGAAAACCATGCCTAAGTGATTGTGAGGTGTTCTTTTTTAAAGATACCTTGTTGCCGCAATTTTTTGGAATAGTTTCAGAAGGACAGGTATTAATTCTTCTCTAAATATTTTTTAGAATTCGCCAGTGAAGCCGTTTGATCCTGGATGTTTGTCTGTTGGAAGTTCTTAAATCATAGTTTTGATCATTATTCCCTTCACAATTGCTTATTTTGATATCATATTTGTGTGCAAATGATTTCCTACCTTTAGGTTTGCCTTTGCTGGTGAGCTTTCCCATTCATTCATAGTTTTCTTGTTTCTAGGTGTGGCCTTATCCTCTCCACCTAGAGAAGTTCCTCTAGCATTGTTGTAAAGCTTGTTAGGTGGTACTGAATTATGTTAGCTTTTGCTTGTCTGTAAAGCTCTTGACTTCTCCTTCAAATCTGAACAAGGGCCTTGTTGGGTAGAGTATTCTTGTTGGTAGGTTTTTCCCATTTCTCACTTTAAATATATCATGCCACTCCCTTCTGACTGCAGAGTTTCTTCTGACAAATCAGCTGATAACCTTATGCAGATTCCCTTGTATGTTATTTGTTGCTTTTCCCTTGCTGCTTTAATTATTTTCTCTGTCTTAAAGTTTTATCAGTTTGGTATGTGTCTCTGTGCATTCCTCCTTGGCTTATTCTGTATGGGACTCTGCACTTCCTGGACTTGAGTGTTTCCTTTCCCATGTTAGGGATTTTTCTAGCTATCATCTCCCAGGCCCTTTCTCCTCTTCCTGGGACCCCTATAATTGGAATGTTGATGTATTTAATGCCCCAGAAATCACTTAGACTGTCATTTCATTCTTTTTTCTTTATTGTTCTGCAGCAGTGATTTCCAACAGTCTGTCTTCCAATTTACTTATTCATCCTTTTGCCTTATTTATTCTGCTATTGGTTCCTTCTAGTGTATTTTTTATTTTAGTTATTTTATCTCTGTTCTTTAAATCTTCTAGCACTTTCTAAACATTTCTTATATCTTCTCAGTCTATACCCTCATTCTTTTTCCAAGCTCTTGGATCATCTTTGTTAACATTATTCTGAATTTTCTTTCAGGTAGATTATCTATCTCTACATCACTTACTTTTCTTCTGGGGTTTCATCTTGTTTCTTCATCTAGAACATATTTCTCTGATGGCTCATTTTGTTTCACTTTCTGTGTTAGTGGTTTGTCTTCCACAGGCTGTAGGATCATACTTCTTGCTTCTGTTGTCTGTCCCTGGTGGGTGAGGTTAGTCTAGGGGCTTATGCAGGCTTCCTGTTGGGAGGGTCTGGTAAGTGCTCACTGGTGGGTGGTGCTGGATTTTATGCCTGTGGTGGACAGGGCTGTGCCAGGGGCCTCAGGACAACTTTAGCCAACCTCTCTGTTGATGAGTGGGGCTGTGTTCCCATTTTGTCAGTTGTTTGGCCTGAGGTATCCCAGCACTGAAGCCTGCAGGCTGTTGGATAGGGCCAACTCTCAGTGCCAAAATGGTGACCTCCTGGAGAGCTCACACTGAGGACTTCCCTGGGACTTCCGCCAACTCCAGGGAGACCTTTAAAAACCCACAGGTAGGTTTGGCCCAGATTCCTATGGAGATTCTGCCTTGTTCTGGGTCCTAGTGCATGTGAAACCTTGCATGCACCCTCCAAGAGTGGAGTCTCTGTTTCCCCTAGTCCTAGGAGCTTCTGCAGTTAAGCCTTGTTGGCCTTTAAACCAAATTCTGTGGGGGCTTCTACTTGTGATGCCAGACCCCTAGGCAGGGAAGCCTGATGTGGGGCTCAGAATTTTCAGACCTCTAGGATAAACTCTGCAATATGTTTCAAGTCTGTGGGTCACCAACCCAGTGGATATGGGATTTGATTGTATCACAAAAGCACGCTTACTGTCTCGTTGTGGCTTCTTCTATGTCTTTAGATGTAGAATACCTTTTTTTCATAGGATCTAGTCTTTTCTGTGGATGATTATTCAGCAGTTAGTTGCCTCTTTTGTGTTTTTGTGATAGAAGATGACCGCAAGTCCTTCTACTCTGCCATCTCGTCACCCTTCTGAAAGCATCTATTTAACTGTATACATATTCTCCAGAGATCTTGGGAGAATACAGTTTATGAGCACGCAAACACTGATTTCATCCTTTGCAAGTGGTCTTCCTCCTAGGTCAGCAATGCTCATTGTTGTTGGATCAGGAGTCCATGTCTCATCACTCAACACAAACTCAGTGTCTGGTTTTATAATGTAAAGTACAGGCCTAGAAAAAGTAAAAAATGTGTATCGATTTTATTTTAAGTAATTAGGAAAAAGATAAGCAAAGGACCTATACTGAAATACATGAAAATAAATACCTGAAATATACAAAAATAAATAAGAACTAAAGTCTTAGATTTTGTTTTATTAACAGTTCTATAATTTTCATTGAGTTCTTGTTACCAGTGAGAAAACTGCATTGTTAATTTCATTATCATGATAAAAATATGACTAGAATACATGATACAATATTGTCATACATAGAAAAGGGCTGTGTCTAAATTTGTATTTAAGAGGGCTAGAAATGTATTATTTTAACCCACAGTTATTGAATAGTTATCACATAATTCCTTGCCGTTTGATGAAAGCATGGGTAAAACCATGGGATTTGAAAGAGTAAATTAAGGATTATCCAGAAGCTCTGGTCAGATGTCTTGTCACTTCATGCTGCCTTTTAACAAACATGAAAGACTAGCTCACCTCCCTCCAAGTCTGTGTCCTTTCCCAGCAGACAACACAGCAGGAATGTCTAAGGCGGGTCAGAAATAGAATTTTCAAATAGACATTTTTATGCAACAGTTATAATTCTGCTTCTGAGTATTAAGGCATATGGGCCAGTATCAAAAAAGGAAGGAGAAGTAGGTGGTGGGGGATAGAAATAAAATTTATTCTTTTGATTTCTGTTTAAAAAAAAAAAAACAAACTTTCAGATATAAAGAGAAAAAAAAATGATTCAGTGATTATAAGTTTTGGAAAAAGCTACATAAATTCTTGATCCTAAATAATAACAAAAGTATCAACCTTTCTTGACTTTACAGACAACAGCATCTCCTACAAAACTGCTTGCAAGAAAAAGTATGTATCATAAAACTCATTGATAAAGCAGCATATTAGTGATAATTTTAAATGTTTCATAGTAGAAAAAAACTATGCAATCATTTGCTGATATTAATGTCCCTCTTTGCCCATTTTTTCTTCTTTAAAGTTCACTTTCAGTTAATTCTTAGATTTTGCACTAAAGTTCTTATCAAAAGATAATTTTGCCCATTCAGGAAGAGGTCTCATGGAGATGGGCAGGAAGTCAGGGGAGGAGCATTAAGGGACCTAGCCCTTATAAGAATAGTGTCAAACAACCATAAACCCATTCTGTCATGGGAAGCTACTACACATCACTTTGCAGATTTGGCTCATGAGTTGGGATGCCTGGACTTGTCCAAAGTCAGTTTTGTGGGAAGGGACCTAGTCACCTAAGAACAAAACATATTAGGGATAGCTTTCTTTCATATGTCATACTTAGCCTAAGAATAATAATGTAGTTCTATCATTTATGATCTCTGGTAGTAAGAAAAGCAGAAAGCAATATATATATATATATATATATATATATATATATATATATTGAATGTCTCAGTTTATATGTCATAGTAGATTAGAATAAATTATTTGTTTTTATTCAAAACATTTCATTTTGGATGTTATATAATGTTTTGGATGTTGTATAATAAATGCAAAACATATGAGAAGATTCAAGGATTAGAGCAGAATAAAATGGCTTTCCCTGGGGTGCCCCCAAACATTCTTTAATGTGTCAAAAGAGAATATGCTGCATAGGTGTTAACTTATCTTTGACTGTTGGCCTAATATGGGTATAATTGTGTGCTTGTTGTTCAGTTGCTAAGTTGTGTCTGACTCTGTGACCCCAGGGATTGCAGCACGCCAGATTTCCCTGTCCTCCACTCTTCCCCAGAGATTGCTCAAACTCATGTTTGTTGAGTCAGTGATGCCACCCAACCATCTTATCCTTTGTCACCCCCTTCTCTTCCTGTCTCAGTCTTTCCCAGTATCAAGGTCTTTTCAAGGAGTCGGCTCTTCACATCAGGTTGGCCAGAATATTGGAGCTTCCTCATTGGTCTTTATAATGAATATTCAGGAATGACTTCCTTTAGGATTGACTGGTTTGATCTCCTTGCTGTCCAAGGGACTCTCCAGCACCACAATTTGAAAGCATCAATTCTTCAGCACTCAGCCTTTTTTATGGTCCAATTCTCACATCCATACATGACTACTGGAAAAGCCATAGCTTTGTCTATACTGACCTTTTGGAAAAACTGTAGCTTTGTCTATACTGACCTTTGTCAGCAAAGTGATGTCTCTGCTTTCTGTGCTAACTTAATGCAGTATTTTGGGTGTGAATAGCCCCATTACAGAAATCCTTTTTTTTTTTTTTTTTTTTATTCTCCTGCCTACATGACAGCTTTCCAGGCTTTGCTGCCAGTTACTTATGTTTACTAGTTTTTGTTTTAAGAGTCGTAACAATTTTGAACAGACTGTTAGTTTATTATAGGCAAGAGGATTTTTATTAATACAAATCCAAAGTATGTTTTTAATACATAAGCAGAAGTATATAGAAACAGATGGATTCTGTTAGTGAGGCTCTTAGTCCAACTTTAAGTAAGTAAGTAAGTGAAAGTCACTCAGTCATGTCCGACTCTTTGCGACCCCATGGACTATAGAGTCCATGGTATTCTCCAGGCCAGAATACTGGAGTGGGTAGCTTTTCCCTTCTATAGGGGATCTTCCCAACCCGGGAATCGAACCGAGGTCACCTGCATTGCAGGTGGATTCTTTACCAACTGAGCTATCTGGAAAGCCCAAACTTAAACGTAGGATAGCCCCATTGACCACTAAGGAAATGGTAGTTCAAATCTAGTCCCTGAAGTTTTATATCAAGCTCAAAAGGAGGAATTCTCTAAACCTATCCTTGCTCAGCCCTCTTGACTCTTTGAGACGAAATTCTAGCCTGCCCTTATTTTCTATCTAAGCTCGTTTGTTCACAACTTCACTGTATCACCTTTTTTCTGCCTTCTATGACAGTTTCCATTGATACTATCTTGTTAGATACAAACCCATTCAATCTCCATAAAGCATAAACTTTTTATTTTTGCTTATTAGATTCTTGGAAAGAAAGTTATGACCAACCTAGATAGCATATTCAAAAGCAGAGACATTACTTTGTCAACAAAGGTCCGTCTAGTCAAGGTATGGTTTTTCCCGTGGTCATGTATGGATGTGAGAGTTGGACTGTGAAGAAGGCTGAGCGCCGAAGAATTGATGCTTTTGAACTGTGGTGTTGGAGAAGACTCTTGAGGATCCCTTGAATTGCAAGGAGATCCAACCAGTCCGTTCTGAAGGAGATCAGTCCTGGGTGTTCTTTAGAAGGAATGATGCTAAAGCTGAAACTCCAGTACTTTGGCCACCTCATGCAAGGAGTTGACTCATTGGAAAAGACTGATGCTGGGAGGGATTGGGGGCAGGAGGAGAAGGGGACAACAGAGGATGAGATGGCTGGATGGCATCACCGACCCGATGCACATGAGTTTGAGTGAACTCCGGGAGTTGGTGATGGTCAGGGAGGCCTGGCATGCTGCGATTCATGGGGTCATAAAGAGTCGGACACGACTGACTGACTGAACTGAACTGATTAGATTCTTAACAATTAGCTGTAGTCCTTTCCCTATCAACAAAACACAGGCTCACCTCTGCATCAGGGAATGAGAAGAGAGCTGGGTTCTTTTCCATCCTTACTTTTAGCTAGATGGATGCCTCTGAAGCCACCCAAATGTTTTGACCATATCTGTTTGAGAAATAATTTGTTAGAAATAACCTGGTTCATTTTAAAATAATTTTGCTAGATTGTAGACACTATGTTTCTTCTTGAAAAAATATATGCATGTAATATAATGTGCCTAGATAGCAATTTGGTGATTTTTCATTTTCTTTCTTTTTAACCAAAAATTCTTTTATCCTAGCTATAAATGTTAGGAAAAATAAATAAATAAAAATGTTCTGAAGGAATGAGAGCCAAATGGAAACTTATATATATATATATGTGTGTGTGTATATATATATATACACATTTTACTTTAGTATAGAATAAACTAACTCAAAATTAATTTGAAATTCTAAATATATATATATATATATATATACATATTTACCATGTTCTCTTTATAACCATGATGGTATCAAGCTATGCATTGTTTGATATAAAACATCAAATGTTACCCTCTGTTGCATCATAGAGTAGATAGTTACATGATTTTCTTTTCATTCCTGCTTGCCTCAAACCAGGTAACTTCTGAAGAACTGAATAGCATAATTCAGAATATAATGACCTGGGTTGTGGCTACAGTTACCAGTATATTATACCCAGCCATCACAAAGTATGAAGAAAGGTTGAAAAATAATACATATCCAGTGTCTGATGACTCTGTCCTCTCCTCAGATAGTTCAAGTTTTTGTAGCACATGCAGTGAAGAGTTTACTTACGGAAGCTACACTTCTGCAACAACTAAATCATTTAAGAGAGAGCCCTGTGCATTTGCAGTTGACATATCAGTAAGGAGACCAACCACACCATTAAAGCCATCTGCCCATGTGGAAAAAGCAGTTGTGGGAAAAACATGTCACATTACAGGACAATCTGTAACAAATGAACTAAAACATAATGAAACAAACATGGTATATACATACCCTGACCTCAGAAGTTGTAAATCTGATAGTCATCTTCTAGCATCACTTGAAACAGACACAAAAAAATCAAAGGATGCTACCACTGAAACAGATGGTTTAGAGAATCCACCATTTTCTGATCAAAAAGCAAAAGCCGTGAATGAAATGAAGAATTTAAAGAATGTTTTTGTTAACTTTAAGTGTCACTTAAAAGGAGAAACTGAATTGATTTTGGAAAGCATTTTTCAAGAAATAATGTCTGATTTAACACATGCCATTCCCTCTATTTCTTCTGTTACTGCTGAAGTTTTTGTTGACCAAAGTGAGCCTGTAAGAGGAGACTTGGTTTCCAATACTGATATCTGCTCAGTAGCTTCAGAAATTGTGGAAAATATGCTTGAGAAACTACAGTCTGCAGTTGAGAAAAAATGTGTCCAGATATATTCACAAGAAGATTTACCAGTCAACATTCAACCAAGCCTAACACCCAGTGGAGAATCTCTCACTCTATCATATGGAAAACCTTTAATAGCTTCAGTGCCTTCTACTGCAGAACCCATGTGTGATGTTGCAGAGGATATGGTGCATGCCATTTTAGAAAAGCTGATGACTCTTACAGCTAATAAGCAAAGTAAACTTCCTCATCTTGAAGAGGCAACTAAACTTTCCCATCAGCAACATATGACAGACCCAACATATATGTGTCATATAAAAGCCAACAAAAATAAATGTAATCCTGAACTTGATGCAGCTAATGTAATTGTTAAAGAAAAGATACAGAATTTAATGTCAAATATTCTTTCCCAGTCCTCTTTGGTTGGCTATATAGAGGAAGCAATCAGCACTATACTAGGATATGTACAAACTGAACTTAATAATGAGAGACTTATTGCATCTGAAGAAACAGTAGTACTCCTTAAGTTGCTTGATGATATCTTTACTCAGCTACATCAGGAACCAGTAAAAGCTGGTAATCAAAAATGTAGACATTCTAGACTGAGAAGTCCTTCTAACACTGATGTAAAGTACAGACTCACTGGCACTAGATTTTCTAATGGCCCTAGGTCTGGAAGACCATTTCCACCTATTAATGTTCCTGGCATGGTCCTTTATTCTGAAGATGATAATGAAGAAGTAGACAGAATTGTGGAAAATGTGCTTGATTCATCTTTCAAAGATGAAAAAGCAAAACCACAAGAACAAATTTCTGAGCATTGGTTTACAAAAGGAAGCACTTGTCTAGAATTCCAAAGAAATAGCAAACTACCTACAAAGCCTGCTTCTCCAAGAAGCAAAGCTACATTTCACAGTTGCAGGTTAAGGACTGAGCTACCATTTTTTAAGGATAGAAAAATTTTGAAGGAAAAACCCTGTTTGAATAAAGACATTTTATTTTTCAGCCAAGATCAAAAGCATCAAATACAAAAGGCTTCAGAAAACACAGTTAAAAGTATTTTAACAGAAATGCTCAAGGACATATCTTCAGTTCCTCCTGGTCACTTAGAAAGTAGAACTGACAAAGCTTCAGTTCATGTTTCAGAAAAACCTCAAGAACCATTACATCAAGAATGGATGGACCAGCTGTTTTCTGTGTCAGAAATTAGTACAGTAGCTCAGGAAATAACAGACACTATACTAAACATACTTCAAAAAGCAAGCTGCATTCCCAGTACCACCAAAAGTTCCATTTCATCATCAGTTCATCCAGCTTCTCTAGAGAGTCCTGACACTCTCCACATGGTCAAAGCAGCACCAAATAAAAAGCCACTAAAAATATGGTTCGACAGTGAAAAGAAAATGAAATATTTGTCTTCACTAGATGGAGATATGGCAAAACCTTCCCTGTTAAAATCTAAAGAGAGTGAACCAAAACCTGCAGATGAAATTACTGATAAGATCATTAATGCAGTTTTTAAAAAGCTGAAGTTATTTATTTGTCCAAAATTGCAAATGGGCTTCAAACCTTCACTTGCAGACAAATCTTCATTACAATCTCAACTTAGTACTTACACAGCTAAAGTGGTAAACATCGTTTTGCGTGCTATCCAGAATGAACTAGAACTCAGTGAGAAAAACCTAAATCTTAGGGAAAGAAACTATACCAAATCCCTCACAGGTAAAGGATGTTTTACTGACACTAAGAAATTAGAATCTCTTGTCTCAGATCTCAATGATGACATCATGGAATCACCATTATTAACTTGTATTTGTGAAATATTATCAAGTGGACATCCAGATCAAAGCAATATTTCACTCTCTTCAGATAACTCAAAGCCAACAGCTTCACATGGATCTGATAAAGTTGATAAAGGGAACATTTTGCCAAGCAGACAGGATAAAAAATCTTTTTACAAAATTTTAGCTACTCCATGTGCTCTCCATAGTGTCATTAATGGAAAAGATCTGAAAGAGAATTCCAGATTACAAGTGTTAGATAATATTGGGGAAACACTCTATGAAATGTTATGCAAGCTCATAGGGGCCCACCCTCACTGTCAGCCATCTTGTTCTAAGGTAAGTAGAGAGAAGACAAACAAGAATCAGCAAAGAGCCACTGAATTGCAGTCTAATATTCAGCTCATTTCCACAACAATTTTGGAATATATCATTGCAAAATTATGTAGTGTCGACACAGATACTAGTTCAGTAAGTTCTGGATGTAAAGCTACCTCAGAGTCTCTTGATATTGACAACCTATCACTTACTTCAATTATTGAGGAAATGGCCAAATGCACTGACATAATCTCCAGCATAGTTTCCAGGATGGTTCAAGAGGGTGATAAAGAGATAACTAAAAGCACGGAAAAACCTATTGCTCCCAAGTCTTCCAAAACAGGGAGTGCAAAAGAAATGCATTCAAATAAGCTAAAAGCGGTAGCTTCAGATATTCTTAATATGGTTTTTGCTAAACTGGAAGGCTTTGCCAATGGAAATTTAGAAACTCTGGATTCTACTAATGATGAAAATAAAAAAAGCAGTAAGATGAACGTGGAATGTGAAAGCTTCAGTGTTTTCACAGACACACATGAAGAACTATTGCAGTCAGCTTTATACACAAATGCAAAGAAAGTATCAAGTGCTATTTTGAAAGCTATTCAAACAGAATTAAATATGAACTCGTTAGATTTGAGGACAAGTGTGGAAACACCACCACCTGAGAAACAAATGCTAGAGAATATAGTCAGTTTAATCTTAGATGCAGTATCCTCAGATATGCTTAATGAAACTGAATCTGAAGAGAGAGACAGTGAAACTTATGGATACAGGCCAATCTATGGAAATTTTCTTCCTGGGGGAGCTGAATCAGATTCATTTCTAGAAGATGCTACAAATGCAGAGAAAGAATTCATTGGTGAGGAAATACCACTAAGAGAAGAAACTCAATCAAATTCTCTTCAACAATGGGTTCTAGAAAGAACCTTAAACAAACTTGAAGTAAAGCTCAAAGAACCACAGAAATCTCCAATTGTCCCCATTATAAGAAATATTTTGAATGAGATCTTTCAAAATGCTTTGGTCAGTCAATTAAATATGCTTTTTCTCTCCCATTCTCTTTTAAGCGACATCCCTCCCAATGTTGACAAGCCAATTGCTCAAACGTCTGTTCCATTTATAGATAAAATGATGGTGTCTGAAGCAGATGTAACCATAGTGGCAGATGATGTTGTTACAACTGTATTTGATAAACTTTATACAGCTGCTAAGACAGAGACAATTGCAAGTGAAAATAGCTATAAAACCATCACCTTCTCAGCAAATGTTTCTTTCCATGAACACACCTATGGAAGAGGAAAACCCTCCATCACTGCACTGAACAAGAATCCTTATACTCTTCAGTCCAGATTCAATATTGGCAGACAAGCTAAAGGAAACATAGTTGAAGATATTGTGCAGGCAATATTAACAAGTTTAGAAACTTTTGTAACTTCCAAAGTAGAGTCTCTTTTTTGTCCCCAAATCAACTTCACAGTTCCAATGGCTTTACCTGTTCAACAGGGTAAGAGTACAATAAGCAAAGCTTTGTCAGCCAAAGATTTGTATTCTGAGGGTCAGCTTTCCTCTTGCTCAGTGGATAATGTTATGTCACAAAACACCAACTCATTTTGTCAGGTCTCTTTGAACAAATTAAATATATATGCAACAGAAGTGGCCAGAAAAATTTTAAAAGGAATCAAAAATGAATTAGATAAAGAGAAGGAAACTCCTTTCTTAACCAATAACATTGTGGTTTCTGAAAGTATTACAAGACAAATTGTTAACACAGTGTTAGATATTGTATCATCCAAAGGAAAATGTGACAAGAACAGTTTTGACAAAGAGATCAGTTCAGATCAGCAAGAAGGTATTATTGAAAAGCTGTTTAAGAAGATTGAGTATCGAAAAGTACTTCAGTTTCAAATACAAGATACCATTGAAAGTGTCTTATGTGATATTTATGAAAAAACACTCAACCAGAATAATCTCTCATTTGCCACACCCACTTTGAAATGTACCATAGCTGGCAAACATTCCAGAGCAAATTCTGACACTGAGGGTGTAAATAAAATTCTTCCAAAGTTTTCAGTTCCTAAATCAGATGTTATTTTGATATCCAATGATATAGTAGATGTTGTACTTCATAATCTCAGTTCTGCTGTCATGCTTAGCATAAATGCAAAGGATCCTACTTCTACTAGATTGCCTCTGACCTTTTGTGATACGTTTTCAAAACTACAATGTCAACAGTCTCTTCTTACGGTGTCAGAAAGTGAAAGAAAAACAGAGCATTTTCCATCTTCAAAAATTCTTAAACCAGCTTATGTTAATGATAGCCAGATAACTATAGTAGAGAAAGAAGACCCCAAGAAATCTGTTCCTGACCCATGTGAGGAAAGTGCTAACTTCATTACTCAAAATATTTTTAATTGGTTAGAATCATTTGCCACAGAAAGAATAGATTCATTTATTATGCTTGCTTTCCAGCCTAAAGAAAAGTCATTTGTGAGACCAGAACTGGAAAACTGTAAGCAAGATGGCATCATCTTTCATGAACCAAGCCAGGTGGAATCAAATGTGAATATTCTGAAAATATCAAATGAAACTATTCTCAGCCAAGAGCTCACAGATTCCACTTTTGCCAGTTACAGAGAAAAACTTGGATCTACAATTCATCTATCACAAGCTCATCTTAAGGAATATTCTGACATCATTGCCAGTGCCATTTTGAATTTTATTAAAAATGACTTAGACCTTGAAATCCAAAAGATGCATCCATATCCAAACAATGTTTCATTCCAAGAAATTACCATTGTAAGTGAAATTGTCAATGGTATCTTAAAGAGTTTACATAATAAAAGAGCTGCAAAGGATATCAGTTTTTCCTCAAAAGACAATCCTAATTTATTTTCACAGTTAACCGCATCAAATGAAATATCACTGGGACAAAAAGCTCAGGAAAAAAAGACCAAACTGTCTCTGTTTTCAAAGTATCCATTAGAACAAAACCAAATGGCATTGGAAAGGGAAAGCCAAAGAATTATTTTAGAAGAATTATTTATGAGAAATGAAAACTCAAAACAAAAAGAAAGAACTGCATTATTCAGTGCAGTGGAAGAAGTTTTAAGTAAAGTGTATCAAAAAATAATAGAAATCATAGGCCATTTGCCTTCCTTTAATGAAAAATCCCACTTTAACTCTAAAACATCAGACATAACACAAAATAACTTCTGTCAATCACATATCAACAGTACGGCAAGTGACATAATTGAAAATGTTTTGGGGAACATGTACTCTGTAATCATGACATCATTATATGAAAATAATGAAGGAGAACCAGCTGACAAAAATATTTTACCAAAGAAATCACCATGCATCAAAGAAACTAAAGCAGGAATAGGAAGTAGTGTCACTAGATTTGTGCTACCACAGGTTTATCATTATGCAGACAGTCAAAATATCTCTCTATTGGAAAACACATTTTTACGATATTCACCATCACAAGTGGGGAAAGATTTAATCCAAGTGGTTCTCAGTAAGATCACAAATTTTGCCTCATTTTATCTTGAAGAGACTGTGTCCCATGAAAATTGTTCTGATGAGTTGCAACCTTTAAGACTACACAGTTCTAAAGTGAGCCCTAAACCAAGTGTTAAAACAAGTTTAAAAGCAAGATCAAAAGTTACTCCTTTGCCTAAACTTAGAACAAAACCACACATAGGACCTAGTCGTGCTAAGGCCAAGAGCAGGACCAAATCAAGTCCTGGAGAGAAGACCCCAAAAGATGTCTGGTCCAAGACTGATATTGGGCTGCCACACATCCTGTCAACAGGAGATGCCAAAAACTTACTGGAAATGAAACTGCCTACTTCGCAACTAAAAATGTATGCCAAGGATATAATAAGTAATATCCTGAAAACAACTATTAAAGAATTGGAAAAGGTGACACGAGCTAGAGCAATGATAAGTAATAGAGCTTTACCATCTGATCAAATCATGGCAGCAAATAAAATAGTTACTACAGTTTTGCAAGGATTATATGCCATCAATAACCACAGTTCAGCTAATCCTGTCAAATTCTCACATCTGGAT
This sequence comes from Bos taurus, assembly GCF_002263795.3. Classification (NCBI taxonomy): domain Eukaryota; kingdom Metazoa; phylum Chordata; class Mammalia; order Artiodactyla; family Bovidae; genus Bos; species Bos taurus. The sequence continues at coordinate 10,603,422 of NC_037329.1, read as the reverse complement.
GAAACCAAACGTTCACGCGGAAATGAAGGTGCAGAGTCTCTTGCCAGACCACAAGCCTGTTTCTACTTGGAAAATGTTTCTTCACAGTTAGAGCAGATTTTTCCTAAAGAAGGTATATTTAAAAAAATGTTTGACAAATGGCAAGCAGAATCAAATGACATGGAAAACGAAAAATGTAAGCTTTTAATGATAGCTGAAAATGATTTGACTGAAATTTCAATAAAAGCAAAAGAATTAGAATATTCTCTTTTGCTTTTAAATCTGCCACATCTTGAGGACTGTGAAAACCGGTTTTATAGTTGTTTTAAGGGCGCTTCTACTAGAGCTGAAAACAACAAAGCACAAATTAATATGTTTGGAAGGGAAATTGTTGAAATGCTGCTTGAAAAATTACAGCTGTGCTTTTTGTCCCAGATGACCACCCCATATGGTAAAGAAACTGCAGCAAATAGGAAAGAACACATTACTACTAAAAGTAAATATGGTTTTCCAGCCAAGGACATCCTCAGCAATGTACCAGTATATAACACTAAAACCAAAGACCAAAGTGCTTTGGGCTCTAGCAACCAAATTGTTCGAGAAATTGTAGAACGGGTTTTAAACATCTTAGAGTCATTTGTGGACTTACAGTTTAAACATATCTCTAAATACGAGTTTTCTGAAATAGTGAAAATGCCTATAGAAAATCTTTTTCCTGTCCAACAAAGACTATTAAGCAAAAAGATGTTGCCAAAGTTACAACCATTGAAAAAATTTTCTGATGAATCCAAGTCAAGTACTATTGTTTCCAAGGAAAATGTACAGAATACCCTTCTACAGGTTCATTCATTCCATTCAGAATTACTTACATATGCTGTTAATATTGTCCACAACATGCTTGGTGTAATTAAGAACAAGCTAGACAAAGAAATAAGCCAAGTGGAACCATCTTCCGTCAGCACATTGAAAGAGAACACTGCAGCAAGTGAGATCATTGGTACACTGATGGACCAGTGTGCTCATTTCAGTGAGTCTCTAATCAAAAACCTTCCCAAGGAAAATTTCTTCCAAGGAGTAGAAAATACTTACATTGTTAACCAGGTTGAATTAGCAACTGATACGAAAATGCCCATGTCAAAGTTAAAGGAAGTAAGTTTTGGGAATAATCTTCCACAAAGCAGTGTTCCAGATTTGGGTTTTTATTCAGAGGAAAATATGAAAAAAAGGTATAAGTCTTCATCAAATTTACCTTCATATTCCAGAGCCTCTGTAGAAGACACAGTTAGAAACTCAGAGCCAATGAGAAGGCCTGATTCAGAAAATAGACCTTCATCTTCTAGAAACAAAGTGCAAGACACTATCCCAAAGGAATCTGACTTGGGCTATTTTGATCAAGCTATGAAAGGAAATAGCTCCCTCCCTGAAGGGAGTGTCTTACAAAAACTGTTAAAGAAAGCAAATGAATCCACAGAAACAGCATTAAAGCAAGTAATGTCATTTATAGAAATGAGAAAAGGTGAAAATCCGAGGGTGTTTCATTATGAGATCTCCAAACCAGTTATTGAGCCTAACCAAATTCAGACAAGTGTTTCTCCACTCAAAATTTGTTTAGCCGCAGAAAATATTGTCAGTACTGTGCTGTCAAGCTATGGATTTCCAAATCAACCACACATTAATGAAAGCACAGAAACAATGAAACCATTTTTCATATCAAAGCAAGACCCTTTGTCTGAAACATCTGGAGGACAAAAGAATGAGGAGAAAAGTCTGCTTAGAATGTGGGATAAAAGAATCAGCTATATACTTGAAGAAGAAAACAAAAAAGCTGAGGTCAAAAGGGAAGATTTTTCTTTATTGCAAAAATGGGAAAATAAGAGTTACCTGAAAATAAAGACGCTGAAGGAAGTTGAAGTCATTGCTTTTGCTGACCATGAACTGGGTCCAAATGAAATTCACCTGGTATCCAGACATGTCACCACATCTGTGGTCACATATTTCAAGAACTTTGAAACTAGAGGTAAGTAAGAGTGGGCTTAATTTACAAAGAAAATAATCAGATATATATAAAAGAGCTCCAGTTCAAGAAGCTTCATTTACTGTTTTTCTGAAAACAGCCTTAGAGGGACGGTGTTTAATCACTTCTTAATATAACAGAATACTAAAAAAAAAAAAGTTAAAAATTCATATGGTTTGAATCTGAAAAGGTGTATTGCTCATTTTTCCATATCTACAGATGAGAGAAAATATGACTATTGAAAAGCGGGAAATATTGGTTTGAACATGAGGTCTGAGTTCTAAACATTTTTAAAGTTGTCATGCATGACTTATTTATAATTATACCAAATGTACAGGTAACTGATTGAAAGTTGTGTTTCAACTTTAAGGTGGACAGTTGAAGTCATTACTATGATTAGTCACAGTTTGTAAGAACAGTGATATTAAACATCTTGTTTTGTTTGTATTACAGTATTATTATATTCCTTTTAGGTATAATACTCTAAACATATCCTTGAAAGCATTTTTTTAAGAAGGTGAAAATATATTTATCTATATGTATATTTAGCTTCTCAGATGGCTCAGTGGTAAAGAATCTGCCTGCCAATGCAGGAGATGTAGATACGTGGGTTTGATCCCTGGGTCAGGAAGGTCTCCCAGAAGAGGAAATGGTATCCCTCTCTTGTATTCTTGCCCAGAAAAATTCCATGGACAGAGGAGCCTGGCAGGCTGCAGTTCACAGGGTTGCAAAAGAGTCAGACACAACTTAGCGACTGAGCATGGATACATCTGTATGTTTGGTTGAACTATATGATAGCCACTTTATGTCAAACCTGGTAATTATTGGCAGTTTCATAAAATTCCATCTAATACTATTATAGCCTTGAGCTGGATCATTAATTCCAGTTGCCAGTAATTAATTGCTACTTTACCAGTCTAGATACATCACTTCACCATCATTGAAATAGTAGAATACATATTATCAGTCCTAACTACTTGTACAATGAGGCCATTTCCTATAATTAAAACTGGTATTATTTCAAGGTGGACAGTTGGGTGTGTCTGCAGTTCCAAGCTTATAAGTATAATTTCTTCAAGTACAGCCTAACTGAACTTAAAGAATAAAGAAAAACAAAGAAAATAGGAGAAGATAAGATTCATAATCCCATCCCATTGGTATTTGACTCTGTGGTGGTGGTTTAGTTGCTAGGTCTCTGACTCTTTTGTGACCCCGTGGACTGTAGCTCCTCTGTAAATGGAATTTTCCAGGTAAGAATTCTGGAGTGGGTTGCCATTTCCTTCTCCAGGGGATCTTCCTGACCCAGGGATCAAACCTGTGTCTACTGTCTTGGGAGATCAGATTCTTTACCACTAGCCCTTTCCTTCTATCACGTCTCTTCTCTATTCCCAGACATGTCTAGGGTTTTTCAGTGATGTCACTCATGCTCCTTCCATGTGGAGCTTCCTTTCCTTACTTCCTTCATCTCAAGATATCTAAACCCATCTAATTGTCAAAGTTCAGCTTAAAGCCTCCACTCGCCACTGGTCTTGCCTGATTCCACAGAGATCACTGTGCACATGTTAAGATATAACACTTGGAAATCATTTCTCTGCCCCAGGAATTCCAGCTCTTTAGAGCACCTTAACCATCTAAGCAAAACAGATACCAGCAGTAGACTTAGATATTTGAATTCTTCAGGGTTATTTTCTCAACTTTATGGCTAAAATTAAGATTCCACAAGTGGGAAATAAGTATCTGAAGAAAACCCAGTATTTTTCTTGACTAGATTTTTTTTTTTTTTAGTGAGGTGTTCCACAGATGAAATTCATACATAAATAATTATCAAAATACTGAATTTTCCATATGTCCCTTAATGCAAACTAAAATGGTAATGTTTTCTTTTTTAAGTTTCCAGTGAGAAGGTGTCTATTGTTTCCACACTGTCAAGGAAAAAATATGAATCAAAATCGCCTCTAAGAAGCATATATAGTGATTCTTCACTTCATCAATTTTGTGAACATCTCACTGAGTCTGTCATTTGCCATTTAATGTCAAGCATTTCTGGTAGCACCACAGATATTACAGAAAAAGAGAAAACATCGGAAAGACAAAATGCTGCATTTAACACTATTATTTCAATTGATTCTCAAGTATTTGAGAGTAGGTCAATTTCTGTTGGAGAACTTGCCCTAAGTATCTCTGAAATCATCACTGAAATCCTTTTAAATAGTAACATCATAGAGACCGACATTGCACAGCAAATGTTTTCATTAACAAGAAAGTACACTTACTGCCCAGGAGTAAGTGCTGCTGATTTTGATGATCTCTTTCAGGACCTCTTAATAGGTGTGATTCATGTACTCTCCAAAGAAATAGGCTTAAATCATCACCTTGAAAATAGCGGAAGAAACAGACCATTTCCCATGCTCAGAAGTAATAGTATGCCCATTTGCAACAGAAGAAATACAATGCAAAGACAGAAAGGTTCCAGAGACTGGGGATTAGCTACTCACCAAATTGATCATATCATTCAAAAAAATAAATTAAATTATTTGGCACACAAGTTAGATAGTCTGGCTGGTAGCCTAAAAACTCATGAATCCAAAGAAATAGTCAACAGAGTTTTCAGTATTGTTTTAGATTTATTTTTACCAGATGAACAGCCAGATGAGGCTATGGGTTCTGAAATAAAAGCAAGAACATTTTTCTCATCATCGTATGAAGGGCAATATAATAACATACTTGGAAATAACTTAGGGCTCTCCCCTAAATCAGTTTTCCTTCTCAATGTTGTATGTGAGAAACTAATCAGAACACTTTTAGAAAAATGCACAAACTCTGTCTTTCTTGATAATTTCCCTCTTTCTGAAGAGGTATCAGCAGAAGAATGTCAACTTTTAAAAATACTTCAAAGTGTAGATGAAGAATTTGACTACTGTAATGGAACAATGGACTGGGAACAGTTTCAAGGGGATTATACGTCAGACATTTTGGAAAATCTGGCAGAAATGGATCCGGATTTATTGTCAACAGACTCTATGCTTACTATTATTTCCCACAGCTTGGTTAAATCATTGATGGATAAACTACATCACAGTATACAACTCCCCCAAAGTCCACCTTTTGCAAACAAGCATTTGAAGTGTGGAACAAGAGAAATACAGCCTAGTTGTATAAAAGCAAAAAGGCCAGAATTAACAGAATTGGAACAAGGTAGAGGCTCTTTAGGATGCATGAGTTATTATGGCCATGCTTTGACAGGACCCCTGAATAATCCCAGTGTAGTTAGCTCCAAAATACAAGCACCGTTTGGCAAGAAATATTCAGTAAATTTTGCTAATGTGCCACCTCTTAAAAGACAGGGAGCAAAGGATATGAATACAATAGCCATCCATAATACGCTTTATCCAGGAGATATGAACACAGGTGTTTATTCAGCCACATTTTTAGAGGACATAATTTCAGAACTGTTTTTTAATCTCTCTATTTCACTGTTGGGCAAAAATGAAAACATCATGGATGCCCAGCTCAATGAGATGAATACATTATTTGTCAACAGTATAGTGAATGAGTTTAATAAGGCAAGGGTCACTGTTTTACGGAATTCTGAAGAAAGGCTATGTTTTCCACCAATCCATAAAGAAACCGTTAGTAGGATTGTTGACTCAGTTTATTATGGTGTTTTACAGCAATATAAATCAAAAGTGACCTGTGGTGGTAATCTGGCATGTGACAGTACTTCAATAGCAGAACAAATAACTAATAGCATATTGTTAGAGATTTTGGACTACCAACTCCCATCTTGCTTCAGGGAAAAGCTCTTACACAATTCATATTACCCTCTCAATGCTGAAATTATATTACAGAAACTTCAAAATAACCTGAGGGAATTTACTTCCAAACCTAGGTCTTTAACAGACTATAGCACCATGTTATCACAATCATTTTTAGAAGATATCATCAGAAGACTTTTAACTCAACTCATTCCTCCACCCAGTAAAGCTTCCTCTTTGGAAAACAAATATTTCGTGAGTTCAGATTTTAATGAAATGTCTACCTGTATAATAAATAAGGTTATATCAGCTATTTCAAAACATAAAATTTGGTTCACTATATATGATAATCAATATCTGTGTACAGGAAAAAACCTCCAGAAGATGGTGGATTCTGTTTATAGAAATATTATGCAAACCTATGACTCTCTTATTTCAATACAGAAAAGTATACTCAGCCGAAGCCCGATTTTGGTTGACCGAATAGCCAGTTTTATTATCCAAGAGATTGTTGAAAATCACCTTCAGCCATTTTTGTGTGGAGAAGGTTTACCTCGTCCAAAAACTCCTTCAGATGCAATATCGAATATGGTTAAACAAGTTCTCAATGAAGTCATAGAGTCACACAGACCCCAGACGCCAGCAGCCGCAGGTATTTACACTGAGACATTTGTAAGGGAAATTGTTGCCAGACTTTTATCAAAAATTTTCAGTCCAAAGCATAACACTGAAATTGAGCTGGAAAACATGACCCAAAAAATTGTTAACTCAGTAAATAACCATTTTGACAAAGCTAAAGTTCACCTTCTATGTAATGACAAAGAACAGTCTTACCCTTCTGTGGATACAGATATTGTGGACGAATTGGTCACCTCAGTTTATAGAAATGTTTTAAAACAGTATGGATTAGATCCTGAGTTTGATAAAGAGTCTGAAGACAGCAGTATTTTTGTGGAAAAAATTACCAACTTAGTTGTAGCAGCTATTTCAGATTACCTTTTTCATCCACTGTTTTCTGGGAATTTGTCATCTTCATATTCTCTTTCAACAACTGACAATATTGTTCAAGACATTCTTAGTAACATCAGTGGATCTACCATGCCAAGTCAGAGTTTATCTCCATATAACACCTTGCTGCCATACACATTTTTAGAAGACATGATCAGAGTACTATTATCTAGAATTTTTCCCTCTGCACATAGCATTGTTGCAAACAGAGAAATTCCGAAAGATAGATCAAAAGCTAATTTCAATGAAATTGCTTCAGATATAATCAGTGATATTAGAAGGAAAATTTCCCAACATGAAATTCGATTCTCAAAAGATGAAGAAGGAACCAAGTTTATTTATTCAGAAGATGATATCCACCATCTCGTGGACTCAGTATTCAAAAATATTCTAAACTCTGAGTCTCAAGAATTAGTTGAGCCAAGTGTCACAAGTAGTAATGATGTTCTTATTGACAGGATAGCAGGTTTTATCATTAAATATGTCTGTCAACAACATCTTCAGCCATTTGTGGATGGAAAGTCATTACCTTCTTCATCATACACATATTTGGGCGATGAGAGAAGGCAGTGGTTTTATGCCAGTGTTTATTCCTCAGCTTTTTTGGAGGATGTGATTTCTGGGGTTTTAAGCAAAATATTCCACAGGGGGTTAGGCATCGTACAAACAAAATCAGTAAGAGATTCAGAAGATGAACTATTTGATAAAGCTGAAAAACTCGTACATTTCATAACAGAGGAATTCTCAAGAGCTAAAGTTAGCATTTTAGAGAATGCAGAGAAAAATTTATGTTTGCCTCCAGTAGAGAGAGATGTGGTCAAGAACATTATTGACACGGTGTACAGCAAAGTTGTGCAAGAATATGAAATGGAAATAATGCCTGATAAAAATTTTCTAAATGACACGAAGACACTGGCTGCAAAGATAACTGAAATCATCCTGGCTGAAACCTCTGATTTCCAAATTCATCCAAATCTTACAGAAAAGCTTCCATTTGGGTCACAATCCAAACTTAGTAGTGATATTTTGATAAAGAAAGTTCACCATGACATTACTAAATCAAGATCCCAAAGACAGGCTTCGACAATATATACTACTATGTTATCACATACTCATTTGGAAAAAATTGTGTCTCAGCTTATATCGCAGATGAGTCCATTGGTCTCCAGTACAGAACACCAAGATACTTCTCAATCAGACTTAAGTAATACAGTCATAAAACTGATAAATGAAATCATGTCAATAATTTCAAAACATGCAGTATGTATTATTAAACATGGAAATGAAAAACATAGTATGATTTCAGAAAAAGACATCCAGTCCATGGTTGATTCCATTTATGCTGCTCTTTCCTGTTCAAGTATATACCAATCTCTTACAAAAGATAAAAAAGATATAAATAATATACCTGTTTCAAAAATAGCAAGTTTTATAATAAAAGAAATCTTTAATCATCATCTTCAGTCATTTTTATCTGGAGATAAAACTCTCCTTTCAGCTGAAGTTGATCAAACTTATAAACAGAAAGTATTAGATCCTAAAGAAAAACAGTTGTCCTTCATCATGAATTCAGCTGTCTTTTTGGAAGAAGTAATTTCTGAACTTTTATGTAAACTCCTTTATGCATTCTCACACAATGTCTTGGCTGCTGAAAACCCAGATATAGTAAAAGCCAAAGTTACTGGCATTGTTACAACATTAGTAAAATCAATTGTTCTGGAGTTCACCACATCAGAGATTTTCCTTGCAGATAGCTTTGATGCTGATATGTGTTTTTCAGAAGGATATAAAGAAATGGTTCAAAGAACAGTCAGCCGTACTTATGAAAAAATATTAGATGAATATAAATCTCTGATTCAAATATATAGGGCTATGCAAAGTGACACTGCTTGTTTTGGAAGAAAAATATATAATTTCCTTTTGGAAGAAATTTATGACTGCCAGGTAAAGTCATTAATTTCAGGAGAATTAATATCTTCTTCCTCTTCTTCTCCTCAAGCTGATAAAATCATCAGAAATGTACTCAATGTCATCATGAGAGATAGCCATGCCTTGCCATCATGTATTACTGTGTTGCCATGTTCTCTTTTAGAAGATATGATTTACAAGCTGCTAGTGCATATCTTCCCTTTGACTGATACTGAAAGTGAACTAAAAGAGGAAGAGGTTTCAGATTATGAGTTCGTGGATGCAGCATCAAAACTAACTGATGAAATCATCAAAGAAATTTCTGAACATGAGATCTGTCTTGCTACAGCAGAGGAGAATGCAGAAAGTGTGCAATTAGAAGTGATTCAAGATTTGATTAACTCTATATGTAATAATATTTTGAAAAAATCTGAATTTCAAGCTGAAGTCCAGAAAGATGCAAACAAAAATGGAGGCTCATTCCTCAGTAAAATAGCTGGTTTCATTATGAAGGAAATCATGGATCATCATCTGCAGCCATTTTTACATGGTGAAGAATCATCCTCCAATAGCTTATCTAATTATGACCATGTCTCTGTACATACTATACCTGGTAAAAAAAAGACACAGCCTTCTCTATATTCGGCTACATTTTTGGAAGATGTAATTGTTGACCTTGTTCACAAATTTTATTCTCTTCCAAGTATCACTGAAGAGATTAAGGAAAAAGAAAAACCAGAGCCAGATGTTGTGAGCTTGGCTATAAAATTTGCAAACTCTCTGATAGGAGAATTTAGGAAAAGTGAAATTAAAGTTCTACCAAATGCTGAAGAAATGTTTTCCTTTCCACCAATTGATAAAGAGACAGTTGATAAGATATCTGATTTTGTGTATGATCAGTTCATAGAAACTTATGGATCTAATGATATTCAGAAGAATGGTAAAAATAACATTGTTACAGAAATGATTGCTACTTTAGCCCAGAAGGCAATCTCTGCTTTCAAGATTCAACCACTTTTTTCAGGAGACTGGTCTTCTACTTTCTTTTCGTTTCTAAATCCAGATAACATCACTCAAAGGGTTAAACACCTTCCACAGCAAACTTCTACACAGATAAACAGATGCTTAAAAGAGAATCAACTTACTTTATCAGAACAGTCATATAAACACACGTCTCTAACTTCAGACCAGAAAAATGTGTTGGATACTTTGGAAGTAGATAGAGGTGCAATGAGCAAAAGGAAAAGTTTGGAAACTAAGGAGACATCAATGAAAACAGGTGATATCCAAGACCCAGTGGTTACCTCTGTAACTAGTATTATGAAAAGCAATGTAGTTAACCTGTTATCAGGACCAGGTGTGGCCAATAAAGAGAATAAAAACAAAATGGGAATTCCAGTTCAAAAATACAATGTATCAAAAGTTACTTGTCCAACTACAAAAACTAAAGATAAACAGGAGCCATATTTGAAGGGAACACTCAAAAATAATGAAACTGACAAGAAAAGAATATCAGCTTCAGATAAGGAGGGGCAAGGTAAGGAGGTACACACACAAATTCTAGTAGCTACTGATGGTGAAAGGGAAATCTTTCAACTAGATTTTAAAATAGGCAATGAGAAGAAGGTTGACAAAACAAGAGAAAGTTCATTAAAAACAGAAGACAACCCCCTTCAGTTATCTTCTTTGATAGCCAAAGTGAGAAATACAGAGAACACAATCGAGAAACCTTCAGAAGCAGTTACCCAGAAGCCAAACGACGAGGAGAGGAAAGACTCTTCAGCTCAAATAGACATAAAGGAAGGAGAGTACTCAGATTATGAATTAGTCCAAAATGTCACTGAGAATATTTATGACAGTATCTTTGGAATGTACCATTCTCAAGAATCAGCTGATTATTTAAGACAACAAAGTCTTCCTAGTCATACAGCATCACCTATAACTCAAGCATTGCCTGTAACTCAAGAGATTGGCAAGGATTTTGCACAGTCTGTTTTAACAAAGGGTTTATCCCTCTCAGCCAACAAAAATCTCGGGGCCAAAGAGAAAGAAGAAAAAGAGAATGCAAGCAAAATAGAAAAAGAGAGGGAAAAGAAGAGAGGGGGTGAAAGAGAAAATGACAGCGTGAAAGTTAAGGATATTAAAAAGGAACCTAGTAAACCAGACAGTCCTCAGTACCCTCCAGAACCTGCGGTTTTCCCTGCTAAATTTTTAGAAGATGTTATTACTGAAATGGTTAACAAATTGATATTTTCTTCCTCACCAGAAACACAAACATATGATAGATGTCAAAATGTATGTGATGATGAAAATCAAGATGAACTCTATGACACAGCTATGAGACTTATTGATTCACTGTTAAAGGAGTTTTCTGATGCTCAAGTTAAGGTATTTAGGCCAGATAAAGAATATCAGGTTTTTCCTCCTGCAGATAAAGTGTCATCAGTTCCTAAGGAATATCCCAGGCATAAAGAATCAAATATAGATGAAGCACCATGCAACGTTAAGACAATAACTATGGATAAGAGTCACACAATGACTGAAAAACCCTCTTCAAATAAGATACTTTTTTTAGATAAAATGTCATCAATTGATAAAACATTGGTCAACAAAGTTGTCCATGCCTCTGTGTGCAATATTTTGAAGGAATATAAATCTCAAGACTCCATTTGTAAGAATATAAAGAATAATGGGGGACATTTAGCAAGAAGATTAGCTAGTGCAATGATAAATGAAATTTTTCAACATAAGCTTAATTTGATATTGTGTGATGAGTTTCCAGTTTCATCATGTTTGCCTCTGGAAACTAAGGATGTTGTTAAAAAGGTCCAAAAAGTGGCTCAAACAGCCAGCAAAGAATGTCAGACATCATCACCATATACCATCATGCTGCCTCATGAATTTTTAGAGAATGTGATTTCTACTCTTTTATCTAAAATTTTCTCAACCGTATCAAACACCATAGCAGAAACATATGAAAGCAGCTGGTTTACAGAACTGGATTTCCTTCAAATGAAGTTATTAAGTACAGTTACAACAGAGATCTCCAAAGATGAAGATATGATTATACAGTATGTGGAATCCTTACATCCCAGTGATGATGAAACTATTCAATTAGTGGTTCAATCACTCTATAATAATCTCTTGTCACAATTTGGGTCACAAGAGAGTATACAAAATTGTGCAGCCAGTGGATGTAGAATTCTTTCAGAAACCATAGTTGACTTAATTCGACGAGAAGTGACTGGCAATCAGTTGCAGAACTACTTTTCTGGAGAGCTAACACCGTATCAGTGTGCAGAAGTTGACAATGTTGTTGAAAATATTCTTAAAGATGTGATCCAAATGGCTGACATTCCCCAGCCTCATCCATCACAGGCGTGTATACTGCCTTATAACATAATAGAAGAAATTGCTGTAAAATTTTTATCGAAGCTTTTATCTGCGTTTCCAAAGGTCAATAAGGAAAGACCCAAATCCCTAGAAACTGAAATGCAAAAAATAACATCAAAAATATTAAATTCAATACAAGAAATTATCTCCAAAAATAAGATTAAAGTTGTATCACCGGCAAAGGAAATACCTACTGCACCTTTGGCTGACAATGAAGCTATTGAAAAAGTAGTTAATTCTGTTTATACCAGTATTTTAAAACACTCTGGCTCACTCAATTCTATATTTAAAGATTTAATGGGTAAGAGTAATATCCTCTCTGATATAATAGGGTTTTTAATGGTGAAAGAAATTTCCAAATCCAAATTTCAACCTCAAGTACAGGAAGAATTATCAGGTCCAGAATTAGCTCTGGAAGCTGTTAAAATTATGGAAAAAGTAGTCAAAATGGTTGATGAATTTAAGTCCCAGGAAAAGTCTTCATCCAAAAAAGGTTCTATGTTAGATGCCACGTTTTTAGAGGAAGCACTAGCCTTGTTCTTGGCTAAAATAGTAAGGTTGCCAAGTGACTCAAGCAAACATGCAAAAAACTTATCAAAGCCTGAATTAAATAAAATTGCATCTCAACTGACAAAATCTGTGACGGCTGAAATTTCAAAGAGTAATATTAATCTTGTTGCTGCTGATTCTGAAGAACACTTTCTAAATCCAGAAAGTATAGAAATGGTTTCTCAGGTTATTGATTCTATTTATAGTAATGTACTACAACAATCTGGAACCCAAAAGGATCTTTATCATGATATAAAAAGTACAAACGGAGTTTTCCCTAAAAAAGTGGCTAATTTAATTATTAATGAAGTTTCAAATTTTCCCTTCGATTCAGCTAGTCCAAAGAATTCAAATGCTTGTTTCTTTGGAGATCTAGACATTAACAGAATTGTTGAAAAGGCACAAGAGCATGCTGTTAACATGATTCCTGACTTAAATAAAGAATCAACTAAAGATTCAATTGTAGAGGACTCTGCAATTAAAATAGTTCCACATGTTGGGAATAAACCCCTCAAAATAGATCCAAACATTATCTCAGAACACTTAGCAGTAATTTCTATAAAAACTCAACCCCTTGAGAAACTTCAGACGGAATGTTTAAAGAATACTGGACATAGCATAGCAGAACTGAGAAGAGCATCAATAGGTGGAAGAAGTTATCCCTCAGACACATGTACTATAAGAGAGTTGAAGAGAGAAAGACGGACCTCATTGAGCAAGACAGGACGACTAGATATAAAACCCTTTGAGGTAAGTATAAAAAGAATAGCAAAAAAAAGTGAGAAATGGTTGTTCTGTTCTGTTCCTCAGATGGATATATGAGAATGTGTTTTTTTGTTGTTGTTATTGTCCAACCCAATAGGAAAATTGGTGGCATAAGTTTATCTGTATAGTTATATGACTTACTGGGACTTGCCATTCCAGCTCTGAGGCTCATTCTAAAAGTCTCAGGCTAGTTTTCCTAAGACAATCAATTTAAACTTTAAGAAAAAAATAATGAGAATACAGGGATATACCCTTGACTGGCCTTCCCAGGTGGCTCAGAGGATAAAGAATCTGCCTGCAAATCAAGAGATCGGGTTTCAGTCCCTGGGTCAGGAAGATCCCCTAGAGAAGGGCATGGCAACTCACCCCAATATTCTTGCCTGAAGAATTCCATGGACAGAGGAGCCTGGCAGGCTATAGTCCATGGGGTCGCAAAGAGTTGGACACGACTGAACAACTCTCATACAAACACATACACACACACATACACACCCTTGACAGCAGAATTGTGCTGACTGAAATAATAATAAAACTATCTAAAATACATTTCTTATATACGGCTCTACAGCAGTAATACTACTCTTTTTACTTTTAGCAACATTTGTCAACACACATCAGAATACAAACTCTTAGATTATGCTAGTTTCTTATTTCACTTTAATAGTCTTCCTCAGGTTCTTCTATAATCTCAAGAAGTGTTAAGTTTCTTCTTATCCTTCTTCTAGATTTAGCTGCTTTAATGTTTCCATATTTATGAATCTGTTTCCTCTGTTTTAGTCCCTAATTCTGCTCTGCAGTTCCATATTTAGGCCCCCAATATATTAACCTAGTGGAGACTTTAAAATGCAAAAATGATGTCCTTGTTACAAGGAAACTGTACAACTGAGGACAAAGGATGGTCTGGCCAATGGAATCACACTAATCTACACATTTTTATCAGAGCCCCTTGTACTGATCGTGTTCTCTCATAAGAGGACTGAGTGTGCTGAGGGTATAATCTGTTTGGAGAATGAGCCAAGTTTTATAGAACTATTCTCCCTGGAGCAGACACTTGAAGTAAATTTTCTCCAGCACTGTCCTGTAACCCATTGAACTAGGTATCAGGGCTGTTAAATATGTTAATTGGCACTTATGTTTTCATACCCAAGAACTGAAATTATTATGGGAAGACATACTAATTTAATCTTTGCCTTAACTTTTTTGAACCAGATGACAGTCTTTTCAAGCTCTAAAAGTTATTCCTTACATGGATTCTCATCATTTTCATCAGCATATTTTTTGGTAGTCTTCATTCATATATATATGTAACCCCTTAGGAGTAAAATTTGTGTTCAAAGACATAGAATAACATTGCTCAAAGGTAGTTTTTAATTATATGTAGAATTGTCTGTCACAAATCTCACTCTTGGTCACCATTCTCTTTCATTAAGTCATTTATAGACCACAGAAAGCAGGAAGAGAATATTTAAATGAAAATAATGGCCATTTTTCTCTTAAGGGGGAGAAAATTCATCCAAAAAATAAAGTACAAATGAAGCAGACCTAGACAACTCTGGTAAGACATGATTTGAACCAGTCTGGGTATCAATGTTATCAATCTCCTGCACAGGGACAAAAAGACTAAAGAATAGTAGATTAGAACAGAGAATCTAGGTATTTGTTGGCTGTGCCCCAGGGCTTTATTTCCTGTTTTGAGATACCATAAATTCCTAACACACTAGCCATGTACATATTAAAATTATATATATTAACAAAGCCAGATAGAATGATTTTGGATTTTCTAAACCACTGCCTGCCCTGCACGCCCCCCGCCCAACCCCACCAATAACACAGAAAATCAAAACTGATTGTGTTTTAAGTTCTTAAGGAGACTGTTTGTATATTTTGTTTCCATAGAAAATATTCTCTTCTGGTACCAATATTTTAAAAATTGCCTTGCAGTGTTCCAAAGGAATGTTGATGTCTAGGATTAGGAACAATTTGGAGGTTCTGTGGCATCATCAAAGGCTACTGAAATGGGGATGTTATATTACTCAATAATAATTGTCTTTTCTTTAGACATTTAGATCTGTCTTTAGACATTGAAAATGAAAGGTGAGATTTGCCTAGGGAGGTGAGGAAAAAATGAAGACTTATGTTTTGAAGAGTCTTTTGGAAAATATATCCAGAGAATCAAGAGTGGAATGATAGAGATTAAAGAGTCAGAGACCTTCACAATCTTGGTCATTCATCATTTTTAAAAATCAAGAGCAGATAATACACTGCTTTTCTATTGAAAATATGTACATTTCAGTTTCTCTTTGATAACCTATCTACAGTTTTAGAAAAATATATCATCATGTCTACTTCTCTCACCAACTTCCAAAGTAAAAGAATAAAAAAAAAAATACATAATGCAACAAGATACAAAGTTTAAGCAAAAAAAGAAAAAGAAGAACCTGTGTTAGTCCTTCATTAAACTCCGGAGTAAATTATGGTAGATTATTTAAATGGTATGATAGATTACATACAATCCCTGAATGTAAAAGACATGATACCAACAAATATTTCTTACAATTTTCATGTTTCTTTTTTAAAATATTGCTAATGTAAACATAGCATCTGAAGATATTATTTTACATTAAAACTAGAAATCAAACTGAAATAGCTCTTTTGTAATAGAATCACAGGAAAAGTGATTGAGGCATTTGTTTCTGATATTCATTATACCTTCAATTCTAGGCTGTTTGCAGAAATTCATTTCAGAATATAAGAAAGCCTGATATCACCAAAGTGGAGCTTTTAAAAGATGTTCAGAACAAAAAAGAACTTATCCTTCGGTTAGTAGCTCATGATATTGAGCAGGAAATCTCAGAAAGTACCATAGAAGAGGAACTAACTTCATCTGATGAAGATGAAGTTGTTTTAAGAGAGATTGTACAAGAACCCTCAGGAGAAAATATTGAAGATCAAGTAAAACATTCCACAAAGCCAGTAGAAAGCAAAGTCGTTTCTCCCAAGCCAACACAAAGCACAAGCAGTCTGAAAAAGTTTTTTTCACTAAGTAAATGTTGTCAGGCCACATCCAATGCAAATGTTGAAAATACTGGAACAGTGTCAAATCATGTAATAGAAGCTAAGAATGGACAAATTAAAAGAACTGTTGCTGAACTTGACATGTCCCCCTGCTCAGGAACCTTCACTGAAACAGATTCTACTTGGGAGGAAAAGTCACAGAGTAAGGTGAGTGAGAAACATGACTCTCAATAACCAGATGTCTGTGGAAAGAGTAGAGGTCTTCAGAGATTCTGTCCAAGTATGCACCTTAATTGAGTAGAAAGGAATACTGAAAAGGTTCCAGATATAGTCTCTTCCTAAATCTGGCAACATTTACAGTATGCAAGAAATGCATACAGTATGCAAGAAAAATTTACAATATGAAAGAAACTTTCTAAAAAAATTTACAACATGCATAGAACACAATTGTGCGCATAGAACACAATTGCATATAGAACACAAAACAGATAATGGAAAGAGACGTAGAATAATTAGAAAGCCAAGGATGACAGAAAAGGAAGCTACTTAAGAGAAATGAAAGTTAATTATTTACATATTTTAGAAGATTTCATCCCTTTTATATTTTGACTGGTAAATACATTTTCAACAAGTAGGGCAGGACCAGAAGATGGGTCGAGGTAGGAGGTAATTTAAAAAAAAAAAAAAAAAACTTCAGATTGGGTTTCAATCCCAACTCTGTCTTTAATAGCTATGCATCTTTTGGGCAAGTTACATAGCTTTTTTTTTTAATATGTTGCTTAACCAACTTGACCAAAGTTAACAAGTTAATAAAAATATTTTAAATATCATCCTTGCAATCAGCCCATAAACCCCTCTATATTCATGGAGAACAACTTTCATCCCTAGTACCAAGTGCCTCACATAGCATAATGGTTTGGATTTCAGTGACTCTTTGGGTGGTCCTTGTTCAAAAATGTATACCAAAGTATGTTTTTGAAAAGTGTATATGATTTAGGGTTTCCTGGTGGGATAATCCTATTGATTATTCTTTTGACATGATTCCCAAATTAACACAAAAGCTGAGATGAACCAGAAACAACAGATACAACTCTGTTCAGTTCAAAAGCTTCCCAGGCAAATCATCTTAACACATACTCTAAACTATTTGCTGGGAATCTATGTGATTACATGACTAGATGCAGTCTGCAGAATAGTTTTCTTGAGCCTCATTCAGAAGTACTGACTTCATAGACAACTAAAGAATTGTTATAACATTAACAAAAGTAAAAACGGATTGTATGAACAGTAATCCCAGTAATAGTAGTCTATTTTTTCAAGATTATAATAGACACAACACTAAACGTATTCTTATAAAAGTTATGGCCTTAAAATCACACATGACTTCCCAACCAGATCAGAGTACAGGTTCACATGATTGAGTTGACAGTCTTCTGAACTGACCAGAGTTATATCTCTGTTCTTTTTGAACTGTTTCCATAAAACACCTGTAAAGTACAGAATTGGAAAATCATATACATCAAACTTTGTGCTACGTTTATCTTTAGCATTTACTCAAACTTCAGTGTTATTGTCTAGAACCTTTCACTAGCTATTTCCTAAAAACTATATTGGAAAAAGACATTTTACTTAGAACTATAGGTTCCATCCATTTTTAAGTAACCTCTGAAACTTTTTCTAATTATAGTGTATGTTAAGAGGGGAGAATATGCCAAGTATATGGTGAAGTGCATATCAAATGTAATACATGGCTTGCATTTTTCCAGAAAGAAGAAAAAATCCTTACTACTGAGCCTACACATTACTTCATACACAGAATTATGAGTTCATCTTCATACAACCAAGAAGATCTGATTTCATATGCCAGGTATATGAAATTAAAGCAATATAAAATAGCAATCTGAGATGAGGGTAATGCTTCTGGGAAGACTGAAGTCCCTGGTAAAACTTGATTGGGCAAGTATTCAATCCTATAACTTCCTTCACTCCTTCTTATCCTTTCCTCCCCTACCTCTCCACTGTGCTTCTCTAAGGCCTTTTCATTCTGTCTGATGCCCCATTCCTAGTTACTTGCCCTCTACATTCTTCCTAGTCTAACAGTGTCTTGAATTAAGAATTCGCTAATGTGTTATAGTTTTGTTTTGTTTTTTAATCTGGAAGATAGTGATATGAATGCAACCCAGTGTCTTTCAGCCCAAAGGGTTCCTACTCAAATCTCTTTAAGTAATTCAATGTTCCAGTATGTATGAAGAGAGGGAACAGTTGGAGCATTCAGAGATGAATTCTAGGAAACAATGTAGTTTGATGTGGGTCTGTATATATAGACAGCATTTACATGAGAAGGCAACCCAAGTTTGTATGATTATCAGAGCAAAGTCTGAACTGTTTAGCTGTGAGATCAGATTGCCAACATTTACTGAACCATAGAGAAAGCAAGGGAATTCCAGAAAAAACATCTACCTCTGTTTTGACTACACTAAAGCCTTTGACTGTGTGGATCATAACAAACTGTGGAAAACTCTTAAAGAGATTGGAATACCAGACTATTTTACCTATCTCCTGAGAAACCTGTATGTGAGTCAAGATGCAACAGTGAGAGCCCTGTATGAAACAGCTGATTGGTTCAGGACTGAGAAAGGAGTACAACAGGGCTGTCTGTTGTCACCTTGCTTGTTAACTTATACACTGAGCACATCATAAGAAATGCCAGGCTGGATGAGTTACACAGTGGAATCAAGATAGGCGGGAGAAACATCAACAACCTCAGATACACAGATGATTCCACTCTAATGGCAGAAAGCAAGGAGGAACTAAAGAACTTCTTGATGAGGACGAAGGAAGAAAGTGAAAGAGTCAGCTCAAAACTAAATATTAAAAAACTAAGATCGTGGCATCAAGCCCCATTACTTTATGGCAAATAGAAGGGGAAAAAGTGGAAGCAGTGACAGATTTACTCTTCTTGGACTCTAAAATCACCATGGATGGTTACTACAGCCATGAAATCAGAAGATGATTGGTTCTCAGCAGGAAAGCTTTGACAAACATAGACAGTGTGTTGAAAAGCAGAGACATTACTCTGCCAACAAAGGTCTATATGTCAAAGCTATGGTCTTCCCAGTGGTCCCATATGGTTATAAGAACTGAGCCACAAAGAAGGCAGAGCGCCAAAAGATTGATGCCTTCAAACTGTGGTGCTGGAGAAGACTCCTGAAAGTCCCTTGTACAGCAAGTTGATCAAACTAGTTGATCTTAAAGGAAATCAACCCTGAGTACTAATTGAAAGAACTGATGGCTGAAACTGAAGCTCCAGTATTTTGGTCACCTGATGTGAAGAGCCAATACTTTGGAAAAATCCCTGATGCTGGGAAATACCAAGGGCAAAAGAAGGGGGTGTCAGACAATGAGATGGCTGGATGGCGTCATCGATCCAATGGACATGAACTTGGGCAAACTCCAGGAGATGGTGGGGAACAGGAGGGTCTGACGTGCTGCAGTCCACTGGGTTGCAAAGAATGAGAAACATCTGGGTGACTAAACAACAGCAACAGACTTGAAATCTAATTAGATTTCTAATCTAATTATATCTAGAACAGAAGTTGCCTAAAATTATTCTTAAGTTTATAAGAGTATTCATAACCTAGAAACGGAAGTATCTCTATTGTGGGAGAAGCAATAGGTATAAATAGAAAAATCTACCTGGTTATAATTTTTCCCCACACAGCATGATGCAATTCTTTTGACATACTATTTTGGAACATTTGTTCCTGGCCAAATTATTGCCTCTTGTTCCTAAATAATGATTGATTGTATTAACAGACAAAATTAGTAATGCAGGTACCCCTCTATTATTTATATCAGTGAAGACAGAGGGCACAGTTGATACCAAATAAAAGTCAATTTAGAGTGAGGTAGGAGAAGGCAATGGCACCCCACTCCAGTACTCTTGCCTGGAAAATCCCATGGATGGAGGAGCCTGGTGGGCTGCAGTCCATGGGGTCGCTGAGGGTCGGAAATGACTGAGCGACTTCACTTTCACTTTCCCCTTTCATGCATTGGAGAAGGAAATGGCAACCCACTCCAGTGTTCTTGCCTGGAGAATCCCATGGATGGGGGAGCCTGGTGGGCTTCCATCTATGGAGTCGCACAGAGTCGGACACGACTGAAGCAACTTAGCAGCAGTAGCAGCAGCAGCAGGCCAAAAAAATGCAAACCCTTATTTTCTTGTAGAAACAAAAATAACTAGAGACTGATAAAACAACTTCACAAGAGCTCTAGAAACCGATCAAGTAATAGCATCAACCAAGGGAATGCCCAAAGAAAGGCCACATTCAAAGTGGCAGAAAATTCCACAGACTTTTCTTATCATTACCTAAGCCCCTTCTGCAACATGATGTGGCATAGTTGGGAAGAAATGGCCCAATTCTCAGTTTTTTCTCTTGAAGTGGAAAGAGCAGATTGGAACTTATTTGCAATGTTCAGATCTATCTGTGGACTACCTGAGAGACTATTTCTGTCTCACCTGAAGAAGCACAGATTGGGAATGATGGCATAGTTTGGATCTAAGCCTGGAAGCCACAGAAGTCAGTAGATGGATGCCATGGTGTATGGAAATCACAAGGGACTACAGATGCACAGACACCTGAAAGCAAGAGATTACAGACACAGGGAAACCACAGAACAGCTAAGGCCCTGAGACGAAACCTCGGATATGCAGATGATCACCCTTATGGCAGAAAGTGAAGAGGAACTAAACAGCCTCTTGATGAAAGTGAAAGAGGAGAGTGAAAAAGCTGGCTTAAAACTCAACATTCAGAAAACTAAGATCATGGCATCTGGTCCCATTACTTCATGGCAGATAGATGGGGAAACAATGGAAATAGTGACAGACTTTATTTTCTTTGTCTCCAAAATCACTGCAGATGGTGACTGCAGCCATGAAATTAAAAGATGCTGCTCTTTGGAAGGAAAGTTATGACCAACTTAGACAGCATATTAAAAAGCAGAGACATTGCTTTGCCAACAAAAGTCCGTCTAGTCAAAGCTATGGTTTTTCCAGTAGTCATGTATGGATGTGAGAGTTGAACTATAAAGAAAGCTGAGCGCAGAAGAATTGACGCTTTTGAACTGTGATGTTGGAGACAACTCTCAAGAGCCCCTTGGACTGCAAGGAGATCAAACCAGTCAATCATAAAGAAATCAGTCCTGAACATTCATTGGAAGGACTGATGCTGAAGGTGAAACTCCAATACTTTGGCCACCTGAAGCAAAGAACTGACTCGTTGGAAAAGACCCTGATGCTGGGAAAGATTGAGGGCAGGAGGAGAGAAGGGGATGACAGAGGATGAGATAGTTGGATGGCATCACTGAGTTGATGGACATGAGTTTGAGTATGCTCCAGGAGTTGATGATGGACAGGGAGGCCTAGCATGCTGCAGTCCATGGGGTCGCAAAGTGTCAGACACGGCTGAGCAACTGAACTAAACTGAGAAGAAATATGATGATACTCTTAGCAAACAAAACATTTAACAGCAGGTCGGGAAAAGTGAAAAAGGAAAAGCAAAAGTACATACATAGGCCCAGAAGGACATAGGCCCGGAACAAAATGAACACCTGAAGGCTTTACCTCCGTCTGTTCCCAAGGTTCCCTGTTCTGCTAGTTAGTGAAGGGTTTCTACACCAATCTCCAAAAGCTGGAAGAGATAACTGTTTCTTTAAATGCTCAAATTCCATCATAAGATCACAATGTATATTAAGAAACAAGAAAATTTGGCACATTTTTAAGAAACCAAATAAATCCTCAGAAAATGTCCATGGAGAAGCACACCAAATGGACATATATGACAAAGAGTTTAAATAACTGAAACACAAAGACCCAAAGGAAGTCAAAGGAAAAGTATACGAAAAAAAAATCATACAAATAAAAAGAGATTAAAAGCTGTAAAAAGGAACCGGTCAGAACTAACAAATTCTGTAACTGAAAAATATAGCAACTAAATTGTAAGATTCACTAGATGGGCTCAAAAGCAGTCACAATCAAGCAGAAGAAATAATCAGTGAATTTGAACACAAGTCACTTGAAATTATTGAGTCTGACAAGCAAAAAGAAGAGGCTGAAAAAGTGAACAGATTCTATAGAACTTAAGGGATATCAGCAAGCATACCAATACACACACACCCACACACACTATGGTGAATTCCAGAGAAATGAGAGAAAAAGGGCAAGGGGATTATTTTAGGAAATATGGCTAAAACCTCCTCAAATTTGTAAAAGCATGAATATACAAATAATAAATTCAGTGAATTTTAAGTAACATAAGTGCACAGAGATTACCTGAGACATAATCACAACCATCAAAAGACAAAAAGAGATTCTTCAAGTGGCGCCGTAGAAATTGCTTGTACAAGAGATCTCCATAAAACTGTCAGTAAAACTTTTAGAGGGAACCTTGCAGGATGGAAGGCAGTAGATTATATATTTAAAGGGCTAAAAGAGAAAACTGTCATGTGACAACTCTTATTACCAGTAAAAAATACCCTTCAAAGTGAAAGAGAAATCAGAACATTCTAAATTAGAAAATGAAATGCAAGAAATGTTAACACAAGTTCTTCAAATTGAAACTAAAGGATGTTGGATGGTAACTCAAAGCCGTATGAAAATTTTAAATTCTCTAGTAAAGTTAAATATATGGACAAATGTAAAACCAGTATTATAATAATTTTATGTGGATTCTTTACTATCTGAGCCACCAGGGAAGCCCAAAGACTAAATGGAATTTATATAAAGCCATAATTTGGGATAGCAGTAACAAAGGGATGGCGGTTGATCTATCGAGGAGTAGAGTTTTTGTATGCAACTGAGGTTAAATTGGTATCAGTTTAATTATCATAACTTTAAGATGTCATATGTACTCTCTGTGTTAACAACAAAGAAAATAACTATAAAATATACGTGAAAGGAAACAAAAAGGGAATCAAAATGTGTCTCTGTAAAACCTCAACTAATAGGAAGGAAGCAGCAGTGGAGCAAATGAGGGATTTCATTCTTCAACATAATAAAGGTAGTATCTGACAAACTTATAGCTAACATTATGTATAACCATGAAAAGCTGAAAGCATTTCCTTTAATATCAGAAAGAAGACAAGGATGTCTACTCTGTCCAGTTTTATTCAATGATAGTTGACACTCTCATCACTTCTATTCAATATATTACCAGAAGTCCTAGTCAAAACAATTAGGCAAGAAATAAAAGGTATCTAAATTGGAAGAGAATTAAAATGAGTTCTGTTCATAGATGATATTATCTTATATGTAGAAAACCAATGATGCCATACAAAAAAAAATACTTTTAAGAGAAATATATGAGTTAATCAAAGTTGCTAGATATAGAATTACCCAGAAGAAAACCATTGCATTTCTATACTCCAGTGAAAACTGAAAAACATACCTGGAAGAAATTTAAAAAGACACAAATTAACAGAAATATTCTGTTAAGATTTTAAAATAATACCCGAAGGATTGTGCTCATTAAATGGAATCCTTATAAAAATTCTGACTTTTTACAGCAAAAGAAAAAATACATCTGAATATTTATATGGTATCTCAAAGGACTTCCAGTAGCCAAAACAATCCTGAAAAGAAAGAACAAACTTGGACTCCTTGTTACAAAACTTATTACAGAATCATGGTAATCAAAGCAATGTGGTGCTGACATAAAGACAGATATGTAGACCAATGGAATAAAATAAATAACCCAGAACAGATCTTTAATATATCAAATACTTTTTGATAAGCATCCCAAGACCATTAAATGGAGAAAAATGTCTTTTCAACAGATGGCGTTGGGAAAACTAGATAACCACACACAAAAATGAAGTTAGACCTTTACCTTATACTATGTAGAAAAACTAATTCAAAATGGGTCAAAGACACCTAAGTAAACTATAGAATTCTTGTAAGAAAACATAGAGGGAAAGCCCATGACATTGGATTTAGCAATAATTTCTTGGATATGATACTAGAAGTACAAGCAGTAAGAAAAAAATTAGATAAGTTTGACTGTATCAAAATTAGAAATGTTTGTGCTTCAAAGGAGAGTAAAAAGTCAGCACATAGAATGGGAGAATATAATTGCAAGTCATATATCTGATAACGAAGTACTATCCAGAATATATAAAGAACTCCTATAACTCAACAAAAACAAAAAACAACCTGATTAAAAAATTAGGCAAAGGGCAGCTTGAATAGATACTTCCTCAAAGAGGATATATAAATGGGCAATAAGCTTGTAAAAAGATCCCCAGCATCACTGATCATTAGGGAAATGCAAATCAAAACCACAATGAGATGCTATTTCACACCCATGAGAATAGCTATAATCAAAAAACAAATTTGTTTTTTCATAAAATAACATGTTGGCAAGAATGTAAAGAAATCAGAACCCTCGCACAATGCACTGGGAATTTAAAATGGTATAGGCACTATTGAAAACAGTATGAGAGTTTGTGAAGAAAAAAAAAATTTAAGAGTTACCATATGATCCAGCAATTCTACTTCTGGGTATATACTCCAAAGAATTGAAAACATGGACTCAAACAAATATTTTTATATTTATATTCATAGCATCATTATTCACAATAACCAAATCTTGGAAGCAACACAAGAGTCCACTGATGGATGAATGGATCAGCAAAATATGGTACATAATTTCAACAGAATATTTCTCAGTTTTAGAAAGGAAGGGCATCCTGACAAGGACACGTCACCTTGAAGACACTATGCTAAATGAATAAGTCAGTCACAAAGTAGCAAATTTATGATTCCACTTATATGAGATACCTAACTAGTCAGATCACATAGGCATAAGGTAAAATATGGGTTCCAGGGGATGGAGAGAGAGGGATGTACAGTGTTAGTATTTATGAATAAGGATTTATGAGTACAAAGTTTCAGTTTCAGGGGGAAATGAAGAAGTTCCAGAGATGGATGGTGGTGATAGTTGCACAGTAATGTGAATGTACTCAAGTATAAAACTGTACACTTAAAAATGGTAAAGATGATAAATTTTATGTGTATTTAACCAGATTTTTAAAATTGGGAAGAAAGTCAATTTAAAAATAATCTGCATTTGATTTGGAAATTCAGTGATACATTATTCCAGGTTTACCTCTGTATGGAGAATGAGGACAGATTGTGATTTTACTTAACCAGTAATTTCTTGATTCATTAAATACATTAAAAAATGAAATGTTCTTTTTCTCTTCTGTTTTAGTGAAACTGAAGATTATACTGCAGAGAGAACTAAAATTTTGGAAGGTTGGATTTATTCTTTTTCTTAATTTAAAGTAGAAACTATTCAGAAGGATACTCTACTACTCTGATCAGTTTTTTTAAGTTATCAAGCCTGAAGTTGATACAACTTTTTCCTATGAGCTTATCTACTTTTAGAAAGGATCTAGTACTATATCATGCAGATGTTAAAATAAGTGAACTAGTTTATGTTATTATTAATGATGTTGGTCAAGAATATGATGTGATAAATGAATTTATGTTTACCATGCTCCTGTGAGAAATATCCACAAAATCAGGGTGTATATCATAGATTCTAGCTGAACCAGAAACCATGATACTAGGATTTAACAATTTATTTGAGAACTTATCCTATCTTTGTGCTTAACCAAATCAAAATGTACCCGTAAAAAAGGCCTTTAGAGCTAAATTCATATGTTTACATTTAAATGTGGCTAGTATGGACCTCACATTTTTTTTTTTAACCTATAATAATATTGAGTGCTTAGAACATTTGTGTGAGGACTATCCAGCACTGTATTTGTTGAAACCTCCGGTAATTGATATGGTTCTAACAGTGGTAGCATGTCCAAGAATTTGAGTTTGTGCCTACTATATGAAGTGGCCTTTAAATCTGAACCACAAGTTTACCCTGGGTATTTTGAACATACAGCTCACTCAAGGTGTTACTTAAGAAACATTCTCTCAACTTGAGGGAGGAAATCATTTTTATTAAGATGGTTCATAAAATAACAGTAAGTACACCAGAATTCTGTAAACATACTATCAGATCAGATCAGATCAGTTGCTCAGTCATGTCCGACTCTTGGCGACCCCATGAATCACAGCATGCCAGGCCTCCCTGTCCATCACCAACTCCTGGAGTTCACTCAGACTCATGTCCATCAAGTCAGTGATGCCATCCAGCCATCTCATCCTCTGTCTTCCCCTTCTCCCCCTGCCCCCAATCCCTCCCAGCATCAGAGCCTTTTCCAATGAGTCAACTCTTCACATGAGGTGGCCAAAGTACTGAAGTTTCAGCTTTAGCATCATTCCTTTCAAAGAACACCCAGGGCTGATCTCCTTCAGAATGGACTGGTTGGATCTCCTTACAGTCCAAGGGACTCTCAAGAGTCTTCTTCAACACCACAGTTCAAAACCATCAATTCTTCGGTGCTCAGCCTTCTTCACAGTTCAACTCTCACATCCATACATGACCACAGGAAAAACCATAGCCTTAACTAGACGGACCTTTGTTGGCAAAGTAATGTCTATGCTTTTGAATATGCTATCTAGGTTGGTCATACTTTTCTTCCAAGGAGTAAGCGTCTTTTAATTTCATGGCTGCAGTCACCATCTGGAGTGATTTTGGAGCCTAGAAAAATAAAGTTTGACACTGTTTCCACTGTTTCCCTATTTCCCATGAAGTGATGGGACCGGATGCCATGATCTTCATTTTCTGAATGTTGAGCTTTAAGCCAACTTTTTCACTCTCCACTTTCACTTTCATCAAGAGGCTTTTTAGTTCCTCTTCACTTTCTGCCATAAGGGTGGTGTCAGCTGCATTACTGAGGTTATTGAGGTTTCTCCCGGAAATCTTGATTCCAGCTTGTGTTTCTTCCAGTCCAGCGTTTCTCATGATGTACTCTGCATAGAAGTTAAATAAACAGGGTGACAATATACAGCCTTGACGAACTCCTTTTCCTATTTGGAACCAGTCTGTTGTTCCATGTCCAGTTCTAACTGTTGCTTCCTGACCTGCATACAAATTTCTCAAGAGGCAGATTAGGTGGTCTGTATTCCCATCTCTTTCAGAATTTTCCACAGTTTATTGTGATCCACACAGTCAAAGGCATTGGCATAGTCAATAAAGCAGAAATAGATGTTTTTCTGGAACTCTCTTGCTTTTTCTATGATCCAGCGGATGTTGGCAATTTGATCTCTGGTTCCTCTGCCTTTTCTAAAAGCAGCTTGAACATCAGGAAGTTCACAGTTCACATATTGCTGAAGCATGGCTTGGAGAATTTTGAGCATTACTTTACTAGCATGTGAGATGAGTGCAATTGTGCGGTAGTTTGAGCATTCTTTGGAATTGCCTTTCTTTAGGATTGGAATGAAAACTGAAATTTTCCAGTCCTGTGGCCACTGCTGAGTTGTCCAAATTTGCTGGCATATTGAGTGCAGCACTTTCACAGCATCATCTTTCAGGATTTGAAATAGCTCCACTGGAATTCCATCACCTCCACTAGCTTTGTTCATAGTGATGCTTTCTAAGGCCCACTTGACTTCACATTCCAGGATGTCTGGCTCTAGGTCAGTGATCACACCATCATGATTATCTGGGTCGTGAAGATCTTTTTTGTACAGTTCTTCTGTGTATTCTTGCCATCTCTTCTTAATATCTTCTGCTTCTATTAGGTCCATACCATTTCTGTCCTTTATCGAGCTCATCTTTGCATGAATTGTTCCTTTGGTGTCTCTGATTTTCTTGAAGAGATCCCTAGTCTTTCCTTGGCTTCCTTGGTGGCTCAGATGGTAAAGCCTCTGTCTACAATGTGGGAAACCTGGGTTCAATCCCTGGGTTGGGAATATTCTCTGGAGAAAGAAATGGCAACCCACTCCAGTATTCTTGCCTGAAAATTCCCAGGCTACTGCGTCCATGGGTCGCAAAGAGTCGGACACAACTGAGCGACTTCACTTTAGACTTCCCTGGTGGCCTAGACGGTAGGTAAAGTGTCTGCCTACAATGCAGGAGACCTGGGTCATTCCCTGGGTGGGGAAGATCTCCTGGAGAAGGAAATGGCAACCCATTCCAGTATTCTTGCTTGGAGAATCTACAAGAAAGCTACATGAGGATCAGCAAGTACAGAGATGCTGAATTCCTGGAATGTTTAAGGACTAGACCAAGGAAGCCTTCCTCCTGTATCTACATTGCTTATTCTTTACCTTCAGAAACTGAGATGTCACCTGCTCAGTGAAGTCTTCTTGGACCACACTCTTTTAAATTGTAACCTCATTGTCAAGTTCAGTTCAGTCGCTCAGTCTTATCCAACTCTTTGCGACCCCATGAATAGCAGCACGCCAGGCCTCCCTGTCCATCACCAACTCCTGGAGTTCACTCAGACTCATGTCCATCGAGTCGGTGATGCCATCCAGCCATCTCATCCTCTGTCATCCCCTTCTCCTCCTGCCCCCAATCCCTCCCAGCATCAGAGTCTTTTCCAATGAGTCAGCTCTTTGCATCAGGTGGCCAGAGTATTGGAGTTTCAGCTTTAGCATCATTCCTTCCAAAGAACACCCAGGGCTGATCTCTTTCAGAATGGACTGGTTGGATCTCCTTGCAGTCCAAGGGACTCTCAAGAGTCTTCTTCAATACCACAGTTCAAAACCATCAATTCTTCGGCACTCAGCTTTCTTCGCAGTCCAACTCTCACATCCATACATGACCACTGGAAAAACCATACCCTTGACTAGATGGAGCTTTGTTGGCAAAGTAATGTCTCTACTTTTCAATATGCTGTCTAGGTTGGTCATAACTTTCCTTCCAAGGAGTAAGTGTCTTTTAATTTCATGGCTGCAATCACCATCTGCAGTGATTTTGGAGCCCAAGAAAATAAAGTTTGATATGGTTTCCCCATCTATTTCCCATGACGTGATGGGACCAGATGCCATGATCTTCGTTTTCTAAATGTTGAGCTTTAAACCAACTTTTTCACTCTCCACTTTCACTTTCATCAAGAGGCTTTTTAGTTCCTCTTCACTTTCTGCCATAAGGCTGGTGTCATCTGCATATCTGAGGTTATTGAGATTTCTCCCGGCAATCTTGATTCCAGCTTGTGCTTCTTCCAGCCCAGCATTTCTCATGATGTACTCTGCATATAAGTCAAATAAGCAGGGTGACAGTATACAGCCTTGATGTACTCCTTTTCCTATTTGAAACCAGTCTGTTGTTCCATGTCCAGTTCTAACTGTTGCCTCCTGAACTGCATATAGGTTTCTCAAGAGGCAGGTCAGGTGGTCTGGTATTCCCATCTCTTGAAGACTTTTCCGCAGTTTATTGTGATCCACACAGTCACAGGCTTTGACATAGTCAATAAAGCAGAAATAGATGTTTTTCTGGAACTCTCTTGCTTTTTGGATGATCCAGCAGATGTTGGCAATTTGATCTCTGGTTACTCTGCCTTTTCTAAAACTAGCTTGAACATCTGGAAGTTCACAGTTCATGTATTGCTGAAACATGGCTTGGAGAATTTTGAGCATTACTTTACTAGCATGTGACATGAGTGCAATTGTGTTGTAGTTTCTGCATTCTTTGGCATTGCCTTTCTTTGGGATTGGAATGAAAACTGAAATTTTCCAGTCCTGTGGCCACTGCTGAGTTGTCCAAATTTGCTGGCATATTGAGTGCAGCACTTTCACAGCATCATTTTTCAGGATTTGAAATCGCTCAAATGGAACTCATCACCTCCACTAGCTTTGTTCATAGTGATGCTTTCTAAGGCCCACTTGACTTCACATTCCAGGATGTCTGGCTCTAGGTCAGTCATCATACCATCGTGATTATCTTGGTCGTGAAGATTTTTTTTGTACAGTTCTTCTGTGTATTCTTACCACCTCTTCTTAATATCTTCTGCTTCTGTTAGGTCCATACCATTTCTGTCCTTTATTGAGACCATGTTTGCATGAAATGTTCCTTTGGTATCTCTAATTTTCTTGAAGAGATCTCTAGTCTTTCCCATTCTGTTGTTTTCCTCTATTTCTTTGCATTGATCACGGAGGAAGGCTTTCTTATCTCTTCTTGCTATTCTTTGGAACTCTGCATTCAGATGCTTATATCTTTCCTTTTCTCCTTTGTTTTTTGCTTCTCTTCTTTTCACAGCTATTTGTAAGGCCTCTGCAGACAGCCTTTTTGCTTTTTTGCATTTCTTTTCTATGGGAATGGTCTTGATCCCTGTCTCCTGTACAATGTCACGAACCTCCGTCCATAGTTCATCAGGAACTCTATCTATCAGATCTAGTCCTTTAAATCTATTTCTCACTTCCACTGTATAATCATAAGGGATTTGATTCATTGTCAAGATGGCAGTGCATATTCCGCTTCTTTGCTTTTTTTTCTCCCTAGCTCTTATTACTGTATGACAGACTTCATATTTTTTTTTCACTATCTCCTTCTAGAATATAAGCTCAATGAAGATCAAATCTATATCCCAAAGGGTCTAAAACAAGCTTATAATAGGTGGAAGCAGTAAATAAGGGAGACTATGGGAATAACTAAAGAGAGAGCACAAGAATTCTGTTTTGAATATGTTAAGATATTAGATATTTAAGTTGAGATGTCACATAAGCCGTAGGATATTTAAATCTTGAGTTGAATGACAAGATTAAGGTTGAACGTTTTAGTTTATAGTTTTATATACACTATAAAATATTCCTAATTTTAGTTTATAGTTTTATATAGAATATAGAAGAAAATCTCAAATAACTTGTATCTGAATATCCTAGGATCCTAAACTAGCAGGAATTTTTCTGTGACTTTTCATCAAAACAAATTCTAGTACATCCTGGAAAGTTGATAGTCACCTAACCTAGAAACATAAAAACCTGTGTTTGGAATGACAGCCATGGTAGTAAATCCAAATGTCCTCAGTCATTTAAATGTAAGTTCAATTATGTGCAGTATAGAGTTAGGGACTTTAGTAATATTATTAACCAACAATGAAATTTTGCCAACCTTGTCAGGTAAGTCAGATAATTAGCTCTTCTCTTGAGTTAACTGAGGTCTTGCTACTGTTTTGTTTTTCCAGAACCTAAATTGATCCTAACAAACATGTATTGACTCTTGATGAGTACATGTCTATAAAATGCATAGTTTTTTATACATGAGATATCCCATTAAGTCTTCTTCAGACAGAGACAGGAAAATAGTCTCATTCACAGTCTACAAAGGGGAGGAAACTGGGAGAGAAGTCAGATTAAATTCAACAATATCCTCACAGCTCTAAGTAGTAAAGCTAAGACTTAAACTCAGGTTTTCTGATGCCCCAGCAGGTGAACTGCCTTCTTAGTGATGGGTCTTTGTGAAACGTATTTCCTAGTATCATTTCTACCTCCTTGGGTTGATTTTTTTTACTGGTGTCGACTTCCCCTGAAATTTAGGCAACTTTTAGTTGTGCAGCAACTCCACCAGGTTTCCTCTTGGTATTGTCTCAAAATTCTCCTGATTCTCACTCAGAATATTTCATAAGACTAGCTCTTTGTTCCAATTGTCTGCTTTTAATTAGCTATGTAGAATCAAAGAGTGCTAAAGCTGGAAAGGCCCTTAGGAATCACATATAGGGTAATTTCTTATTTTACATGTAAAATAAATAATAAAGAGGCACATAGGGATTGAGTGGTCATTCTTAGATTTATAGTTATTAAGTTATAGAACCTGTCTTTCCTATGACATCACACTTCATCTTTCATAATTCCTAAAAGAAGGGCTAAAATATGCCACATACATCTGGGGATCTCACCTATTTCAGTTTTATTCACATTGTCTGTGCACTGAAACAAGTGCTTCTATTAACCTAATTCTATGACTTTTCGGTGAAAAACAATAAGATCAGGTTTGTGTCAATGTTATTTGTGCCTCAGAAAGAATACTATTTTTTTCCTGTTTTTTTCTTCTTCTCCACAGCAAGTTCTCAGGAACAAAAGCCAGAAAATTCAAACAGTGTTAAGGTAAGTATTTTTTCTATACCTTATAATTAGAATATATGAGGCCATTTGAGTATATTCTGTTTTAATCAATAACCATATGGTGCTGTTTGAGGGGCATCAGGAAGTATTCCCCTATTTGCAATTTCTTCATGCTCAAATCTCTCCTCCAGGCTAAGACTTGTCCATGGTACCCAAGAAATCTGTCAATTCTTACCTTAGGGTTAAGCTATCATTCCTTGCTTAAGTGCACAGGATAAGCCACTATTCCTCCTTAGCACCTGAAAACAATTCCATTCCTTAACTCTGTTACTGCAGTCACTAGAGGAAATCTGAGAAGGAATGGGTCATTTGGCCCTTCAGTGCAGATGGTGACTGCAGCCATGAAATTAAAAGACGCTTACTCCTTGGAAGGAAAGTTGTGACCAACCTAGATAGCATATTCAAAAGCAGAGACATTACTTTGCCAACAAAGGTCCGTCTAGTTAAGGCTATGGTTTTTCCAGTAGTCATGTATGTATGTGAGAGTTGGACTGTGAAGAAGGCTGAGTGCCGAAGAACTGATGCTTTTGAACTGTGGTATTGGAGAAGACTCTTGAGAGTCCCTTGGACTACAAGGAGATCCAGCCAGTCCATTCTGAAGGAGATCAGCCCTGGGATTTCTTTGGAAGGAACGATGCTAAAGCTGAAACTCCAGTACTTTGGCCACCTCATGCAAAGAGCTGACTCATTGGAAAAGACTCTGATTCTGGGAAGGATTGGGGGCAGGAGGAGAAAGGGATGACAGAGGATGAGATGGCTGGATGGCATCACTGACTCGATGGACGTGAGTCTCAGTGAACTCCGGGAGTTGGTGATGGACAAGGAGGCCTGGTGTGCTGCGATTCATGGGGTTGCAAAGAGTCGGACACGACTGAGCGACTGAACTGAACTGAAGGCAAGTAGACCCAAGTGAGGGATTTGGTGGAGGGAGAGAAGAAACAGAAGCTTCAAAAATGGAAGAGAGCAGGTTTTAAGAAATAAATGCTGATTCCATTTATTTATCTGCATTCCTAAGGACTGACTGCCTGAAGACAATTTTCCGAAAGACTCAGCCAGCTAGGCTCCACTGTAAACTCAGAAAGTGTCCTCCTTCCTAATCCTCTTTAGAAAGTTTTCAATGAGTCCCCAAGCTACAAATCCTCTTATGTTGTGGTTGTTTCTTGGCTCAATTTAATCCTCTTTTTAAGCAAATCTCCCTAACTCCATGACACCCAATCCATTGATTATCCAGTCACTTCTTATTACCAGAGTAATTTTCAGAGTCAAATCTTACAACTCATACTTAAGATAACTTTTACCACATCTCTAAAGATGTTGGGTTAGTTCCTCACTCAACCTAATCTTCATTTTTAAACTAAAATATCTGTTTGACAACCTCAGGCTTCACTTAGGCCATGTTTTCCAAGTAATATCAAATGTCACTAAAATGGAGACAATCTTTAGTCTAAGGACCTGATTAACAGGCTATTCCTTGTGCCAATCTGAACTGCTGGCTAATCTGCACACTTTTGGCTCCTGTCCTTTTTCTTCACTTAACTGTTTTTCCATGGTAAAATTGTGCTTACAGTTTTTATTCAGCCCAGTTCTGAGAAAGGTAAAGTAAAGCACATTCCAGTTGTGCCTCTCACTGATTAAACTCTCTAGACAACTACCAAGGGCCATGAAAAGCAACTGATTGAGTAGCTTGGGGCAGGAAATCAGAACTCCAAAACCCTTATGAGTTTCGTGGGTTTTTTCCTCTCACATCTCCTAGCATAGACCCAGGGCAGTTAAAATCCTGTAATTACATAGAGGGAATGGATAAAATAAGAAAGCTCCAAGAGAAACCATGGCTATCTTACGACAATTAGGAAGGAGTACCTATGAAATGGAAAGTAGGGAGGCTCACTTTTCACCACCATTTCCCCTCTTCTGCCCTCTCTCAAGGCAAGATTTAGCCATGAACCTGTACAACAGTGGCAACGAAGCTGTGAGGCACTTAAGACTGAGAGAAAATCCTTCTCTCTGACCAGAGGAATTAGTCTCCAGCAGCAGCAACATGAAGAACACTAGGGGGAAACCTGCCACGTTTTTCTCTGCCTTCTTTTGTTACTTTACCCTGGACATCAATACCGTCATGGGATGTGTGAGACGGCACCCAGGAAGGCTAGAGCCATAGCATTCTAAACATAGAATCAGAATAGGGGACTGTTGAGAATCAGAGACACTGAAATCAAAGAGAAGAGGGACATGAAAAAGGAACCCCTCCAAATCTGTTTTTATAAAGTGTCTCCTGAGATGTGCATGCAAGGAACTGACTTGATGTTCTATAGACAAAAGGTTATAGAAACTGAACTACAGTCTTAATAGAGATACACACTAAAAAATACTGCCAAGACTCTGAAAACTAAATTTACATTGGAACCACTGTCACAGAAGGCGGGGTAGGATGTGTGTTCTGAACTTTAAAGGGTTAATTAGCTACTTTAAAAACAAATCAACCCTCTACAGAGGATTTTAACAGTTCTTAGAATCATATAAATTGTTCAAAAAGGTCAGGATACAATACAATATTACTCAACATACAAAGAACTAAGACAGTGTCTATAACTTTAAGGCAAAGGAAAAAGATGCCAACTCCAACACAGGCAATATTTTTAAATTTTCAAATAAAAATTTTAAGTGATATTAAATTTAATCAGGCTTCATTGGTTTATTTTTGTTTTCATTTTCTTTATTCTAGGAGGTTAGTCAAAAAGATCAAATAGAACCTAACTAAATTTAAAAGCTTTTGCACAGCAAAGGAAACCATAAGTAAGACAAAAAACAACCCTCAGAATGAAAGAAAATATTTGCAAAGCAATTGACAAAGGATTAACCTCCTAAATATACAAACAGTTCATGAAGCTCAATATCAAAGAAATAATGCAACCAAAAAATTGACAGAAGACATAAATAGACATTTCTCCAAAGAAGACATACAGATGGCCAACAAACACATGAAAAGATGCTCAACATCACTAATTATTAGAGAAATGCAAATCAAATCCATGAGATATCACCTCACACCAGTCAGAATGGCCATGATCAGAAGACACATGCATCCCAATGTTCCTTGCAGCACTGTTTAAAATAGATGTGACATGGAATTAACCTAAATGTCCCAGAGAGATGGACGAAGACAATGTAGAACATACATACAATGAAATATTACTCAGCCATCTAAAGGAATGGAACTGGGTCATTTGTAGAGACATGGATAGACCTAGAGATTGTCATACAGAGTGAAGTAAATCTGAGAGAAAAACAAATATTGTATAATGTCACTTACATGTGGAATCTAGAAGAATGGTACAGATGAACTTATCTGCAGAGCAGAAATAGAGACACAGATGTAGAGAACAGATTTATGGTTACCAAGGGTGGTGGGGAAGTGAGGGTTGAGATGAGTTGGGAGATTTGGACTGCCGTACATACACTGCCATGTACAAAACAGATAACTAATGAGCACCTGCTGTATAGCACAGGGAACTCAGTGTTCTCTGGTGACCTAAATGGGGAAAAGTCCAAAGAAGAGGGGATCCAGGCACAGCTGATTCTCTTAGCTACATAGCAAAATCTAACACAACATTGTAAAACAACTACAAGAATTTTTTTTAAAAAGAACCTATAAATTTTTATTAATAAGGTTATTTTAACAATGTTCCATGAAGTAGCAGCAAATATTCTTGAATCTCATGTAATGCTGGAAGTTCTTAGCAGAACTTAAGTATATTTATTCATCTGAGACACATGGCACCATCAGCTTCCTTCTTATAGAATAGGTATTATCAACTCTGATTCTCACACAATAGAGTCATGTGTTTTTCTTTAGTATCAATATCTTCCCCACCTTCAGGGACTTCAATTCCATGGTGTTATGGGCCCAGGGATTCATATTTAAAAAAAAAAAAAAAAAAGATTTCATAGATAATTCTACTGTGCAGCCAATGCTGAGAATATGTTCTTTACACAGTCTCTGCTCCATTTCATTCTTCAAGTATCTTGTTCAAAATATCTCAAACTCTGCCTCAAATCCTCTTGGAGGAACTGTGGTAGAACTCATTAATATCTGGTGGTCTTTTCATAATCTATACACACGGCATTTTGTGGTGCATATATTTAGCCTTACTTCATTGACTTATTTCCTTTTTAAATTACTAGCATTCTAGAATAGGTACAGTGAAATCTTGCTACCTGTCCCAGGCTATTTCATGCCTTTCTGGGGAAATTGCTTCTTTTGCATTCAAAGACATGATAAAGTCCTATGGAATAAAGCTAGTATCTGAGCCATGTTCCCTGCTCTAGATCCACACAGCCACTTGACTTCTCTTTGGAAACAGCTAAGATTTCCATAAAAGGAAGAGTTATGTAGTAAACATCTATTTCCTTCTCTTATCTTTATTATCAGAAAATAATCTATAACTTACTACTCATTGCAGTTTATCCCAAAGAGGAGGAGGGAGAGACACAGCTGACATTTTTTTTTTGTCTGTTATTATACCTGAGCCTTCAATTATTTGGTAGTCAAGCTTGGTTCATATCTATGATAAGGGTCAATCCTAGCCATATAATTGGCAAAATGTATGAGTCTCAGATAATAATTGTTACTGCAGAACATAGAAGTCATATAAAATGCTATAATGATTATGCTACATCTCTTGAGGATTTCTAGGTATCTCTAGTATGTAGTATCTAACAAAAGGTTGAATCAGTACTTTGCTTTGTCTTGCAGTTTATCACCATTTTTGAAGGAAACAAGAATATTCTTCACAGTATGAATCCCTCAAAAGAAGTCATTTCAGGTATAAAATATGTTATGCTTTTAACATTACTTCTAGAATGAGTACATTACTTCTCCTTTGCAGTTTTGATGCACGTTATCAATATGAGATTGCTATATATTAAAATACAAATATTATATATAAATATTAAGATATTATTTCCACTTGCAGTTTACTATGCAATTCTTAAACCAAAGAGGTAATAGGTAATGGAACTAACATTGATTAGGTATCAGCTATCTTCATTTTACTAAAGAAAAAGTGAGAATAACTTATTCAAGGCCACCCCAAGCTAGTAAGCTACAGCGCTGGGGTTCAAATACAGATCTGCCAGACTTCAAAGCCTGAGCTCATTCAGCATGACCATAGCTGACATACTCAAATGATCACAGGAGCTAAGTAGGTGACAAACAAGAGCAGTATTTGAGCAGGGGTCCATGGCATGCCCCATCTGAAGAAAGGAGCTGTTACTCATGTCCAGTCATTGGCATGCTGGCTTGTTGCCAGGCCTTCTAATTCAGGTCTTAGCATTTTTCAGAAGAAAGTAGAGACAGTTTTGTGTGAAAAATCCTGACTTTCAGATTTTATGACGTAATTTCAAAACACCTGATGAATGAAATAAAACTTGTTTATATCTCCTACACCATATAGTATTCCCTCTGCAAGTCTTAGAACCCTAATTTACAAATGAGAAATGGAGGTAAATAACTATCAGAGGTTATACAGCCAACAAATGGAGAGCTTTTAGGGTTCAAAAACATATCTTCTTTCTTTTATCTTACATTCTTTCTTCCCTCTACACTGTGGATCCATATAGTTGCCATTGCATCCCAGAACTAGGTCCTTAGTGGGTAATGACCAAAGATACCTTATAGTTTTGTTGTGAAAAGAACTATTAATTGATAAACACAAGAGTTCACTGTTCACTCTGGGAATGATGCTATTAACCTAGTACACCAGCCACCCCCCAGTCTTCTAATAGTGAATATGGATTTGGGCAGTCTTTGGTGTGTTTCTAGA
The DNA here is from genome assembly GCF_002263795.3 of Bos taurus. Lineage (NCBI taxonomy): Eukaryota > Metazoa > Chordata > Mammalia > Artiodactyla > Bovidae > Bos > Bos taurus. The sequence goes on along the minus strand of NC_037329.1, from coordinate 10,565,187 downwards.
AACTGCTTTACAACACTGGAACCACCCAGAATACCTTTTTGACTCTGAAGATTCCCAGACCCTCTATAGCCTGGCTAAGTTAGTATCTTGGAGTAATGATGCCCAGAAATCTGCATTTTTAACAAGACCACCAAGTTTTCAGAACATTAACCCTTACCTCTCCAATGAGAATTTCAGAAGCCTTGTCATAATGCCTCAGTCATGTTAGAAAAATTTTTATCTTTCCTTTTCAGAATGTACATTTTTCTCTTTCATCCATACTTCTGTCTTTTTGCTACAGATTTTAGCTTTTTCCTTTTTAAGTTTTAGATAATTTAAAAAACAATAGCACAGGAAAAATCTAAACAGAGGCTTCCCAGGTGGCTCAGTGGTAAAGAAGCTGCCTGCCAATACAGGAGACTCAGGAGACAGATTCAATCCCTGGGTTGGTAAGATCCACTGGAGAAGGAAATGGTAACACACTCCACTATTCTTGCCTGAACAAAAAATCCCACAGACAGAAGAGCCTGGTGGGCCATAGTCCATAGGGTTGTAAAGAGCCGGACATGACTGACAAACGGGGCATGCACTAAAAACCTAAACATAGTTTTTTTTTTTATTCTTTATTGTGTTGGCTTTCTTGGACTTCCCTGATGATTCAGATGATAAAGAATCTGCCTGAAATGCAGGAGACCCAGGTTTGAACCCTGGGTCAGGAAGAGCCCCTGGAGAAGGGAATGGCAACCCACTCCAGTATTTTTGCCTGGAGAATTACATGAATAGAGGAGCCTACCAGGCTACAGTCCATGGATCACAAAGAGCTGGACACAGCTGAGCAACTAACACTTTCACTTTTCACATCTGACAGCTTTAAATTTGCTGTTAGCTGTGTTAGCTTTTCAGGGGCTTCCCAGGTGGGTCAGATGTAAAGAACCTGTCTGCCAGTGCAGGAGACACAGGAGACCTGGGTTCGATCCCTGAGCCAGAAAGATACCCTGGAGAGGGAAATGCCAATCCATTCCAGTATTCTTGTCTGGAGAATCCCATGGACAGATGAGCCTGGCAGGTTACAGTCCATGGGATCACAGAAGAGTCAGACGTGACTTAGTGACTAAACAACATTTTTGCTTAACCATAGAAGATCACCTTGCTAGAAAAAACAAATGTAGTAACTATAAGAGGTATAGTCATGAATTCTGGCGTGAAATGGAAATAAGAAAAGATGGGCTTTTACTATCATGTGTGCTTTCATGTCCTGTCACATCCTATCATAAGTTTTCATAAAAGTACATAAATATTCACCTCTGTCTTTACATGTAAAATACTCATTTTGTTAAATTTTAATATGATATTCTCTAAGAGTCCACGCCCTGAAGAAGTGATAAGTGAAAGTGAAGTTGCTCAGTCGTGTCCGACTCTTAGCAACCCCATGGACTGCAGCCCACCAGGCTCCTCCGTCCATGGGATTTTCCAGGCAAGAGTACTGGAGTGGGTTGCCATTTCCTTCTCCAAATCCCATGTGATACAGAACAATAATTCCAAATGGAAACTTTTATTATCCATACAGTCTCCTTTCACACGACAAAAGAAATCACATGAAGTCAGTCAACTAAAAATTTACCCGAAGTCATGAGAAATAATAGCAGTTTTAATGCACTTCTGTTTTCAACTGAGCACTCTGAAATAGTCTCGCTGTGTTGAGTTGAAAGTTATCAGTACTGTCTATGTGAGTTTAACTCATTACCTTTTCGGAGGTTCTTCTGCTAGAAAAAGAAAGGTATTCTTTAAACACCTGATTAGAGAAGTATCAGAGTAGAGCAGGTATAATGATGCCATGAAAGGCAGAAAGCTGGACCCTATGGAAGTGAGATGACTTTCTACTAATGTGACCTTAGGCAGGGTTTCTGACTTCATCAAGATTCATATCCAAAAATGAGGATATCATTCTGTTTCCTTCACAGGGGTGTTAGAAGGATCAAATCAACAGAATCTTTGTGAATATTTTTTAAATCCCATAATTTATTTTATAAATGTCAATTTCTGAATTCTAAATCATTAATCCTATGGTATTACTGTCTCAACTAGAATGTCTAATAAATATCTATACTGCTTTGCTTTGTCCACAGAAACTTCCAGGTCTGATGTTCCCAAACAAGGATCTAAAATGCTGGCAAAGGTATCTTCAGCTCTGTCAAAGGTGTTTTCTCGAAATATTAACACCAATATTTCCAAATCTTCCTCACCACCTCACCAGAATGAGCATTGAAGTTTTTATACCTGATACTACTATGCTTACTTCCCTTATAAAATAAAATGTTTTTTAAAACATTAACATAGTGTCCAATAAGATGATTCCTATAACTCTGAGCAAAAAATTAAGAGCAAGAAAAATAGAGACCTGAGTAACAAAATTTTGACAATGCTTCTGATTAGAATTTTGGTATAAGGAGATGCTGAGTTCTGGTATTACATACATGCCATGAAGATAAAGAGACAAAAAGTATATCAAGTAAATCAGTCAGCCCTCATTACCCAGCAGAAAATGAACTTGAATTTTTTCCTATTAAATTTCCAGAGGGTATGTTCACCAAAATAGTCAGCAAGCTGAGATAAAACTCAATCTGAATTCTCTGACACAGATACGAAACTGATTGGTTCACTAGAAAAGATGTATTTGTATGTTCAAATAAGAAGTATCTCTAACCAACTACAGGTAAAATTTCATCAGTTTATAAAACACCTGCCAAATAGAAATATGTAACTATTGATAAGAACTATCAAGAAGAATAACTATCAAGAAGAATCACTGTGGAAAAAATATTATATATACATAAGATAACCCCTCTCCTTAAAAACCCTTTTCAGACAAGGTACCTTTTTGGATAAAATACCATCAATAAACAAATTGTTGGTCAGTAAAGTTATTAAATTCTTTATATAGACACCTTATATGAGCATAGATCTCAAGATTCTATTTGTAAAAACATAAAAAGTACTGAGGAAAACTTAACAAGATGGATCATTAGTACAGTGATAAAGGAATTTTTTTAATATCAGTTAACTTGCTACTTTGTGATATGGATCCAAATTTATTCAGAATATTTGCTCCTGGGTTTTAAAAGTCTTTTGAAAAGATCCAAAAGGTGGACCAAACAGTAAAGAATGTCAGTCATCACCATTATCTATCCCAGTGCCGACTCATACATTTTCAGAGAATGTGATAGCTTCTCTTTTCTCTATATAATATTCTTGACAGTAGCCAGCATTAAAGCAGAAACATCTGAGAAAATTTTGTTTTACACTATTGGATTTCCTTTAATAAATTTAGTCAGTGAGGTTATGACAGATAGTTCCAGAAGAAAAAATGTAATTATAAAGAATTTTTATATTCCAGTGATGATGAAGATACTCAATTAGTAATTTACTCTATTTATAATAATTTCTTATAAATTATTTGATCTAAAAGGTCATAAAAAATCATGTACACTATAGATGTAGATCTTTTAAAAAATGATAGTTGATAAGAAATGATTGGCAGTCCAGATCAAAACTATTTTCAGGAGAACTAATTCTACCAGTGTGCATAAATATCCAACCAAACCACCGGTTGTCCCCAGCTTTAGAAATTCCATGCTTTCAGGTTGTCTTTTAACATAAAAAAGTTTTACCATAAATTATTTTTAATCAAAGCTCCTCATTCATGTTTTCAAAAGTTGATGAGGAAATAAGCAAACCTTTAGCAAATCTGATTCTAAGGTACTCTGATTTACATACTTCTCTAATTAAAGATTTAACATGTAAGAGTAATGTACTCTCTGATAGGTTTTTAATGATGAAAGAAATTTCCAGTTTTCTCCAACTGAGGTAGAAAAAGAAGCATAAAGTTCAGAATTCTTGAAGCTGTCAAAATTATGGAAAAAGTGATTTAAATTATTCATAAATTTAAGTTCTAGGAAAAACCTTAATCCAGAAAAGTTTCTATAACATGTCATGTGTTGAATAAACTTTGTAGCTGTTTAGATAGTATTATAAAAGATACTAAAAGTATCAAAGACTGAGATGAAAGAAATGCATATTACCTGATAAAATCTGTAGTAGCCTTAAATTTCTATAAGTAATGAACTTTTGATACTGAAAAATATTTTTTTAAATCCATAAAGCATGGGAATAATTTCTCAGGTTTTTTATTCCATTTCTGCTGTACTAATACAGAGGTTGGCAAATCTTTTCCATAAAGGGCTAGATAGTGAACATCATACTTTTGGAGGGTATAATGGTCTCTGTCAGAACTATTGCATTATGGCTTTCTAGCACAGAAGCAACCATAGTTAATGTATGAACAAGTGAATATGGCTGGAAATTCAGTTTATGAAAAGTAAAATTTGAAGTTTAAAATCTTTACATCACAAAACATCTTTTATTTTTTCAGTGATTAAACAGATTATAAAACCATCCTTAGCTCACAGATTTCACAGAACGAGACGGTAGGCCAGGTAGACCCCATGGTGGTAGTGTCCTGACTCATGTACTATGAAAGTTTGGGACCCAGTTAATAAATTAACTGAGTTTGATATTAAAGATACTAATGCTAATCAAAGATACTTTGATATTAAAAATATTAAAAATAGTTCTAAAAACAATGAATTGTGGGAGTTCCCTGGCAGTCCAGTGGTTAGCACTTGGTACTTTCATGGCTGTGGTCTGGGTTCAGTCCCTGGTCAGGGAACTAAAATCGCACAAGTCACGCAGTGTGGCCAAACAAGCAATGAAATTTTACTAAGGAAGTTTCAAAATATATTACAAAAAATGAATACATAAGGTTCAAATATTCATCTTTTTTTGGTAATTTTATTTTTGAATACAGTTCTGAAAAGGCTCATGTACATTCTGCTTCAAGCTACTTTGAATTAGAAAAAGAAAGTTACATCAAGATTTAATTTGAAGTTGAATTTTCGGTAAAAATTTGTTCTTACCTTAGAAACAGCTAGTCAAAACGGATCCAGACATATTTTCAGAACACTTGGTAGTCACATTTGTGAAAACCTCTCATCAGTCTAGATTGCAGCTCCAAGTTCCCATCCCCCTTCAGAAACAACTGACAAGCAAAAACTGTCAAACCCAACTTTTCAGAACTTTGTGAAACAGTTAAATGTTTACAGTAACTAATCAAACACTGAATCAAGAAAAAGGTAACTGGAAAATGGTAGCAAAAATGTATGATGTTTTTACTTGTCCTTGCTCATTCTCTCGCCAGTACAGTGGCATTCCTAAAAGAAAGAAACTTGTATTCCTTGTGTGTAAGTCCTTGGACCCTGCTTCTGGAAGGAGCAGAGCAGACTTGGTTGGAATATTGTTGTTTGTCTGTCACAAACTATCTGGGAGCTGCATGAAATAGTGGCAAAGCACTTGTTCCCAGTTCAACCTAACTGGGAACTCAGAGCAGAAAAGCAATAGACATCACTCAAAAAAAACCTGCAAGCCAAGCTAACAACTCACAGATGCTTAGGGGGTAAAATATGATGGAAACATAAAACAGATATCAAAATCTGAGGAACAAAAGTTAATGTCGTTTCATTAAGAAATTAAGACATTCAGAAGCATCTTTGAGAGGAATACAGAAAGCCATGCGTATGCCCACAGCAAAACTCATGCTCAGAAAAGATATGAAACACCTTAAGCTTTCACTTCAAGCCAATCATTAGGCTAGCTAAGCCTAGCTAGGTATTTAAAGTAGTTTCCCTCATAGATCCTGCAAAGACTAGGATGTGTGCTTTTGAGCTTCTGGTGTTCAGGGAACCTCTGTTAAAACTCTAGCTTAACACAAGGAACAGACTTCAGTGATCACAGAAGACAAGAAATACATCCTTTGAAACTATAGTTTAAGAAATTCACTAAACAAATGGGCTGCTATAGCCTTCAACAATCAAAAACAAACAAACAAATAATAAAAAAACATGGAAAAGATGGAGACTTGATTTCCAAGGTTACCACATTATGAATCACAAATGTCCGGTTTTCAACAACAAAATCAACCCCCCAAAATCCCACAAGGAATGCAAAGAAATAGGGAAACATATCCCCTAGAAGAACAAAATACAAAGAAATAGGGAAACATATCCCCTAGGAGAACAAAACAAATATTAAGAAACCCTCCCTCAGGAAGCCCAAACTTTGGAGTAATATATAAAGATCATAGAACAATTATACTAAATATGCTCAAAAAGCCAAAGGAAAACCTGGACAAAGACTGAAGGAAATCAGGAAAACAATGCATGAACTGAATGAGGATATCAATAAAGAAGTAAAAAGTATAAAAGGGACTCCAGCAGCCACCATGGAAAAGGTTGACAGTTCCTGAAGAAGTGAAACATAAAACTGCCACATATTCTATTAATTCCCCTTCTAGGTATATACCCAAAGACATCACTTTGTCAACAAAGGTCCATCTAGTCAAGGCTATGGTTTTTCCAGTGCTCATGTATGGATGTGAGAGTTGGACTGTGAAGAAAGCTGAGTGCTGAAGAACTGATGCTTTTGAACTGTGGTGTTGAAGAAGACTCTTGAGAGTCCCTTGGACTCCAAGGAGATCCAAACAGTCCATCCTAAAGGAGACCAGTCCTGGGTGTTCATCGAAAGGACTGATGCTGAAGCTGAAACTCCAATACTTTGGCCACCTGATGTGAAGAGCTGACTCATTTGAAAAGACCCTGATGCTGGGAAAGATTGAGGGCAGGAGGAGAAGGGAACGACAGAGGACGAAATGGTTGGATGGCATCACTGACTCGATGGACATGGGTTTGGGTGGACTCCGGGAGTCAGTGATGGACAGGGAGGCCTGGTATGTTGCAGTTCGTGAGTTCACAAAGAGTCAGACACGACTGAGTGACTAAACTGAACTGAAGGTTATATTGATACCAGTTCAAATTATATGGTATAAACTTGTAAATGCATTCTCTCCACAGTATCCACAAATAAAACATCTAAAAAATATATATACACAATAAAAAAATAATAAGATAATCAAATGAATCATGACAAAAAAGTAACAATACACAAAGGAAGGCAGTGATGAAGCAAATGAAGGAACAAAAAAGCTGTAAAGCATACCAAAAACAAATAATTAAATGGAAAAATCCCTCTCTGTAATTACTTTGAATGTAAATGGATTAAATTCTCTAATCAAAAGGCACAGTCTTGTAGTAGGAAAAAAATAAAAGCATATTGCCTCAGGAGACTGTTTTAGATCCAAAGAAACAAATAGATTTAAAGGATGGAAAAGGATACTCCATGCCAGTAGTAACCAAAAACAGGTCAGGTGGCTATATTAGTATCAGACAAAATGGATTTTAGGTCAGTGTTACAGACAAAAAATGACATTATATATTGATAAAAGGGTCTATTAATAAAACAATTGTAAACATATCTGCACAAAACAGAGCCCCAAAATATGTAAAGCAAATATTGACAGAGTTCAAAGAGGCAAGAATTGTTGCAATTCACCACGTACTTAATGAATAGAACTTGTATACAGAATATCAATAAGTAAAAGACTAAAACAAAACTACAAATTGATTAAACTTCCCAGTCCATTCTGAAGGAGATCAGCCCTGGGATTTCTTTGGAAGGAATGATGCTGAAGCTGAAACTCCAGTACTTTGGCCACCTCATGTGAAGAGTTGACTCATTGGAAAAGACTCTGATGCTGCCAGGGATTGGGGGCAGGAGGAGAAGGGGATGACAGAGGATGAGATGGCTGGATGGCATCACTGACTCGATGGACATGAGTCTGAGTGAACTCCGGGAGTCGGTGATGGACAGGGAGGCCTGGTGTGCTATGATTCATGGGGTCACAAAGAGTCGGATACGACTGAGCGACTGAACTGAACTGAACTGAACAGAAATAGAGCACTACACCTAGAAAGTACACACAAGTGCACACAATATTCTTTGGAATAATTCATATTTTAGGCCACAAAACAAATTTCAATAAATTCTAAAAGACTAACTCAAAGTATCTTTTCTGACAACACTGGAGTAATGATAGATATCACTAAGAAAAATTGGAAAATTCATAAAAATGTGGAAATTAAACATCATACTCTTAACCAATGGGTCAAAGAAGAAATCTGAGATTTGAATATACTTATAAGTAAATAAAAAATAATGATGCAACACAGCAAAACTTATGGGATGTAGCAAAGGCAGTGCTCAGAAGAAAATTTATAGCTGTAAATATCTACATTAAAAAAGAACGATCAAGTCAATAAGCTTAATTTTACACCTTGAAAAACTAGAAAAAGAAGCTAAATAAACCCAAAGCTAGCAGACACAATGAAGTAATATAGATTAGAATGAAGAAAAGTAAAATATGCACCAGAGAAACAATAAAACCTATGAAATGATAAGTTTGTGTTTTTTAAAATGAAAATTTATAAACTTTTAGCTAGGTTGACTGAAAATAGGAAACTCACCATTGAGTATAATGTTATTATCTGTGGGTTTTTAATAAATCCCCTTTATCATGTTGAGGAAGTTCTCTTCTATTATTTTTCTGAACTTTTTTTTTAATCATAAAATAGTGGTAATTATTGTCAAATGCCTTTTTTCTCTGTCAGTAGGAACGTTAATGTGGTTTTTCCTCTTCAATCTATTAATATAGTCCCAACTAGTTGCTTGCTGCTGCTGCTGCTGCTAAGTCGCTTCAGTTGTGTCCGACTCTGTGTGACCCCATAGACGGCAGCCCACCAGGCTCCCCCGTCCTGGGATTCTCCAGGCAAGAACACTGGAGTGGGTTGCCATTTCCTTCTCCAATGCATGAAAGTGAAAAGTGAAAGTGAAGTCGCTCAGCCGTGTCCGACTCTTAGCGACCCCATGGACTGCAGCCCACCAGGCTCCTCCATCCATGGGATTTTCCAGGCAAGAGTACTGGAGTGGGGTGCCATTGCCTTCTCCGATTAGTTACTTGGGCACTGTAGCACAAACTGAATGTCTTAAACAACAGAAATGCCACACAGTTCTAGAAGCTTGAATTCTGAGATCAGAGTGTTTTGCAGGACGATGCTCCCTCTGAACGAACTAGAAAAAGATATTTTCTAAGCCTGTCTTCTAGCTTCTGGTAGTTCTTTGGCTTTGGGCAGTTTAACTCCAATCTTCACGATGGATTTTCCTTGTGTATGCCTGGATTTTTATATGGTATTCCTCTTACAATAACACTCATCATATTGAAGTAAGGTCCCACCATTCTCCAGTACAATTTCATCTGAACACAAAATTCTATTCCAATGATCCTATTTTCAAAAAAAAAAAGGTGACTTTATTTGGTAGAGAGGTTAGAAAATCAATATGAATTTGGAGGAAGCACAATTCAAACAATAACACAGTGTATCACATTGATTAGTTTTTCCATGTTGAACCTTGTTTGCATTCTCTAATCCTTTTAAATTAAATCAGTGTGCTAGTATTTTGTTGAAAATTTTTGCATTTATGTTCATAAGGACTTTCCTGGTGGCTCAGACGGTAAAGCGTCTGTCTACAATGCAGGAGACCTGGGTTCAGTCCCTGGGTTGGGAAGATTCCCTGGAGAAGGCAATGGCAACCCACTTCAGTACTCTTTCCTAGGAAATCCCATGGACAGAGGAGCCTGGTGCAGGCTCCTCTGTCCATGGGGTCACAAAGAGTCGGACACGACTAAGGGACTTCACTTTCACTCATAAAAAATATTGGTATTTAATTATTTTCTTGTGATGTCCTTATATGGCTTTGTGTCAGGGTAATTCTGGCCTCATAGTATAGATTAGGAAATGTTCCTTCCTCCTCTTGATTTTTGGAAAAGTTTAAGAAATACTGGTGTTAATTCCCATTTAAGTGCTCAGTATAATTCACTAGGGAAGTCATCTAGTCCTGGGTATTTCTCTGTTGGGAGGTTTTTATTGCCCTGTTTCATTCACTACTATTCAACATCATAGTAGGACTTTTTTACCAAAGCAATTAGGCAATAAATTATAAAAAGCATCCAAGTGAGAGAGAAAAGAGTAAAACTATCTCTGCTTGCAGATATGAATAGAGATCCCCAAAGAAGATCCACAAGAAGGCTACTGGAACTAAAAAGTGAATTCAGCAAGATTATAGGATAGAAGATAAATTTTAAAAAGTCCTTTGTATTTCTATATACGTGAAATAAATACCCCCCTCAAAATTAAGAGCAGTTCCCACAATATCAAGAATCAATCAAGAAAGGAGGTGTAAGACTTATAATAAAACGTTTATAATGTTTCAGAAAGAAATTTTATTTTTTTTCATAAAGAAATTTTAAAAGGACTAAATAAATGGAAAATATGTTCATGATCCTATATTTTTGGCAATGGATTACTGAATATGACACCAAAACCATGAGCAACAAATCTAGACTCAAAAATTAAAAGCTTATCTGCAAAGAATATTATCATGAAAGTGAAGAGACAGCCTGTAGAATGGATGAAAATATTTTCAAATCAAGTATCTGATAAAGGTGTAATGTCTAGAATATACAAAGAACTCATGCAACTCAAAAACAATTAAAATATGGGTGTTGAATAGACATTTCTCCACATAAGATATAAAAATGGCCATAAGATTTGGTAGACATGCAATTCCATTAACTATTAGGAAACTGAAATCAAAACAACACTCATTTACTATTTCATTCATATTAAGATGACTTTTTTATTTTTTAAAGGAAAAAAAATGTTGAGTGGGCCAGGACATAGAGAAAACAGAATACTCATAAATTGTTGTTGGGAATTGCAGCTGCTGTGGTAATGGTGGTTTCTCAAAAAGTTAAACCTAGAATTACCATGTGACTCGGCAATTCCACTCCTATATATGTGCCAAAAAGGACTGAAAATGGGAACTCAAACACATATACAATAACACTCATTGCAGTACTATTTGCCAAATGTGGAAACAACTCACCTATTTATCAACAGATGAATGTACCCCAAAAATGTAATATATACATATAGTGGAATATTATTTAGCCATCGAAGAATGAAGCCCTGATACATATGGCAACAGAAACGAACCTCTAGAATGTTATTCTAAATAAGTGAAATAATCCAGACTCAGGACTGGATATTCTACTTAAATTACATATTGTATACAATTGGCAAATGCATAGAGACAAAAGGTAGATTAAACATTACCAGGAACAGGGGTTGGAGATAGGAATGGGGATCGCTGCTTACAATTACTGCTTAATTGTGGAAGTTTCTACTTGGACTACTGAGACATTTTTGGAAATAGCAGTGATGATTCCTTAACACTGTGAATGTCATGCTGTTGAATTTTACACTTCAAATATGTATTAAATGTCAAATATTCTATGTTCTATCACAAGAGAAATTTAAAAGCCTCAACTGAAGATGTGATATCGAACTGAAACTGGTCATAGAATAACTCAACTGAGAAAAGCATCAATAAGTGAGAAGTGTTACTTACTAGGCACATCTAATGCAGAAAGCAGAAAGACCTCATTAGATAAACCTACACAGTGGATGTAATGTTTTTAAAGGTAAGTGAAAAAAAAAAAGCAATAATGAGAAGAAATGAGAGGGCAGTGAGATACAGTCCTTCTGTTACCCTCTTAAACTCTGGGAATGTAAATAGAGTAAAATCGACAGGCTGAAATTGTAATCCTCATTGACAATTCAGAAGAAATGCAATCTTTTACAGTTTATGCAGTTCTTTATTATGGATACTCTTTATCATGACACTCAGATCAGATCAGTCGCTCAGTCGTGTCCGACTCTTTGCGACTCCATGAATCACAGCACGCCGGCCTCCCTGTCCATCACCAACTCCCGGAGTTCACTGAGACTCACGTCCATCGAGTTAGTGATGCCATCTAGCCATCTCATCCTCTGTCGTCCCCTTCTCCTCTTGCCCCCAATCCCTCCCAGCATCAGAGTCTTTTCCAATGAGTCAACTCTTCACATGAGGTGGCCAAAGTACTGGAGTTTCAGCTTTAGCATCATTCCTTCCAAAGAAATCCCAGGGCTGATCTCCTTCAGAATGGACTGGTTGGATCTCCTTGCAGTCCAAGGGACTCTCAAGAGTCTTCTCCAGCACCACAGTTCAAAAGCATCAATTCTTCGGCACTCAGCCTTCTTCACAGTCCAACTCTCACATCCATACATGACCACAGGAAAAACCATAGCCTTGACTAGATGAACCTTTGTTGGCAAAGTAATGTCTCTGCTTTTGAATATGCTATCTAGGTTGGTCATAACTTTCCTTCCAAGGAGTAAGCATCTTTTAATTTCATGGCTGCAGTCACCATCTGTAGTGATTTTGGAGCCCAGAAAAATAAAGTCAGCCACTGTTTCCACTGTTTCCCCATCTATTTCCCATGGGGATGCAAAAGGGCAAGTAAACAGAATAATAGAAAATTTATCTCTACTAGTCTTTAAACTAGTTCACAGTAGTACTGTTATTCAAACAATATTAATAAGACTTCAAATACTAGGTTTCCCCTCATTTTTTCTTATTGTACTTGCATTATATAAACTTTTCTCATATATTTTCACATCCTCATAATAAAACTGACTTCTTTCCTCTTTTACCTTGTCCTGGATTCCTAGGTGGCGCTAGTGGTAAAGAACCCACTTGCCAATGCAGGAACCTAAAGAGACATGGGTTCGATCCCCCTGGGTCAGGAAGATCCCCTGGAGAAGGGAATAGCAACCCACTCCAGTATTCTTGCCTGGAGAACCCCATGGACACGGGAGCCTGGCAGGCTACAATCCATAGGATCGCAAAGAGTCAGACACGACTGAAGCAACTCGTGCTGCTAATTTTATGCATCAGTTGCAATAAGGAGCTTACCAGGTCAATAGTTTTATCCAGATATCATTACTAAATACAATGTGTAATTTCCCAATATAGCATGGTCAGATTGCTGGCTTATATCATTTCCAAGGAAATTTTGTGGGTTTTTTCCTTAATTTATATCAAATTCTACTTTAATACTAGACTTCCTTTTTTCCTACATAACAAAGGAGACCGACTACTGAACTAACACAAAATTATGAGTTCACCCTCACATATCCAAGAGGATCTAATTTCATTTGCTGGTTATATTTAATTAAAGCAACTAAAAACTATGAATCTCAGATATAAGTTAAGCACATGGCAAGATGAGACCCTTGATAAAACTTTGAGGAAAATGGTGATCAACCCTCAATCTTTGTTGACTTCTTGAGCATTCCTCCATTCCCTAACCATCAGGGTCAGTTCTTAGATCCCCCTTTTCCATCTGAGTTTCTATTCCTGTTTCCCTGATTTCTCTTTCTTTTTCTTGAGACCATGTTTGTTGTGCAGTGATACAATGGATCGGATCTTTGGAATGTGTTATTTAATCAGAACACAGGCATGAGTTAACAATAGTACAGTGTCTGTACCATAGGCTCAAAAGTTCACTGATTAATAGCTTGCATTTTTATTTTTAGTGTTCAATTATTCAATTTATAAATCTAAGTCTCCTTCAACTTGTAACACAACTTACAATCTGTCACAATAATCACTTGTAAATATAGAAATCTGTGTTAAAATTAAAGGTACTCACTTTTACTTACATTGTTTGTTCAAATAATACTCAATTAGTTTATCACTTTGAGGGTGGAGAATAACCTTAAATATTTACCATGGTTCACAAATTTCATTATGTAAATTCTGTGAGTTATTTCAAGCTACATGCAAATATCAGTCTATTTTTCTCAAGCATTCAAAACCTCTAAATCTCAATATAAACAACAAAGTCTTCCTGTCACCTACAAAACTCTTTTAAATTGATATATCAGACTTTTAAATTAAAAAAATCAAACACTCAAGTATTTCAAAGTGTGAATAAAAGCATAATGATTAGAAAACTTGTCACCAAACTTCTTAAATATATCAAATAAATTAGCAATGCTATGAATTTTTTATAAACATGCACCCATTCAAGTACACCCACACACATATAAATATTTAAATGTTATTATAATTGCCAAGCAGTTTAAGCTTTGTGACCAAAAATGAAATTTGGGGTGAGGAATTTCGTTGGTGGATTAGGGGGCCTGAAACAACTAAAAGTTACCAGAACCACCACAACACTCTAAGGTCCAGACCAATCTAAGAGCAATCATCACAGAGGAAACCCACTGACAATGTTTACTCAACTGAAGCTAATGCTACTACTAAGTCACTTCAGTTGTGTCCGACTCTGTGCGACCCCACAGAGGGCAGCCCACCAGGCTCCCCCGTCCCTGGGATTCTCCAGGCAAGAATACTGGAGTGGGTTGCCATTTCCTTCTCCAATGCACGAAAGTGAAAAGTGAAAGTGAAGTCACTCAGTCGGGTCCGACTCCCAGCGACCCCATGGACTGCAGCCTACCAGGCTCCTCCGTCCATGGCAATTTCCAGGCAAGAGTACTGGAGTGGGTTGCCATTTCCTTCTCCACCCAAGTGAAGCAGTTAACCTCAAAAGACTATTTGTCTTCTAATGCTGATGGTGGTTTAGTTGCTAAGTCGTATTTGACTCTTTGCAACCCCATAGACTGTAGCCCACCAGGCTGCTCTGTCCATGGGCTATCCCGGGCATGAATACTGGAGTGGTTGCCATTTACTTCTCCAATTGTCCTCTGATACATTGCTTAAATCTACTGGATAGGTAACCAGAAGAATTCATTTAAATAAAAATAACCTAGGATGTTGTCCATTAAGAAGTTTACTTTTTCATTAGCAGTGTGAGATCCCATGAAAAACCAAAGGAAGAAATATTAGAACACTTAGACAAAGAAGAAGAAACTTTTTCTCTACCAAAGTATTATCTGAGTAAATGTGCAAAAGTCATGTCTGAGTCTTTGGGCTATGGCTCAGTAATTTAATGAATCATCCTCCTCAAAAACAAGTATAAAATTAGACAACATTTTCAAAACAAACCATATAAGGAATCTGAAAATAGACCAGTGGCAAACAAAAAATTGGAATGGGATTATTCATAACAACCTTCCAGAATTTCAGGTAAGAACAGAATCTGTTTTGCCCATGTGGAATTGCTCCATTGCTTCTCTCTTCCCATCTTGATCAGGAAGGACAGTTTTCACAGAGCATGGCTGATGACCATAACCAGAAACTTGGTTTCCAGAAAGGAAGACATATTCTTTGAAATGATAGATGTGGCAGTTGAATCCAGCAAAGTTACAAAAAATGTAAAAATAAAGCAGAATTCATACTTGCTACAATATATTAACTAAAATGCAAAATTTTGTTCATTTAAGTTAGGAAATGTGCAAAAAAATCAGGAAACTCTACTCTGGAAGTAAAGCAGGCAAATATAAAGGACCATGAGAGGGCCTAAGTGTCGGACTGAGTAGACAAATGCCTCAACTATATATATGTTTATATATAGAATATATTTGTGCATATATATATATGTATACACACACACACACAAGGTGTCAATTATATTCAGTTGATTGTCCTTATTGATTTCTTGACTGCTAAATCTGCCCATTTATAATATGGGGATGTTGAAGTTTCCAGTTATAATAATTGATTTATCTGTTTCTCCTTGCAACTTTATTAGTTTTTGCCTCATGTAGTTTGTCATTCTGTTATTAGGTGCATACATGCTAACCACTGTTATACTTGTTGAATAATTGATCCTTTTATTATTATGTAATACTCTTTATCTCTGATAGACTTCCTTCCTTTGAAGTCCTTACTAAGATTAAGATATCTACTCCTGTTTTCCTTTGATTTGTATTAGCGTGTTATATTTTTCTCCACCTATTAACCTTTATATATGTCTTCAAAATCATGCAGTTTCTTGTAGACAACTTATATTTGAGTCTTTTTTTTTTTTTAACCCACAGGATAATCTGTCTTTTAATTGGTGAATTTAGACAACTGATATCCAAAGTAATTACCAGTTAAAAATTAAATTAGAGACCAAAACTATTAATCTTCCCAAACTTAATAATTTGTTATCACTTTTATGACAGAGCCATTATTGGCAAAAAAAAGAAAAGAAAAACTGGTAAACATATAGCTATGTACCAAATTAATCATGTTATCACAAATATGTTTTAAAAATAACACTAAATTGTAAATTTTTCAATATCACAAAGAAAACTTGTGTTCTCAAATATTTCTGATACAAGCACTTAGAAGAATGTCATTTAATTTAATACTGTTTAAGCTTTCAAAAGTTGAAAATACTTTTCTGAAGATTATTTTATGATAGTACATATACAAGTCTTTATTTTGATAGAATAAAATCACTACCTTTGGAATTTCTAAGAAAAATCTTATTTCAAAAATTCTCATGGACTTAAATCCAAGAAAGTTGTAGCAGAGAGGTGATAGGATGTAAATGGAAGAGTTATGATGTAAATGATTTGCAGTGTGTAAAGCACTTAAGAGGGCTTCCTAGGTGACTCAGTGGTAAAGAACCTGCCTGCTAATGCAGGGCACCATGAGTTCAATCCCTGGGTCAGGAAGGTCCCCTGGAGAAAGAAATGGAAGCACACTCCATTTTTCTTGCCTGGGAAATCCCATGGACAGAGGAGCCTGGTGAGCTCCAGTCCATGGGGTCACAAAAAAAATCGGACATGACTTAATAACTAAAGAACAGCAACAAAGTACTTAGAACAGTCTGACACAAAGTAAATTTAAGAGTGGCCAAATGAAATAATGAACATACATTGCCAACCAACTTCTCATTCCTAATTTTTTCTCCAGAGAATTAAAACAATCCAGGAAATCATATTGAAAGGCACCTAGTTTACTTTCAACCAAAAGCAGAGTTAATGGTTATACAATTTTTTCAAAGGCAATCGGTGATAGTTGTGGGACAGTGGCTCAGAAGATAAAGAATCTATTTGCAATGCAGGAGATCCAAGTTTGATCTCTGGGTCAGGAAGATCCCCTGAAGAAGGGAATGGCAACCCACTCCATTATTCTTGCCTGGAGAATTCCATGGATAGAGGAGCCTGGTGGGCTACAGTCCAAAGTTGCAAAGAGTCAAACATGACTGAACAACTAAAACACATGAGGATCTATGGCCGGAAAATCTTATAATACTTTCATGTGACATAAAATGTTCAATTTAGAGACATGCTAAGAGTTCTAGAGATAAAAAAATAATAATAATATACTTAGGAAGTACTAGTGTCAGTTAAATTTGGTTCTTTTAAGAGTTAACTAACTCTTTTTACCCCAATAAACATGTAAAGATGTTGGTCACAAATTGCTCCTAGTGGGCAGAGTGGCTTCCTTAGAGAACACTGCCACTCATACCCAGAAAGATCTGAGGTAAGAGAGATAATAGGTGGGTATGACTTTTCACCTCAATATGTGCAAACTGCAAGTGCTATGCCTATGATCTTAAAATCCAAATTAAATTGCACACAGGATTTTAGATATACATTGTGAAGAGGGAGAACATCAAATATTTACTAAGCTTCTACTATGTCTTAAGCATTGCTCACATTGGGGAATACAGAAATAAACAGTCTGCAGCCTCTTCCTCAATATAGTGTACAAGGAATATATATTATCTGATAATCACAATAATGTGTAATAAGTAGTAATGGATAATGTAAATAAAACATGAAAGATAGATGAAAAACATAGCTAACTGTACCAAATAGCAGAATTTTAAATCACTGAAATTTCAGTTCCATTGTAAATGACATAAGTAAAAATTTGTAGAAAATGAAAATACACATGTATCTTTTATTTAAAAAATAACTATATAACTTATGGAAATATAAGCAGTATGTGCATGCATGCTAAGTCACTTTAATTGTGTCTTATTCTTTGTGACCCTATGGACTGTAGCCCACCAGGCTCCTCTGTCCATGGAATCCTCCAGGCAAGAATACTGGAGTGGGTTACCATTTCCTTCTCCAGGGGATAAAAAACCACATTATATCAACATCATAGAAAAGAATCTGGAAATTAGATTTAAAAACCTGTAAAGAAATATTTATAAATAGGCATGTATATAAGCAGAAGTCTGGAAGGTGTTATAGGAAATGGAAAAAGTTGTGTTAGCTCTGAGGAACATTTTTTTTTAATAAAATATTCTTGGGGTTAAAATCAATAAGTGAAATTAAATGCCTCATAAAGTACAAATATCATTTAACATTTTAATATAAATTTTAACATTAAAAGTAATTTATTTTGTATTTCAATGTCAAAGAATTTCAAGAACATTTAACCATTAAAATGCTTGAAATAATGGTAAGTTTAGCAATGTTATAAAAATAATTATATAAAAATGCATACCTGTAAGTCACCTTTCTCTCACTACCTCAAATGTATATGGGTAGGTAAATTTTAGAACATAAATTTTAATTTTCTATCTTCCACAGAAGTGCTTAGCTCCTAGTTGCATAACCCCTTACCATATTACACACATGATGTGAAGAAAATCAGTTTTTTAATTTTATAAATTTCCAGATTTATAGTCAGAATTTTATCAACTCATTTTTTTCAATAAAATAAACATGAGGAAAAAAGACAAAAATATGACTTCTCTCACAAATATCCATTGAGTAGTGCTTCTTTTAAATACTCGCCTTTCAAACATACTTGTGAACTGCCAAATGTTATGCTTCTCTGTTACATTTTTACTAAGCTGGGAGTCCACATTTAATTATTAATAAAACATATTAGGTAATAAGTGCATTGTTCTGATGCTCAGTATAGCACAGTAATCAATATGTTTAGCTCATTTACACAAGATGAATTAAATTTTCATTGCATTTCACTAAGATTATTAATATTTAAACAAAATGAAATCTGTACAGAGGAATAAAAGGACATTGTCTATTTTCCCTCAATTTCAACTACTCTGTGGGCAAAGATGTTTCAAAACCTATTTCTAATGAATTCCTAATAAATAAGCAAAGGCAACACATTCCCAAAATCCTGTTAACACTGCTGCTGCTGCTGCTGCTAAGTCGCTTCAGTCGTGTCCGACTCTGTGCGACCCCATGGATGGCAGCCCACCCGGCTCCCCTGTCCCTGGGATTCTCCAGGCAAGGACACTGGAGTGGGTTGCCATTTCCTTCTCCAATGCATGAGAGTGAAACGTGAAAGTGAAGTCATTCAGTCCTGTCCGACTCTCAGCGACCCCGTGGACTGCAGCCCACCAGGCTCCTCCATCCATGGGATTTTCCAGGCAAGAGTACTGGAGTGGGGTGCCATCACCTTCTGTTAACACTAGTCTAATCAAATGTGCAACGTATAAACAATACACTCTCATTGAATTTTGTCATACTATTTGAGGAAAGCACTACATGATTGGAGAATAAGACCTGTCTGTAATAACTGTTCATCTGATGACTTTCCTAAATTAATTCATTTAAAAAACATTACTAAATACCTATTCTAAATTCTTTCCTAAATGTTAGCATATGACCTGGCAAAATTTTAAGTGATTTCATAGGGCCAAAAAATTAACTCATATCATTTGGCTGTGACTAGGAAAAAAAAAAACAAACAAGCAGTTAAATACAAGAAAAAATTATATATATATATATATATATATATATATGTCAGAAAAATAGCTGAAGTAGAACCTTTTATTGAGGATGTTTATAAACCTTTCTATGATACTAAATATTAAATATTAAACACTAAGAAGTGATGTTTCCAAAGGAAGATTTGAAACTCTTCTTCTGCATAATTTTATCAATGAGCAAATACTCCAAAACTAGGAAATATGGCAGCAACTGACCACAAACCAAATAACTTCCCTCTACCCTTACTTGCCAAAACTTGACAAAATAGCCAAAGAAAAAATTACTTATAGAAAACTTTAAACGTATGCTGGAACTAAACAATGGTGACAAAAATCCTAAGATAACTTTAAATGAATACAAGCAATGAAATAATGTGCTTGTGCATGCTCAATTTCTCACTTGTGTCTGACTCTTTGCAACACTTTGGACTGTAGCCCTCCAGCCTCCTCTGTCCATGGAATTTTCCAGGCCAGAATACTGGAGTGGGTTGATATTTCATCCTCTAGGGAATCTTCCTGACTCAGGGAACAAACCCATTGTCTCCTGCACTGCAGGCGGATTCTTCACCTGCTGAGTCATCGTGGAAGCCAATTAAATTAAATAATGGTCAACTAGCAAGTCTCATTTCTAAAAGATCATTTTAATGTTGTTTGTAGTAGTGCTAGAAAATATCAACTACCTAATTTGATGCAAGATTAAAAAAAAAAAAAAAAAAGCACCTGAATGAGAAAGAACCACTTTCTACCATCTACCCACTCAGTTCAGTAAACACAGAGAGCAAAGATAAAAGAAAAAGGATTCAAACACAAAGCCAAAAGCGTTTGGGAGAATGTTTTCTTAAATTTGAACCAGCCTCTGTATTATTGCTCAAGGGTTCAGGGAAGAAAAGAACATGAAAAACTGTAAACTTCTTTTTTTGGAGTTACATTTTGCCACCACCATGGTTCAAGAATAATTAGAAGAAATTAGACGAAGTCAGCAGACAATGGGGTAATAGAGGGAAAAAAGATGAGTTAGTATTACAAAATTTCTACTTAAAGTTATTCCCTATGGATATGCATGGGCTTCCCAGGTGTCTCAGTGGTAAAGAATTTGTCTATCAATGCAGGAGATGCGGGTTCTATCCCAGGGTCAGGAAGATCCCCTGCAGGAAGAAATGGCAACTCACTGCAGTATTTTTGCCTGGAAAATTCCATGGACAGAGGAGCCTGGCACGCTACAGAGAATCATACAGGTTGCAGAGAATTATACACGACCGATTACACAAGCATGGATATCCATACGACAAAGAAACAAAAAAGAATCAACATCAACTCCTACCTCACATAATACACAAAAATTTACTCTAAATGGATCATACATCTAAGTGTAAAAGTTTAAAGTATGAAAGTTCTAGAAGAAATTATTAGGGAACTTCTTTGCCATCTAGCATAGGAAAAAATTTCTTTAGAAGTAGGTAAAATATTTTAACAAACACTTTGCAAAAGAATATTGATGGATGACCAATAAGCACATGATAAGATGCTCAGCAGGTAAGTTGATTAAAAACAATGGTCTATCTGTACAATGACACACAACTCTACAATCAGTAAAATGAATTGCTACTGCTACATGCAACAACATTCATAAATCTAAAAATCACTTTCCTGTGTAAAAATATATTAAAAAATGTAAGTACTATATTTTGTCCCTTAAACTGCAAGGAGATCAAACCAGTCAATCCTAAAGGAAATCAGTCCTGAATATTCATTGGAAGGACTGATGCTGAAGCTGAAACTCCAATATTTTGGCCACCTGAAGTGAAGAACTGACTCATTGGAAAAGACCCTGATGCTGGGCAAGATTGAAGGCAGGAGGAGAAGGGGACAACAGAGGATGAGATGGTTGGATGGCATCACCGATTCAATGGACATGAGTTTGAGCAGGTTCCAGGAGGTGGTGATGGACAGGGACGCCTGGCATACTGCTGTCCATGGGGTCCCAAAGAGTCAGACAGGACTGAGCATCTGAACTGACTACATTTTGTAGTAAAATTCCAGAAAATGGAAACATAGTAACAAAGAACATTTACTGATATATGAATCCAGGCACAGATGAATGGATAGGCTGCAAAGGTGCATAAGGAATCTTTTTTGGCATGATGGATATGAACTTTACCTTCAGAATCCACCTGCCAGTACAAGAGACATGGGTTCAATTCTTGGGCTGGAAATATCTCCTGTAGGAGAAAATGGCAACCCATTCCAGTATTCTTGCCTGGAAAATTCCACAGACAGAGGAGCCTGGTGGGCTACAGTCCATGGGGTTGCAGAGTCAGATATGACTAAACACACATGCACATAGAATTTTATACTTTTAGTAAATTATTTTATATAAATAGCTCAAAACTCTTATAAAATATATAAAAGGATATTTGTACCAGGATAAATACTATGCTATAATTTTAAATAGCAAAAAATGAACCATGCTTAATTTTCAATATATGATATATACATAAATTATTATCCAGTGGCTTAATTCCACTAAAAACAGAACTTCTCTTAAATGAGCAAAGGAACATTGCCATAACTCAAGTTTATTGGACTGACAAAATATTTTGGCCCAAGAGATCAGAGTGAATCTTTGTTTTTCATATTTGGCTTTGTAAATATTTAGAATAACTATATTCTTTTTTCTTTTTGTTATTACATTAATTATCTTACTATTTTATATTCCTATCATGGATTACATGTCCAAACAAGTGGTTTTTGGTTAATCCAATATTTAAATATTACAATGTGGTGAACAATGACAAAGTTGAGAAACAAACATACCTGGGTGCATATTCCCTCTCTGTCATCCACTACTTTGAACAGGTTACTTATTCTCATTGTAAATGGGATACCAAAAATTCCCATTTCACAGAGATGTTATCAAAATTACTGAGGTATGTAAATGATGCTCAACAACATTTATTACTTCCAATTATTATCAACTACTGACTTTGTTTAGCAATTTCACTTTACAGATGAGAAAACAAGAGATAAAGAAAATTAATAGATTTATCCAAGGTCACAGATTATAAAATTTAAAGCCAGATTTACAACTATTTATTCTAAATAACAGCTACTTTGCTACATATTATGTTGATGAATTTTAGTTCAATTTATCATTATCTCAATTTTTTCATTAAATTGACTTGTATAATTCATGGATAATTTTCATTCAAATCAAATATTCTCAATTCCATAATTTAGAACAATGCCCTAATGTTCCTCCACAGGCCAGAAATAGTCACTCCACTACTGAGTCTTGTGTAGATGTTCCATACTTTATAAAACATAAGAAAAAGTAAAAATCTCACCTTCCCCCAGTCCATACTCAGAGGCCCATTTTTCATTGCAGTGAAAACTATTTTCAGGTAATTAGAAAAATTAACAGGATTCATGTTGTTTGTTTTACTTTTCTCAAAGAATCATAGACGTACACTGCATTTTGTCCAATGTCCAAAAATAATTATTTCATATGTTTTGTCTATCTCTAGATTTTGTTTTTGCCTAAGTGGAGAGGGTAAACCTTGTCCATTACTCTGTCATAGATGAAAAGGGAAGTTATTATTTTATATGTACTCATTTTAAAATTATTTTATTAGAAAGCCCATTAGGCAATTTTAGTTGAAAACTTTCTACCAGCTAGAGTTTAGTCAGTTCAGTTCATGATCAAAAGCCTTTTGTATACATTCCTTGTGGAGCACATCAATTTCCTCTGAGCCTGAAACACCAAATCTAAAGATCCCTGACCTTAGGAAAAAAACTAAGAGTGTATGAAATTAGTTTTTTATTGACTTGAGGAATGTAGTTTAGTTAAATCATTTTTTGATATTCTAAACAGATTCATCATGTTATTCAGAGTAACTATATTTTGTGCTTAAGACTCACATCGCTAATATGTGCCAGACTCTGATATATTTATAAAAATGTTACATCTGATAATGTTTTATAGATGATTACACAAAGGATTCCAAAATTCACAAACTTCAATTTCTTTAAAAGTTTCTAAAATATGGTTATTCTTTGTCTTAACTAAGAAATAAGAGTTACAAAATAACACTATAATACAATCAGATAATTGATCATTATCAATACTTTTTGCTTTAAATGACTCATTTTCTGAAAATTATATATTTCTAACTTGCTGACAGCCTATTTTAAACACTGAATAAACTATTTTACTCTCTAATGTATTTCTCTTATGATTTATTTTTTATTGCAATATAAGGGAAAAAGCAGCTGCATTCTCCAGCTGTGACAAAATGTTTCAATATATGAGGCAAGAACATCAGTAATAAATAAAGCAATTTACTTCTTTACAAAAATGACTATCTTTATTTAATAGCAAAGCTGTTGTTAGTGGTAGAGCCTAGCAGCTGGTATGGCTAAAGTGAATACTCACTGAGAAATTAGGTTGTCACTGTATCAGCTATATCATGCTCCAAGAGCATACCAAGTTTACTGTGGAAAATGTTTAAGCCCTTTCCTTTTGAATTCACTACCAAGAAGCTATCTTGTTTCACTTGCTGCTGCTGCTGCTAAGTCGCTTCAGGTCACTGATAACAACTGAGTGACAGAATGTAGCCCACTGCTGCTGCTGCTGCTGCTAAGTCGCGTCAGTCGTGTCCAACTCTGTGCGACCCCATAGACGGCAGCCCAACAGGCTCCGCCATCCCTACGATTCTCCAGGCAAGAACACTGGAGTGGGTTGCCATTACCTTCTCCAATGCATGAAAGTGAAAAGTGAAAGGGAAGTCACTCAGTCATGTCCGACTCTTAGCGACCCCATGGGCTGCAGCCTACTAGGCTTCTCCGTCCATGGGATTTTCCAGGCAAGAGTACAAAGCAATTAACTTTACAACTATTTGTATTTTCCAACAACTATTAGTCTATAAGGATCTATGGTAAGACTGAATTTTTGCATATCACTGCTCTCTAGAGAAACCATGCAACTATCCAATAGTTATCTTTGAACTATCAACCTGCATCACATTCTCACACTAATATTTGGATAATAGAGATCAAGATATCATCTATTCATGAATTCAGGTATGCATCCAGAATGCATATGTCAACAACTAAGAGCCATAATTTTGTTCATATTTCATTGAAATACTTATAGCTTATATTTGGATATCACCTTACAGTTTACATTATATTTTTGTATGTATTTAATAACTATATAAGATAGAAATGAAAGTATAACAGAGAAAAACAAATCTGTTCACACTGGATTTATGCCTTTGGCTCTAACCCATGTGTCTGTTGCCCATGCTTAGTCATTCTGGCTCTGCACCTTTGTAAGAGAATGTTGCCTATAGCCTGAAATATATATGATAACCCATTCTCAAGGCTCTGACCTTTAAAAAGTATAACATTTTTCAGCTTATATAGAGATAAAAAGTTGCAGAATAAAGAATAATACTTGTCTTGTTGGAGGTTTACAGGAACGTTGTGAACAGCCCCACAAAACAGATACAAGAGCAAAGGATGCCTGTACCAAGTTTGCAACAACCAGCCATACCCTCTCCCCTTTTTGTATAAAAGCACCCTGAATTCTAACTCTAGGTCTATGAAACAGGATGGAAAGATGAAACAGGATGAAACAGAGATAAATCCACACATCTATTGTCACCTAATCTATGGCAAAAGAGGCAAGAATATATAATGGAGAAAAAGCAGTTTATTCAATTAGTAGTGCTGGGAAAACTGAACAGCTAAATGTAAAAGAATGAAATTAGAACACTCTCTAATACCATACACAAAAAATAAACTCAAAAAGAATTAAAGACCTGAGTATAAGGCCAGATGCTATTAATCCCTTAGAGAAAAACATAGGCAAAACACTCTTTGACATAAATCACAAGATTTTTTTGTTCCATCTCCTACAGTAATGAAAATAAAAACAAAAATGGACAAATGGAACCTAATTCAATGTAAAAGCTTTTGTATAGCAAAGGAAACCATAAGTAAGACAAAAATACAACTCTTAGAATGGAAGAAAATATCTGCAAATAAAGCAATTGACAAAGGATTAATCTCCAAAATATACAAGCAGCTCAAGCAGTTCAACATCAGATAAAAAAAAAAGTCAAAAAATGGGCAGAAGAAATAAATATACATTTCTCCAAAAAAAGTCATGCAGATGGCCAACAAACACATGAGAAGATGTTCAATATCACTAATTATTAGAGAAATGCAATTTACAACTACAGTGAGGTATCACCTCATACCAGTCAGAAAGGCCATCACCAAAAAAATCTACAAATGCTGGAGTGTGAAGAAAAGGAAACCCTCGTGTACTATTGGTGGGAATGTAAATTGATAACAGCTTCTATGGAGAACATTATGGGAGTTCCTCAAAAAACTAAAATTAGAACTACCAAGCATTCTCACTCCTGGGCATATACCCAGAGAAAACCATAATTCAAAAAGATACAGGTACCCCAATGTTCATAGCAGCACTATTTACAACAGCCAGGACATGGAAGTAACCTAAATGTCCATCAGCAGAGGCATGGATAGAGATGATGCAATACATATATACAATGGAATATTACTCAGCCATAACAAGGAATGAAATTTGGTCATTTGTAGAGACATGGAATCGAGAAAAATGATATAAATGATCTTATTTGCAAAGCAGAAATACAAAAACATAGAGATCAAATATATGGATAGAGAACACATATATGCATATAAAGAGGGGAAGAGGAATTAAGAGATTGTTATTGATACATATACACTATTGATACTATGTATAAAATAGATAATGAGAACATACTGTATAGCACAGGGAATTCTACTTAATGCACTATGGTGACCTGACTGGGGAGGAAATTCAGAAGAGAGGGGATATGTGTATATGTATAGCTGACTCATTTTGCTATACAGTAAAAACTAACACAGCATTATAAAGCCACGATACTCCAGTAAAAATTAACTTACAGATAGAACTTACCCACATTAAGGTTCTCCACAATTTTTAAGAATTTTTTTAAGCTTCTGAGAGCAAGTTTTGAGAACCCCTTCCGTAAAATACGTTATAGAGTGTGTTACACCAGGGCCATGGTATATTCATCTTTTCAAATGGGCAGAGAGCTCTGCTTATGCTACATGTAATTTAATAAGTTCTTTTTGTCTCGTCTACTAATTTAAAGTTTAAATTTAAAATATGTTTAAAAATAATTTATTCCAAATTTAAATATTTTAGAATAAATATTTTCCATGGAATATTTTTAAATGTTCATAAATTATCGTTAAACATAGGTAAGTGAAATGTGAGTCAAATTTGTTATTTAATTTGATAGTTTATCACTGTAGGTAAAGAAATTTACTTTTCATTGTCATGACAGCTCATTATTATACTGGTGAATAACTATAAAATTTACCTGTATCAGGAGTCTATTTTGAAGTATAGAGAAAATATGCAAATATTTTGGCTACGGTCAAATTGGATTATTTTAAGTGACTTCAGTAATAGCATTCTCTTCTTTGGCATTAGAAAAAATAGATCTAAAATGTTCCTGACTGTAAATTTTGAGAATCACTCAAAAGCACATGCACATTAGAAATTTTTTTTTTTAATGAATGTAATTCTGCTCCCTTATAATGCAAAATATTTAAAATAATCAGAATTTAGAAACAACCTATAGCATGAAAATGCTAATATTTAAACTAAGGTAATTTGAAAGCATTATATATAATATGGAAAGTAGATAGGCATATCTGCAAAATTAAGACTTACATTAAAGAAAGTAGCAAAAACCACTAGGCCATTCAGGTATGACCTAAATCAAATCCTGTATGATTATAGTGGAAGTGAAAAATAAGATTCAAGGCCTTCGATGTGATAGACATAGCCTGAAGAACTATGGACAGAGATTCATAACATTGTACAGGAGCCAGTGATCAAAACCATCCCCAAGGGGGAAAAAAAATACAAAGAGCAAAATGGCTGTCTGAAGAAGCCTTACAAATAGCTGAGAAAGGAAGAGAAGTGAAACTCAAAGGAAAAAGGAAAGAAAGGCCCATCTGTATGCAGAGTTCCAAAGAACAGCAATGAGTGATAAGAAAGCCTTTTTAGTGAACAATGCAAAGAAATAGAGGACAACAATAGAATGGGAAAGACTAAAGATCTCTTAAAGAAAATTAAAGATACGAAGGGGATATTATATGCAAAGATGGGCACAATAAAGGACAGAAATGGTATGGCTCTAACAGAAGCAGAAGATATTAAGAAGAGGTGGCAAGAATACACAGAAGAACTATACAAAACAGATCTTCATGACCCATATAACCATGATGGTGTGACCACTCACCTAGAGCCAGACATCCTGGAATGTGAATCAAGTGGGCCTTAGGAAGCATTACTATGAACAAAGCTAGTGGAGGTGATGGAATTCCAGCTAAGCTATTTCAAGTCCTAAAAGATGATGCTGTGAAAGTGCTGCACTCAATATGCCAGCAAATTTGGAAAACCCTGCAGTGGCCACAGGACTGGAAAAGGTCAATTTTCATTCCAATTCCAAAGAAGGACATTGCCAAAGAATGTTCAAATTATTGCACAACTGCACTCATTTCAAACACTAGCAAGGTAATGCTCAAAATCCTTCAAGCTAGGCTTCATCAATATGTGAACTGAGAAATTCCAGATGAACAAGCTGGTTTTAAAAAAGGCATAGGAACCAGAGATCAAAGTGCCAGCATCTGGCACTTTGATCAGCATCTTGGATCACAGAAAAAGCAAGACAAAAAAAGCAATGCAGAAAACATCTATCTACTTCTGCTTCATTGACGATACTAAAGCCTTTGACTGTGTGGATCACAACAAACTATGGACAATTCTTAAAGAGATGGGAAATTCAGACCACCTTACCTGCCTCCTGAAAATCCTGCATGCAGATGAAGCAATAGAACCAGAAATGGAACAATGGACTGGTTCAAAATTGGGAAAGGAATATGTCAATCCTGCTTATTTAACTTATATGCAGAGTATATCATGCAAAATGCAGGGCTGGATGAAGTACATCCTGGAACCAAGATTGCCAGGAGAAATATCAACAACCTTAAATATGTAGATGACACCACCCTAATGACAGAAAGAGGAACTAAAGAGCCTCTTGATGAAGGTGAAAGAAGAGAGTGAAAAAGTTGGCTTAAAACTCAACACTTAAAAACTAAGATCATGGCATCTGGTCCCATCATTTCATGGCAAATAGATGGGGAAAAAATGGAAACAGTGATAGATTTTATTTTCTTGGGCTCCAAAATCATTGTGGATCATGACTGCAGCCATAAAATTAAAAGACACTTCTTGGAAGAAAAGCTAAGACAAACCTAGTCAGCATATTAAAAAGCAGAAATATCACTTTGCCAACAAAGGTCCATCTAGTCAAAGATATGGTCTTTCCAATAGTCATGTACAGATGTAAGAGTTGAACCATGAAGAAGGCTGAGTGCCACAGAACTGATGCTTTCAAACTGTGGTGCTGGAGAAGACCCATGAAGGAGCCTCATCCAACTCATTAAAGGATTGAATAGACTAAAAATCTGAATAAGAAAAAATTATTTCTCACTGCTTCATTGTCTTCAAGTAATCAGTCTTCTTCACTCAAGCTCAGTCTAAAACTTATACCACTGGCTCTCCTGCATCTTGAGTTTGCTGACTACAGATCTTAGATCTTATACCATAAGTGTATACACACACACACACAGGTTTTATATAGAGAGTACATATATAGAGAAGCCAAAAACTGGGGCAGGGTAGAGAAAATGAAGAATTGTTATTTAGTGGGTCTAAAATTTCAAGGACGCTGGGTGAATAAATTCTAGAATTGTAGAATATATACCTATTTCAGTTCAGTTCAGTTGCTCAGTTGTGTCCAATTCTTTGCAACGCCATGAATTGCAGCACGGCAGGCCTCGCTGTCCATTACCAATTCCTGGAGTTTACCTAAACTCATGTCCATTGATTCAGTGACGCCATCCAACCATCTCATCCTGTCATCCCCTTCGCCTTCTGCCTTCAATCTTTCCCAGCATCGGGGTCTTTTCAAATGAGTCAGATCTTCACATCAGGTGGCCAAAGTATTGGAATTTCAGCCTCAACATCAGTCCTTTCAATGAACACCCAGGACTGATTTCCTTTAGGATGGACTGGTTGGATCTCCTTGCAGTCCAAGGGACTCTCAAGAGTCTTCTCCAACATCACAGTTCAAAAGCATCAATTCTTCGGTGCTCAGCTTTCTTCACAGTCAAACTCTCACATCCATACAAAACTACTGGAAAAACCATAGCCTTGACTAGACAGACCTTTGTTGACAAAGTCATGTCTCTGCTTTTTAATATGCTGTCTAGGTTGGTCATAACTTTCCTTCCAAGGAGTAAATGTCTTTTAATTTCTTTGCTGCAGTCACCATCTGCAGTGATTTCAGAGCCCAGAAAAATAAAGTCAGCCACTGTTTCCACTGTTTCCCCATCTATTGGCCATGAAGTGATTGGACCAGATGCCAAGATCTTAGTTTTCTGAATGTTGAGCTTTAAGCCAACTTTTTCACTCTCCACTTTCACTTTCATCAAGAGGCTCTTTATTTCTTCTTCACTTTCTGCCATAAGGGTGGTATCATCTGCATGTCTGAGGTTATTGACATTTGTCCTAGCAATCTTGATTCCAGCTTGTGGTTCTTCCAGCCCAGCATTTCTCATTATGTACTCTGTATTAAGTTAAATAAGCAGGGTGACAATATACAGCCTTGACGAACTCCTTGTCCTATCTGGAACCAGTGTGTTGTTCCATGTCCAGTTCTAACTGCTGCTTCCTGACCTGCATACAGATTTCTCAGGAGGCAGGTCAGGTGGTCTGGTATTCCCATCTCTTTCAGAATTTTCCACAGTTTATCATGATCCACACAGTCAAAGGTTTTGTCATAGTCAATAAAGCAGAAATAGATGTTTTTCTGGAACTCTTGCTTTTTCAATGATCCAGCAGACGTTGGCAATTTGATCTCTGGTTCCTCTGCCTTTTCTAAAACAAGCTTGAACATCTGGAAGTTCACAGTTCACGTATTGCTGAAGCCTGGCTTAGAGCATTTTGAGCATTACTTTACTAGGGTGTGAGATGAGTGCAATTGTGCGGTAGTTTGAGCATTCTTTGGCATTGCTCTTCTTTGGGATTGGAATGAAAACTGACCTTTTCCAGTCCTATGGCCATTGCTGAGTTTTCCAAATTTGTTGGCATACTGAGTGCAGCATTTTCACAGCATCATCTTTCAGGATTTGAAAGAGCTCAACTGGAATTCCATCACCTCCACTAGCTTTGTTTGTAGTGATGCTTTCTAAGGCCCACTTGACTTCACATTCCAGGATGTCTGGCTATAGGTGAGTGATCACACCATCATGATTATCTTGGTATGAAGATCTTTTTTGTACAGTTCTTCTGTGTATTCTTGCCACCTCTTCTTAATTTCTTCTGCTTCTGTTAGGTCCATACCATTTCTGTCCTTTATCAAGCCCATCTTTGCATGAAATGTTCCCTTGGTATCTCTAATTTTCTTGAGGAGATATCTAGTCTTTCCCATTCTGTTGTTTTCCCCTATTTCTTTGCATTGATCTCTGAGGAAGGCTTTCTTATCTCTCCTTGCCTTTCTTTGGAACTCTGCATTTGATGTTTATATCTTTCCTTTTCTCCTTTGCTTTTTGCTTCTCTTCTCTTCACAGCTATTTGTAAAGCCTCCTCAGACAGCCATTTTGCTTTTTGCATTTCTTTTCCATGGGGATGGTCTTGATCCACCTGATGGGTTTTTACAATAATTGGTTATTACAATAAATCAAAATAATATCTCAAGTTTGTAAAGATCTTACTAGACCCACTCACACAATTTACATTTTAAAATGACAGGATTAGAACTTACAGTAGAAAGATCTTACCAAACCCACTCCCTTAGTATATCTAACATTAACATTGTAAGATAACAGTATTAGCCAGAAGGTTTTCAAGAAGGAGAAACTATCCTCAAGCAGGATACATTTTTGTTATATAATCCTTAGTTCAGAGTTTAAACTGAGTTCTTTGTTGTGTAATCATCAGTTCCAGGCTTAAAGAAAAAAACATTTTATGTGACTAAGACTAAGGAAGGTATAGGAAAAAAGACATTTGTCCTTTCTTCCTCCTTGAGAATTCCAGACCCCATCTCCTATTTGAGAGACCCAGACCCCTCTGTCCTCCTTGGGCACCCCAGACTTTTTATCAACCTGCCTAAAAACTGACTCTCACACTGAAAGATGAACTCCCCAGGTCAGTACATGCTTAATATGCTACTGGAGAGAAGGGGACGACAGAGGATGACATGGTTGGATGACATCACCGACTCGACAGACATGAGTTTGAGCAAGCTCCAGGAGTTGGTGATGGACGGGGAAGCCTGGCATGCTGCAGTCCATGGGGGTCACAAAGATTTGGACAAGACTGGGTGACTGAACTGAACTGAGAGAGTATGATTATTCAAATAGAAAATTCCATGCAATCCACACAAAAATACTAAAATTTATGAATGAATTAGGCAAAGTTCAAGGATAAAAGATAATACTAAAATCAGTTGTATTTTTACTAACCAGTGAGAACAATTAAAAACTAAAACATTTAAATTTCCATTCACTGTACACAAAATAAAATACCCAAGGTGCACTATTTCCCAACAATATAAATTGCAAATCATTAGTGATAGAAAATTAAGACTACTAAATAGAGAAATATTCATTATTCACGGACTGAAACATTTAATATTTTTAAGATAGTAAAGCCCCTCCCATTTCAACTATGCATTAAAGACAACCCCAAATATACAAGTCGACAAGCTGATTCAAAAATTATTTTAAACAAAAACAAAAATCTTAAAGACTTATTCCACCTAATTTCGAGAGTAAGGCGACAAAATAAAAACTGGTATTAGTGAAAGATAGATATATGCATCAATGTAGCAAAATAGAACATCTAGAAACAGGCCCACATATATAGGCTCAATTTATTTCTGACAAAGATACCAAAGCAATTAAATTTGATCTCTATGTATAAAGATTGAGTATTCTCCCTTTTATCACATCATGCATAAAAAATGAACTCAAAATGAAAAGCCTAGCTAAACATTCAACCAAAAACTATAAAATGTCATAAAGAAAGCAGTTTATTTGTTATCTAACAAAGTTTTTTTTTTTATAAACTAAACAAAACATGGAGCATAAAAGAAAAAATCATAAACTGAGACTTCATTTAAAAAAAAAAGTGTTCTTCAAAAGGCATCATTTATACATGGATGAGAAAAAATGTTGAGCTGCCAGGTGTCAGGGTGGTAGATTAGGACAACACACCATACCTCAAGTAACAATCAAGCCTTTATTCACTTACTGTGCGTATTTGTTTGTTAGGGCTACCATAACAAGGTACCAGTATACCACAGGGTTGTTTAAACATACAGGTCTAGATGCTAGAGATTGAGATGTTGACAGGGTTACTTCTTCTGAGGCCTCTCTCCAGAGCTTGTAGATAGCCACCTTCACATGACCTTCCCTCTGTGTGTCGTCATCCTAAAATTCTCTTCAGGGGCCCAAACTCTTCAGAGACACAATTGAGCCCAATATACTGTGACAGTGCAGGCAAGAGGCAAAGAAAACAGTACAAGCTAACCAGTGTTCCATGTTTCCCCATGGAGTGCTACCAGGACAGGGTCAGTTAGATTACCCATTAGGGTGGGGGAAACCACCTCATTGCTGAGGATCCTGAAAAAGAAAAAAAAAAGAAGCAAAAAAACTCTCTTGTCTTTTATAGGCTTAGGTAGCCAGGAGCTGGGGGAAGGAGATGTGTTAAGAGTGAAAAAGTGCTGAGTCAGAGTGGAGACAATTTCTTAGTAAGAAGGTTTCAGCTGAGACTGGTCTCTGAATGGAGGTGCCTCCCATAGGAATGCTGATAAGCATATGATCAAGGCCGGCCCAGCAGGTGGGGGTTGCGTCCTTAACTGACACTCTCTCCATAGTTACAGTGTCAAAAATGGGTGTTCAGGAATAAAATGTATAATTACGTAAATAGCTGAAAGTCTACATTTTAAATGTAGTATTAGGGACACATACCCTAGAAGCAACTAAAATAAGTTTAATTGTCAGAGTCTAATAAAGGAACTGGGAAATAACAAAGACTATCCAAATGAGAATGAGCTATTCTCATTTGAACTATCCAAATGCTATTTACTCAGAGCAAGGAAGTCAGCCATCAACTCTGACTGGCAGAGACTCAGAGGGAGACAGATTAATAGGGACGCTTTATATAGCAAAAAAAGGGAAGGCTTCAAGTATCCTTTGATTGGAGGCTGTTGCCATGGAGAAGGTGTAAGCAAACTGGAAGTGGGCACTCTGTATAATTGGTTAGATCCTAAATCAGAAGCAGGGGCAAAAATTAGAGAAGCTCCCAGTTACCCATCAAGTCCTGGCTGTTTTGGGTCAAAGGTTACTGAGGCTGTTATTTAGCTTCCTGGATTGGCTGCTGCAGGTTGAGGGGCAGAATTCTACTGTTAAATATGCTTTTGAGACAGGCTGGCACATGGGACCCTTTACTAGAGTCCTTGCACCTGGACAAACATCTCCTCCTTGAGCAATAGAATACAAAGAAACTCTAAGGCACGTCTCCCACTTTGTAGACAGACGCTTTACCTTCTGAGCCACCAGGGAAGTCCAAAAATAACTGCAAGTATGCACAATTGGGGCAAATAATGAACAATAAGATATAAAAAGTCTAAAAACCCACTGACACTTATGAGCTTCCAGGAGCAAAAGCAGGGTACTGCACACGATCCCTGCACACAGCCACCAAGAGGACGGGCAGATCACCCATGAGGCTGACCCGCGAATCTGCCCCTCCCCTCACCCCATTAAAGGAACCAGCTTGCCCTACCCTCAGGGAGAAAGCAAGGGCACCTGTTACTTGCTTTTGCTCCCCCTTGCTGCAGCCCCAGTCCCAATAAATCATTAGAGTCCAAAGGCTCATATATTCATTCTCTCAGTGAGAAAGCAGTGAAACGTTAGTGCATTATCCTGTCAATTCCTGAATAAAGCCCAAGTAACATATATTCTTTTGCATTTTTTTCTGGAATTTATATGTGGAATTGAAAGTAAAATTAACATTAAATATATAGTTAGAATTAAAGTTACATGTAAAGTAGGAAAAGTATTCACAGAGCACAAAATTAAGTGAATTAAGCATGGAGGTACTATAAGATACTGAGGAGAAAAAAAAATCAAAGCCTAGAGGACAGTGAATGCAAGTCACAAATAAGGCATAACACAAGATTAGAAGATTAGAGATCCTAAAGGCAAAGTATAATTTTTTTTAATTTACCACATTTTTCCCAGAAAAAAAAAAAAAAAAAAAAACTTGGATTAGCATGTTAGAGAAGGCATATATCCCATGGCATTGATAGAATTAATGATTGGAGAAAAAACAGTATTTTAAACTCTCAACGAGGGTTAATTAAATTTGCTCTCTTTATTTGAAAGAATGAAGGATACCAAAACCTCAGAGAAGAGAATAATATTTGAAACACAAAAAGAGATTTCTTATATTTGGTAGTTTGATATGATGATTAATAGTATAATCTCTAAATCTGCCTAATGTCAAATACTGCCTCCGCCACTTATAAGCTGGCTGTTTCCTCTCTATCACATGGAATTCCTGTCATGGTTATGTACCATATATTTAAACCACTTAAACATAACACCTAGCACATTGGTTAATATCTCATCAAAGTTAGCTTAAATATATGTTTCACATAAGGAATAAGTACTGAGTGCTGAATACAGTCCCGTCACTATTTTAAACACTGGGGATACAATAGTAAACCAAACAGACCCAATCTCTGGTTTGATAGTTGCATTCTGGAGCCCTATGAATACTATACAGAAGAATTAGGGTAAAGTAAGAATTCATGATACTGCAGAGAGGAGTGTTCTATATATAGAGCGGTCCAGGAAGAACTTCTTCAAATAAGAAGTTGACTTTTCAGAGTCAGAGGGGAATGTTGGGAAAAGTCAGAGGGAAATGTAGAAGGGTGTGTTTGATAGAAGGAACTTTGTGGAGTGCCACACATGTCAACGCATTTTTAGTATGTTTCTGTCAAAAACAACAAGGCCATATTGGCAAAATGGAAACCATGAAATATTTTGAGCAAAGCAATGACCTGATTTTATTTCCAAAGTATTACACTGGATTCTCTTAGCAGTATAGGGCAAGATAGAAGAAAAGTCATTATCTTTATCAATGTCTCCCCCTCCCTTCTCCGCATATATGTATTCAGTCCCTCAATCATATCTGACTCCTTGAGATCCTGTGGACTATAGCCTCTTAGGCTCCTCTGTCCATGAGATTTCAGCAACAAGAATACTGGAGCGGGTTGCCATCTCCTCCTCTAGGGAATCTTCCCAACCCAGGGATTGAACCCACATCTCCTGCATTACCAGCAGATTCTTTACTGCTGAAACACTGGGGAAGCCCTTTCCCCTGTATATATCATTCATTTATTTATTTCTCTGTCTATGTAGAGTATGTTATATCCATAATATATAATATGTTGAATGTATGAAAGAAGATGAGCTATTATATTTGCCTTGTTCATCTCAGGTGCTATAATGAGAACAGTTCTGGAGAGAATTCTTAACACAAAAGTAAATGGAGGGTATTATTTTGCTTTGGTTTTTGTTTTCTGTTTGTCTTGCTATAATTTTAATAACAGATGAGAGCCCAGTAAAGTGAAATTCAATGCAAGCAAGGTTGTAAGGATCTAAGATAGGTATGCTTGAGTTTGAATCTTGGTTCTGTGACCTTGGGCAAATTATTTAACCTCTCTGTGATTAAATTTCTTCATCTTTAAGTTGGAATAATACAAAGACCTACACCAAAGTTGACTTTTTTTAGTGAGAATTAATATATACAAATGCTTAGGAAAAAGCCTATAATATAACAAGCACTTAATAAACGAGTTCTTATTCTTAATATTCTTATTGTTATTATTATTGAAGGAAAAGAGAAAAAAAAAAGATTTGTGACTAAACATCAGTGTGGCTCCAAAAGAAAATTTTAAGTAGTAGAATATTATTTATTCTAATGTAAGTAGTAGAATTCTGTCAGCACAGGTGACTTTGCTCAGCAGCACAGCGGGGAACCCAGGCTCTGACCCAGAGCTCAGCAGTCTCTGGGCAGGGGGCGCTGAAGGACAGCAGCAGTCTGGGATCTTCTATAGACTGAGGTTTATAATATGGATGCCTAGCAGGTGTTGAGTGCAGTTTTGCAGAGTATGCAAAGCAGACAGTCTCTAAATGGCCTAATCTAAAATATCTGACATTGGTGACTGTGGGCTTTTGAGCTAATGGGCCCCCAGCTTGTTATGAAGAAATAACCAACATAGAGCCAATAGACAGAGGCCATTTTTGCCTTGTTTATACATAAAACAGGACTCCCGTGATTCCCAGGTGATGTGGACATAACTATTTCAGAGCCAGGTTTGTAGTCAGAGACCCTGAAATAGCAGGGTCCCAAAAGCAGGTGTCAGAAGGGAAATCTGACAGAGAGGTTAGAGAGGTCTTCTTTTCTCAGGATAAAAGGAAGACTGAGAGGGGCAAGAACTGGAACTTTTCAAATACGTAAACACCAATTCATTCACAAACACCTTGCACCTTCTCTCATTTCTACATCCATTACTCTAACATAATATTCAAACTATCCATACATACCCATATCCAAGAGCATAAAGACCCATGGATTCAAAAGCACACATAAACTCATATTTACATATACGTATTTAAATGTAACTAGAATGGACTTATCAATATTATTAGAATAACATCAATCCTAAAATATTCTTTCCATATTCATATATTCTAATGCTTTAAGTACATATACAGTAGAATAAATAATCCAAAATATAACGATTGAATCGCTTCATTTGGTATTGCAATATAAAATATTCACATAGGAAATCTTGTAGGACTGTCAACCATGTAGCCTATCTGTTCCCTTTTGTTGAAAACATATCAATTTTTGTATGAAGATTAGCTCCAAATCTCGAAGGAGTTACTTTTAGTTTTCAAAGTGAATACCATGGAGAATGGGACATTCTCATATAAGTTTCCTTAGATCTTGTCACTAATTTCAGCCAGGTGTATGATTACTTTAGGTGTTGCATCTTTTAATCTGAATATCAGAGTTCTCACTGCAACTTTTGAACAAGCTTGTTAGTAAGTCATCAAGTTGGAAGTGCCTAGCTGAGAATGGCCATTAAAAAAGAGCACCTGAGATGTACACTCAGCAACAATAGGATTTGCAAAGGGCAGCCGAAAATAAAAAGTCTAATTCACGCTTAAGATTAGATTTCAAAATAAAAGGGATAATTTTATACATAAAATTTGCTATAGCGAATGATTGATTCATTTCTCAAAATAATAACCTCCTGGTAGTTACCTTCTGAATAAAAAATATTTTTGTGGTTCTGGATATGTACAAACAGAAAGTTTTAGTGCTTTAAAATATATGTAGATTCCAAAATTAATCTGAAGATACAGTATATTTAAATATACTTCAATATTAATGTTGAAATATGCTATAGTTTATCAACAAGTTTATTTTTGGTTTCAGTATGAATTCATAATTAGACCAACCGTGGTCTGAACATAGTTTATGTTTGCAACAAAGTGAGTATTTTGTGTAATTGAATCATAAATTTTACCTATTATACCTGGACTTTACATCTATATCCTTCAAAAGAGCTCTAACATCCTTAATTGCATCCTGTATTATTTTTGTAAAATAGCTCTGTTTATAGATTTATTGCACAATTATTTCAGAACAATATGAGAACACAGAGATATCACATTCATTTTATAAGCATTATTTCCTCCATTGTGTAATGCTTCTGTGAGGAACTGCAGTTCTAAAATTTGTATTTGATTTGAATATTGGACACTACATTAATTTAGTTGGAAATTGCAAACATTTAGAATAGTCCACAACGAAGAAACATTATTTCAAACTTTTTGGTAGATGTAAAGATGTACAGCCAGGTCTCCCATCAGGAAGGCTTCCTGCCTAACAGTAGAGAAGAAGGTCTGCAAACAGCTTCCAGCTCATAATTCCTCAGAGCCTGCCTCAGCTGCAAAGAGCTGAATTTACACAACCCTCATGCCGTTCCCAGGGCACCTGTATCCAGACTAAAGAAGATAAGGAGACAAGGACCTGAGCCTTTGGGCCCAGCTGGGTATCATCTGATGGGCAACACTCCTGAGAGCTCCTTTCCAGGTTGACTAAGGCTTTTTTTGAGTCAGCATTACTCGAAAAAGTCCAAGAGTTTTTTGACATAAAGACCAGACCAGCAGCAGCAGTGTAACTAGGATCTTTTAAAAATGCAGATTCAGCTGATCTCTGAAATGCAGATTCAGCTGATTAGATATTCTAGGAGTGGGTATTAGCAATTTCTGAGTAATTCTGACGGATGCTGAAGTTTGCTCTCCTAAATTCTTTCTCTTCCCTCCCACTACAGATATTGTGTGTGTGTGTGTTTGTGTGTGTGTGTGTGAAAGTTGCTCAGTTGTGTCCAAGCTCTTTGCAACACCATGGACTGTAGCCCATCAGTCTCCTTTATCCATGGAATTCTCCAGGCAAGAATACTAGAGTGGGTTACAATTCCCTTCTCCAGGGGATTTTGCCGACCCAGGGATCGAACTCAGGTTTCCCTCATTGTGGGCAGATTCTTTACTGTCTGAGCCACCAGGGAAATAGATATTAATCTCTAATAAATATCTTGCAGACCAATTCTTTCTCAGTACCTGTTTATCGGAAACCCAACCTGGGACAGTTTTGTTATATCAATATCTAAATAAACCATATGACATTTTAAGAGCTCACAGAACTTTATCTGTGGGCAGGTCATTAGTAACCTCAAAACACTACACTTTCTGTTAGGAAGCTTGACCTTTATAGTTTCTTCGGTCAGGCCTACCCCTCTATCTGCAAACTATATTCAGCCAATTCCTTTACCAGCTGAGAATTATTCTCTCCTACTAGTAGTCACTGGTGGAAGATTAGAAAGCTCGAATGAGGAGCTCACTAGTCTGGTTGACCTCTCTCTGGTTAGGAGAGTTAAATCTAGAATCCAGCATCTTTGAACACACCTAGCAGTCACGCGTCACTCCCTCTGGAGCATGAACAGTAGCCAGAAACATGAACTGAGGAGTCAGAGTTTCAGAAGCACCAACTTGCATACACCTATCTTCTGCTCTCTGAACACCATCAATCGCAGCCCTTCATCACAGGTCTGAGCAGCAGAGTCAGGATGACTCAGGCTTACTAGACTCATGATATCACTTCTTCCCTTTGGTTTCCCTGTTCGAACAATGGTAGGAACTTTATGCAGTTTAGATTCCCTATGTGCCCTAAGCATCCTTTTATCCTCTGTTGGGCTCCACCTGTGAAAACAACTGACAGTGTTTAATCTCTATATTAAAACTGGACCCTGACTGATACAGGATGTTTTCTCAGAACTATGGGGGAGTGGAATATAAATTCTTATATATCAATAAACCTTAGTATATAAACATGAACACTGTGAAGACAGGACATGAAAGGATGTGACAGCATGAGATTACAAGCCAAGAATTGAAATTCCTATACTGGAAAATCAATTTAAAAAACACATGTTTAAGAAAATCACAGTTTTAAGTAGAGATCTTTTTCTTCACAGTACATATGTATACAAAACATGACCTAGGAAGTATGAGAAAACCTAACTTCAAAAACATCTAATTAGTCTGCTAAATTGTAACTTGGGGCTTCCCTGATGACTCAGTGGTAAAAAAAAAAAAAAAAAAAAAAAAAAATCCACCTGCAGTGCATGAGATGTGGATTTGATCCTTGGGTCAGGAAGATCCCCTGAAGAAGGAAATGACAACCCACTTGAGTATTCTTACCTAGGAAATCCCATGGACAGAGGACCCCAGAGGGCTACAGTGCATGGAGTCGGACAAGACTGAGCGACTAAAGCAAACAAAGCAAAATTTTAACTTAGAAGATACATTGAGGAAACTTTCCATTCATTCAAGATGTGTGGATTCCTCTTTAAGATACGAAGTATATAGTATTTTTTTTTTCAAATCTTCCACTTGGCGGTAATATTTAACCCAATATTATGGACAATCCCAAATCACCCTATGGACAATCATTCATATATGTTTATAAAAAATTACTGCAGGATGCAGCCTTGGAGATGCTCCCCACCTCACCCCTCCCTACCCCTGCCTGCTGGGATTCAAGCCCTTCTGTAATACTCTACCCTTGATTATGGCCTGGACTTATTTGCTCATTTCTAGTGAATATGATACAGCAGACATGAGATTCAGTCTCATCAAGAATCATGAAAGACAGTCTGGAAGTGAATCCTATCCTAGTTGAGCTATGACACAACTGTAGTCCCAGCTCACACCCTGATTGCAGACTCTTGAGAAGCCATGAAGCAGAAATACCCAGCAAATCTGTGTTTGTATTCCTGACTGACAGAAACCATGGAAAAATAAATGTTTTCTATTTTCAACCACTGTGTTTGGAGTAATATATGAGGCAGAAGAAGATTACTAATTCAGACTTTAGTGTTTGAATGTAAGGACCGCCATTACAAAAACCTAAAATGTGGGGAAAGCTTTGAAAAGAGCGGTGGACTTGAGGAGAGTGTTAGTAAAAACTTGAAGTGCCTTCAACATTCTGAGGAACTTTGGATTTTATACTGTAGCTAAGGATTTTATAAGAAAATGAGGAATGTATTTCTGAAAGCAGGAATAAGACGAATCCTTGTTACTTAGTGACAGAAAGATTAACAACACTAAAGTGGATCATGTAGAAAGTAGCTGCTGCTGCTAAGTTGCTTCAGTCGTGTCCGACTCTGTGCGACCCCATAGACGGCAGCCCACCAGGCTCCCCCATCCCTGGGATTCTCCAGGCAAGAACACTGGAGTGGGTTGCCATTTCCTTCTCCAATGCATGAAAGTGAAAAGTGGAAGTGAAGTTGCTCAGTCGTGTCCGACTCTTAGCGACCCCATGGACTGCAGCCTACCAGGCTTCTCCATCCATGGGATTTTCCAAACAAGAGTACTGGAGTGGGGTGCCATTGCCTTCTCCGTAGAAAGTAGAACATGTGACTGATGAGATGAGTGATCTCCCTAAAGAGATGTTTAAGAAAAGAAATATATTAACAAACGAGATGTATATGAAAAGTTTTGAAGGTACAGCCTGCTTTCTAGGAATCATGATGCTAATAGTGAACTGTAAGAGGAAAGAGATAAATTGTAAGAAAGAAGGTTCTTTCTTTCTTCAAACCAGAACTTGAAGGTTTAAAAATCTCCAGCCACTCCAGGAAGTACATGATCCTAAAATTAAGAATATAACAAATGAAATGAGGCCTTTGAACCTCCAGACTACTTGCAGGAAGCAGGCAATGCTGTTTAGCAATTAAAAAAACAAACAAAAAAATGTGCTGCCTTTCAGGTAATAGGAAAATTACTCACAGTGTGAAACCGAGAGCCTAGAGATTAGAAATAAGTGCCAAGGAAAAGTATTTCCAGGCATTAAGGAATAATCAAGACATGTCTAACATTTCCATAGGTTTTAGAATTCTTAGGAACAAGTGACTACTTGTCTCACTTATCCCTTTTTTAAACTGAATGTCTATAGCAGTTATTCTATACCTACCCAACCACTCACCATTAATGTTAGATATTTTTAGGGTAGATAACATGTCTTTTGAATTTCCAGGGTCTACAGATGCAGAAATATAACTGAGGAACTGTAATTAACAAACACCCAGTTGTGGATGTGACTGATGAAAGAAGTAAAGTCGGATTCTGTAAAGAGCAATATTGCATGGGAACATGTTAAGTCCATGAATCAAGGCAAATTGGAAGTGGTCAAACAGGAGATGGCAAGAGTGAACATCAACATTTTAGGAATCAGCGAACAACATGGACTGGAATGGGTGAATTTAACTCAGATGACCACTCTATTTACGACTGTGGGCAAGAATCTCTTAGAAGAAATGGAGTAGCCATCATAGTCAACAAGAGTCTGAAATGCAGTACTTGGATGCAAGCTCTGTCATTTGACAGAATGACCTCAGTTCATTTCCAAGGCAAGCCATTCAATATTAAAGTAATCCAAATCTATGTCCCAACCAGTAATGCTGAAGAAGCTGAAGTTGAATGGTTATATGAAGAACTACAAACCTTTGAGAAATAACACACAACAAAGATGTCCTTTTCATTATAGGGAACTGGAATGCACAAGTAGGAAGTCAAGAGATACATGGAGTAAAAAGTAAATTTGGCCTTGGAGAAAAAAATGAAGCAGGGCAAAGGCTAATAGAGTTTCGCCAAGAGAATGCACTGGTCATAGCAAACTCCTTCTTCCAACAACATAAGAGAAGACTCTACACATGGATATCACCACATGACAATACTCAAACCAGACTGATTATATTATTTGCAGC
Organism: Bos taurus; assembly: GCF_002263795.3. Taxonomy (NCBI): domain Eukaryota; kingdom Metazoa; phylum Chordata; class Mammalia; order Artiodactyla; family Bovidae; genus Bos; species Bos taurus. Next base: position 10,522,065 of record NC_037329.1, on the reverse strand, counting down.
CAAAGATGAAGAAACTCTATACAGTCAGCAAAAACAAGACTGGGAGCTGACTGTGGCTCAGATCATGAATGCCTGATTGCAAAAGTCAGACTTCAATTGAAGAAAGTAGGAAAAACACTAGACTACTCAGGTATGACCTAAATCAAATCCCTTACAATTATACAGTGGAAGTGACAAACAGATTCAAGGGGTTAGATCTGATAGAGTGCCTGAAGAACTATGGACAGAGGTTCAGGACATTGTACAGGAGGCAGGGATTAAGACCATCCCCGAGAAAAAAAATTGCAAAAAGGAAAAATGGTTGTCTGAGGAGGCCTTACAAATAGCTGTGAAAAGAAGAGAAGAAAAAGGCAAAGGAGAAAAGGAAAGATATACCCATTTGAAGGCAGAGTTCCAAAGAATAACAAGGAGAGATAGAAAGCCTTCCACCAATGCAAAGAAACAGAGGAAAACAACAGAACTGGAAAGACCAGGGATCTCTTCAAGAATATTAGAGATATCAGGGGAATGTCATGCAAAGACGGGCACAATAAAGGACAGAAATGGTATGGACCTAAGAGAAGCAAAAGATATTTAGAAGAGGTGGCGAGAATACACAGAAGAACTATACAAAAAAGATCTTCATGAACCAGATAATCATGATGGTGTGATTCTCACCTAGATCCTGGAATGCAAAGTCAAGTGGGCTTTAGGAAGCATCACTACAAACAAAGCTAGTGGAGGTGATGGAATTCCAGTTGACCTATTTCAAAGTATAAAAGATGATGCTGTGAAAGTGCTGCACTCAATATGCCAGCAAATTTGGAAAACTCAGCAGTGGCCACAAGACTGGAAGAGGTCAATTTTCATTCCAGTCCCAAATAAGGGAAATGCCAAAGAATGCTCAAACTACCACACAATTGCACTCATCTCACACACTAGTAAAGTAATGCTCAAAATTCTTCAAGGAAGACTTCAGCAGTACATCAACTATGAAATTCCAGAAGTTCAAGCTGGATTTAAAAAATGCAGAGGAACCAGAGATCAAATTGCCAACATCCACTGGATCATCGAGAAAGCAAGAGAGTTCCAGAAAAACATCTACTTCTGCTTTATTGACTACGCCAAAGTATTTGACTGTGTAGATCACAACAAATTGTGGAAAATTCTTAAACAATTTTCTTAAAAAGATGGGAATATTAGACCAACTGACCTGCTTCCTGAGAAACCTGTATGCATGTCAAGAAGCAACAGTTATAACTAGACATGGAACAACAGACTGGTTCCAAATTGGGAAAGGAAAGCTGTATATTGTCATCTTGTTTATTTAACTTATATGCAGAGTACATCATGAGAAACACTGGGATGTGTGAAGAACAGGCTGGAATCAAGATTGCCAGGAGAAATATCAGTTTAACCTCAGATATTCAGATGACACCACCCTTATGACAGAAAGTGAAGAACTAAAGAGCCTCTTGATGAAAATGAAAGAGGAGAGTGAAAAAGTTGAATTAAAACTCAACATTCGGAAAACGAAGATCAAGGCATCTGGCCCCATCATTTCATGGCAAATAGATGGGGAAACAGGGGAAACAGTGGCTGACTTTATTTTTTTTGTGCTCCAAAATCACTGCAGATGATGACTGAAGCCATGATTAAAAGATACTTGCTCCTTGGAAGAAAAGTTATGGCTAACCTATACAGCATACTAAAAAGCAGAGACATTACTTTGCCAACAATGGTCCATCTAGTCAAAGCTATGGTTTTTCCAGTAGTCATGTATGTACGTGAGAGTTGGACTATAAAAAAGCTGAGTGCTGAAGAACTGATGCTTTTGAAGTGTGGTGTTGGAGAAGACCCTTGAGAGTCCCTTGGACTGCAAGGAGACCAAAGTTGTCAATCCTAAAGGATATAAATCCTGAATATTCGTCGGAAGGACTGATACTGAAGTTGAAACTCCAATATTTTGGCCAACTTATGCAAAGAACTGACTAATTTGAAAAGACCTTGATGCTGGGAAAGATTGAAGGCAGGAGGGGAAGGGGATGACAGAGGATGAGATGGTTGGATGGCATCACCGACTCAATGCACATGATTTTGAGCAAGCTTCAGATTTGGTGATGGACAGGGAAGCCTGGCGTGCTACAGTCCATGGGGTTGCAAAGAGTTGGACACGACTGAGCAACTGAACTGAACTGATCCTTGTGTAGACCTGATTTAGATGATGAGATTCTGAACTTTGAATTGATTAAAAAATGGGATAAAGAGCCCACTAGGAAAGATATAGGATGTATATCAGAAAATAGAACTGTTTTGAAATGGAAAAGAGTTTTCAAAAACCATCCAAACTTCATTATTTTCTTGAAAAGTACAGGGAGGAAAAAATTCAAATCTCTTATAACCACTTGAAATGAAAAATAGTTAATATTTAATTCAAAGTCAGGAAAATCAAATAGTAAACTGATGAATACCCATTGATATTATTAAACATCATTTCTTACAAAAATTTAAAAATAAATCATTTTTATTTCATATCTCAAAATTATGTCAGTCTCATATTTCTCAAATTTAAAAGTAGCAATTTGATTTGGATTAGAAAATGGGAAATATAAATAAAGATTATGCTGAGTCATTTTAAAGAAGAATTACTTAGCAGTTATCAGAGTATATGATAAAAAAAAAAAAACTAGTGTTTTATTTAAAATCAAAAAAGAAATGAAAGACATTTGGCAAAATTAAAAAGACATTTTTCTTTGAAAGCAAATACTTGTATAATGTGTTAATACAAATACATTTTAAGAATAAGGGAATGATTAAAAACATTCTATTCAAACCACTTCTTTAACTGAGTTATAAAGGTTTCATTAAACTAGCTTATGATTGAGAGTCTAGTGAACATAAAAGCACAATCATAATGCATCTTGTTTAAACAAAAAAGTCAAGCCACTATCCCTGATAGATGCAAAAGTCTTCCACAAATTATTAGCAAACATATCAATGCATAGAAAGGATCACAGACAATGATAAAGTGAAATCTAGTCCATGGATGCAACAATGGTTCAACATTTGCAAACCGATCAATGTGATATACCATATGAACAAAATGAAGGATAAAAATCAGATGAGCATCATATGATACCAAAGGCAAAGACAAAAAAAGCAAAAATAAACAAAAGGGACTTCATAAAACTAAAAAGCTTCTGCACAATGAAGGAAATCATCAGCAAAATGAAAAGGCAACTTATTGAATGGGAGAAAATCTTGCAATCATATAGCTGATAAGAGGTTAGTATCTAAAATATATATAGACTCGAACAACTCAATAGAAAAAGAAAAAACAAGCCAATTTTAAAAGGGCCAGGGAACTTAATATTTTTCCAAAGAAGTCATGAGTATCAGTTCAGTCGCTGAGTCGTGTCCAACTCTTTGTGACCCCATGGCTTGCAGCATGTCAGGCTTCCCTATCCATCACCAACTCCCAGAGTTTACTCAAACTCATGTCCATTGAGTCAGTGATGCCATCCAACCATCTCATCCCCTCTCTTCCCACCTTCAATCTTTCCTAGCATCGGGGTCTTTTCAAATGAGTCATTTATTTGCATCAGGTGGCCAAAGTATTGGAGTTTCAGCTTCAGGATCAATCTTTCCAATGAATGTTTAGGACTCATTTCCTTTGGGATGGACTGGTTGGATCATCTTGCAATCAAAAGGACTCTCAAGAGTCTTCTCGAACACCACAGTTCAAAAGCATCAATTCTTCAGCGCTCAGCTTTCTTTACAGTCCATCTCTCACATCCATACATGACTACTGGAAAAACAATACCTTTAACTAGATGGACCTTTGTTGGTAAAGTAATGTCTCTTCCTTTTAATATGCTGTCTAGATTGGTCATAGCTATTCTTCTGAGGAGCAAACATCTTTTAATTTCATGGCTGCAGTCACCATCTGCAGTGATTTTGGACCCCCCAAAATAAGGTCAGCCACTGTTTCCCCATCTATTTGCCATGAAGTGATGGGACCAGATGCCTTTGTTTTCCGAATGTTGAGCTTTAATTCAACTTTTTCATTCTCTTCTTTCATTTTCATCAAGAGGCTCTTTAGTTCTTCTTCACTTTCTGCCATAAGGGTGGCGTCATCTGCATATCTGAGGTTATTGATTTTTTTCCTGGCAATCTTGATTCCAGCCTGTTCATCAAGCCCAGCATTTCTCATGATGTACTCTGGATATAAGTTAAATAAGCAGGGTGACAATATACAGCCTTGATGTACTCCTTTCCCAATTTGGAACCTGTCTATTGTTCCATGTCCAGTTCTAACTGTTGCTTCTTGACCTGCATACAGGTTTCTCAAGAGGCAAGTCAATTGGTCTGATATTCCCATCTCTTTCAGAATTTTACACAATTTGTTGTGATCCATACAGTCAAATGCTTTGGCGTAGTCAATAAAGCATAAGCAGATGTTTTTCTGGAACTCTCTTGCTTTTTCAATGATCCAGTGGATGTTGGCAATTTGATCTCTTGTTCCTCTGCCTTTTCTAAATCCAGCTCAAACAACTCCAAGTTCACAGTTCACGTACATTTGAAGCGTAACTTGAAGAATTTTGAGCATTACTTTACTAGACTGTGAGATGAGTGCAATTGTGCAGTAGGTGAGCATTCTTTGGCATTGCTCTTCTTTGGGATTGGAATGAAAATTGACCTCTTCCAGTCTTGTGGCCACTGCCGAGTTTTCCAAATTTGCTGGAATATTGAGTCCAGCACTTTCACAGCACCATTTTTTTTTTAATAGCTCAACTCTAATTCCATCACCTCCACTAGCTTTGTTTGTAATGATGCTTCCTAAAGCCCACTTGACTTCACATTCCAGGATGTCTGGCTCTAGGTAAGTGATCACACCATCATGATTATCTGGGTTGTGGAGATCTTTTTTGTACAATTGTTCTGTGTATTCTTGCCACCTCTTCTTAATATCTTCTACTTCTGGTAGGTCCATACCATTTCTGTCTTTTATTGTGCCCATCTTTGTATGACATATTCCCTTGGTATATCTAATTTTCTTGAAGAGATCTCTAGTCTTTCCCATTCTATTGTTGCCCTCTATTCCTTTGCATTGATCACTGAGAAAGGCTTTCTTATTCTCCTTGCTATTCTTTGGAACTCTGCATTCAAATGGGTATATCTTTCCTTTTCCTTTGCCTTTTGTTTCTCTTCTTTTCAGTTATTTGTAAGGCCTCCTCAGACAACCATTTTGCCTTTTTGCAATTCTTTTTCTTGGGAATGGTCTTGATCCCTGCCTCCTGTACAATGTCACAAACCTCTGTCCATAGTTCTTCAGGTACTCTATATGATCTAATCCCTTGAATCTATTTCTCACTTCCTCTGTATAATCACTAGGGATTTGATTTAGGTCATACCTGAATGGTCTAGTGATTTTCCTTAATTTCTTCAATTTAAATCTGAATTTTGCAATAAGGAGTTCATGATCTGAGCCACAGTCAGCACCCATTCTTGTTTTTGCTGACTGTATAGAGTTTCTCCATCTTTGGCTGATAAGAATATAAACAAGCTGATTTTGGTATTGACCATCTGATGATGTCCATGAGTAGAGTCTTCTCTTGTGTTGTTGGAAGAGGCAGTTTGCTATGGCCAGTGCATTTTCTTGGCAAAACTCGATTAGCCTTTGCCCTGCTTCATTCGGTACTCCAAGGTCAAATTTGCCTGTTACTCCAGATATCTCTTTACATCCTACTTTTGCATTCCAGTCCCCTATAATAAAAAGGACATCTTTTTTGGGTGTTAGTTCTAGAAGTTCTTATAGGTTTTATAGGTTCAACTTCAGCTTCTTCACCATTACTGGTTGGGGTGTAGATTTGGATTACTATGATCTTGAATGGTTTGCCTTGGAAATGAACTGAGATCATTCTTTCATTTTTGAGATTGCATCCAAAACTGCATTTTGGACTCTCATTGACTATGATGGCTACTCCATCACTTTTAAGGGATCTTGCCCACTGCAGTAGATAGAGTGGTCATCTGAGTTAAATTCACTCATTCCAGTCCATTTTAGTTCACTGATTCCTAAAATGTCGACGTTCACTCTTGCCATCTCCTACTTCACCATTTCCAATTTGCCTTGATTCATGGACCTAACATACAGATGACCTAAAGAACACATGCAGGTGACCAACAGGTATATGAAAAGGTGTTCAGCTAATGAAAATCAATACAATGAGTTATAACCTCATACCTCTTAGAGTAGCTGTAATCAGAAAGTTACGAAATAACAAATGGGGCAAGGATGTGGAGAAAAGCACCCTGTGTATTGTTGGTAAAAATGCAAATTGTTACAGTCACTATGGAAAATGGTATGAGATTCCACAAGAATTAAAACTAGAATTACCATATTTACCAGCAATTCTACTTCTGCATATTTATCTGAAATAAAAGAAAAACACTGACTCAAAAAGCCAAATGCACCCCCATGGTCATTGCAGCAACATTTACAATAACCAAGATATGGAAGCCACTTCAGTATACATCTGTAGAATAATGGATAAAGAAGCTGTGGTGAATTTATATATAATGGAATATTATTCAATCATAAAAGAATGAAATTTTGCCCTTTCGAAGGCATTATCTTAAGTGAAATGTCTAACAGAGGAAAAAAAAAAAAAACATTTGACCTTTCTTATATTATAATAGGGCTTCCCTAGTGGCTCAACGGAGAAGGCAATGGCAACCCACTCCAGTACTCTTGCCTGGAAACTCCCATGGATGGACAAGACTGGTAGGCTGCAGTCCATGGGGTTGCTAAGGGTCGGACACGACTGAGCAACTTCACTTTCACTTTTCATTTTCACGAATTGGAGAAGGAAATGGCAACCCACTCCAGTGTTCTTGCCTGGAGAATCCCAGGGATGGCAGAGCCTGGTGGGCTTCCATCTATGGGGTCGCACAGAGTCAGACACGACTGGAGCAACTTAGCAGCAGCAGCAGCAGCAGTGGCTCAAACCATAAAGAATTTGCTTGCAATGCAGGAGACCTGAGTTTGATCCCTGCATGAGAAAGAAGCCCTGGAGAAGGGAATGGCTACCCACACCAGTGTTCGTGGCTGGAAAATCTGACCAAGAAGCCTGGTGGGCTACAGGTCATGGGGTCGCAAATAGTCAGACACAATCAAAAAAATAAACAGGTAAACAAATGAAGGCGAAGCCCATAGATACAGGGAAGAAACTGGTGGTTACCAGAGTTAGCAGGGGTAAGAGATGGGTGAAATGGGTGAAGGAGGTCAAAAGGTACACACTTTCAGTTATAAAATGAATAAGTCATGGGATATTAATAATACCATATTGCATATTTGAAAGTTGCTAAGCGAATGTGTCTTAAAAGTTGTCAGCAACAATAAAAAAATGATTTTTCTAACTATACATGTGATGGATGGTAAATAAACTTGTGGTCATTTTACAATATAGACAAATACTGAATCATGTTGTATACCCAAAGCAAATATAATGTTATATGTCAATTATACCTCAATTAAAAAGAAAACTGTCTATCAAAGAACAAGTAAACAAAACCCAAATATGAGTATTTTGTATGCAGGAAGAGGTCCAGGGGTATACTGCAGTTGGTTTCTCTATGACGGCCCCAAACATTCTTTGCCTCCTGATAGTCACATCCTTGGAGAAGGCGATGGCACCCCACTCCAGTACTCTTGCCTGGAAAATCCCATGGATGGAGGAGCCTGGTGGGCTGCAGTCCATGGGGTCGCTAGGAGTCGGACAGACTGAGCGACTTCACTTTCACTTTTCACTTTCATGCATTAGAGAAGGAAATGGCAACCCGCTCCAGTGTTCTTGCCTGGAGAATCCCAGGGACGGGGGAACCTGGTGGGCTGCCGTCTCTGGGGTCGCACAGAGTTGGACATGACTGAAGCGACTTAGCAGCAGCAGCAGCAGCAGCAGGTACACCCTTGTGTAACATCATCACTTTGCATATTCCCTAAGTTCGCTGATTCGCTTCTAATGACTAGAGTAAGATAGAAGTGATGGAATGTCACTCTGAGATTACGTTATTAAAAGGTTTCTGTCTGGGGCACTCACCTGCCCTCTTTTGAGGTAGCTCTGTGGAGAGAGGTCCATGTACTAAGACTGCAAGTAGATCTGAGGTTTTTCAGCCTCTGTGAGAATGAATTTGGAAGCGGATTCACTCCCAGTTGAGTCTGAAAATGACTTAAGCCTTCATCTACACTTTGACTGCAATCTTATGAGAAATTCTGAGGTAGGAAAATCTAGCTAACTCTTTCCAGATTCTGGGCTTACAGATGTTTCTTGGTTTTGGTTGCTAAGTCTTGGGTAACTCAGTGCACAGCAGTAGATAAGTCACAAGGCAAGCCATAGAATGAAATAAAATACTTTCAAAACAATAATAGCAACAACATAATCTTTTCATCATTAACTATTAGATTGTGTTCTAATTATTGAATTATAAGTGTTCATTATATATCTGTTCACAAGACCTTTATTAGAAATGTTTTGAAAATATTTCCTTTCATTTTATGACTTGCCTTTTTATTTTCTTACAATGATATTTGAAAAGCATCATAATTTTGACTTTGATAATGTCCCATTTTTTTTAAACTTTATAATTCATGATTTTTTTTTGGTCCAGTCTAAGAAGTATTTGCCTAACCCATAGTCACAAGATTTCTTTCTTTGTTCTCTACTAGAAGCTATACAGTTTTATTTTTTACATTTAGGTCACTGATCAACTCTCATTTTGGTATCATTGCTGTGTGTGCTCAGTCATGTCTGACTCTTTGCAACCCCTTGGACTTGCAGTCCACAGGCACCTCTGTTCATGGAGTTTTCCAGGCAAGAATACTGGAGTGGGTTATCATTTTCTACTCCAGGAGATCTTCCTGACCCAGGGATCAAACCCATGTCTGCTGCATCTCCCGTATTGGCAGGCAAATTGTTTACCACTGCACCCCCTGGAAAGCCCTGAATTAAGTGTTATAAATGTGTAAATTGAGTTCTTAGGTTCAGTTTTTTTCCCCATGTGAATATTCAACTTTCCTGTCATCACTTTTTTTAGGACTATCATTTCTCCCACTGAATTTCTCTGGCACCTTTGTTAAAACTGATTTGATCATATATGTTCAAGAATATTTCTGAACTCTCTATTTTATGCCACCAATATAAACATCTAATACTTAAGTAATAGTACACTATCTTAATTACTGTAGTTTTATTAAATCTTGAAATCAGGCAGCTTACATCCTTCAAATGTGCTCTTCTTTTTCTAAAATGTTTTGAGTTTTCTCACTCTTCATACTTTCTTATCAGTTTGAGAATCAGTTTATCAGTTTCTGAGAACTCCCAGTGAGGTTTTGATGGTATCTAATATTTGCCATGTTTTATATAATTTGCTTGCTAAAAATTAGTAGTATACAGAATAAAATAGCTTAGCTTTCAAAACTGCTTACTCTAGGAAAATGCAAATTATTAGTTTGATTGTAATATGGAAAAACATCTTGGCCAACAGGTTTTTAATCAATAATTTTCTTCATTAAAATACATAAAGAAAAACACCAATACAGTATACTAATGCATATATATGGAATTTAGAAAGATGGTAACAATAACCCTGTATACGAGACAGCAAAAGAGACACTGATGTATAGAACAGTCTTTTGGACTCTGTGGGAGAGGGAGAGGGTGGGATGATTTGGGAGAATGGCATTGAAAGATGTATAATATCATATATGAAACGAGTCACCAGTCCAGGTTCGACGCACGATACTGGATGCTTGGGGCTGGTGCACTGGGACGACCCAGAGGGATGGTACCGGAAGGGAGGAAGGAGGAGGGTTCAGGATGGGGAACACGTGTATACCTGTGGTGGATTCATGTTCATATATGGCAAAACCAATACAATATTGTAAAATTAAAAAATAAAAGAAAATAAAAAAAATAAAATACATAAATCCAGAATAATTTTTAAATAGAAGAAATATAATATTGCCTGACTCCCTCTCTGTATCTAGCTTCACATCACTGAGATATCTTTCTCACTAGATTACAGGTGAAAATTAAAATGTTGGTGCAAATTAACAATACTTGCTATAATAAGCATAATATAACCTTTTTTAATGTTCTTATTATTCATTAATGTGACATCAACCCATTTTATTTATATATTATTATTATTCATTATAAACATAATTAGCACTCTTATTCTTCTCAGATGCACCACTTAATGAGTATGGTAATACAGTTCTCAAGAGGGAAACACACAATCCTGTATGGCTAGAAGCAAATTTTCTTTTAATAGATTATCTCTGTAGTAGACTGAAAAGTGCATATATATAAACATTTAAATTCTGTTTAAACTACAGAATACCCATTTACCAATACACTTCAAAAATGTTTAGGTTTACATGGATACATTAATAAACAGTCACAACATATCTGTCAGCTCTTTTGGTCTATATTTATAATATATAGCTTTAATAGAGCAGCATCACTGAACACTTGTACCTTTATTGGCTGGAATGACAATAGGAAATCATGTTGAGTGGAACCTGGAGAAATTTACTTAAGTATTCTGCCCTCTAGGGAGCAAAGGCTCACATATATCTCAACCTGGTACTGTACTCACCGAGTGAGTTGAAAAGGGCATGCAGGCATCTTCACGGTGTTGGAAGGGATCGGTATTCATTGGTATGTTAGGTTATCTGTCACTCATTTTCTCTGGATAATCAGTATGTGATTGCCCATTGGCTAGTCATCTTTCATAGTTAGCATATCTTGACAGACACATGTTATCTAAAACTCTGACCATTTCTTGCTATATCCAAAGCTAGTAACTACCACCATTCCTCAGCTGGATAATTATTATGGATTTTTCACTGGTCTTTCCTTTTATTTCTAAGTCTATTGTCTACTCAAAAGCCACAGTGAGCCTTTAGAATCATTATTCAGATCATCTTATTCTATTTTTCAGAGCCATTCAGTGACTCCCCATTTCACTCAAAGCAAAAGTCAAAGTTCTCACAATGGTCTGAATGATCCTCCAAGGTCTGTGCTTCTCAGTAAAGCTTTGTCCCTAATTCTCTCAAGACAGTATTCAAGGTCACAAGGATGAGTGCACATAATTATACAGTCTGACATTTTTCTATTTAGATCTTTAAACTTCCAATCTCTGTAGGTATATTATATATGTCTTCCCCCAACACACACACACACACACACACACACACACACACACACAGATAATTTAAAGGATTGCCAAATTCCCACTTATTAGTGAAGATATTAAAATATTCCCATCCTTCTGACACCACCAAAAAATTCATACTTTAGAGCCTGTCAGATATAACACTCTACTTCAAGCATCAAATTAAGTATTGGGAAACTTTTGATGGCAAATGATACCAATAGCTCTCAGACAAGTTCTAAGAAAAGAAAATATAGTGCCTAATTTGAGAATCTGAAGAGAGAAAATGAATTCAGGCCTCTCTTCTCCTACTTACTTAGCTTTGCATCCTACTGTGTAGGGCTCCTTTTGTGAGCTCCACAGATGGGCTCCCACCATTCAAATAGGTGAGAGGCCACCACAGGCCTTAACACTACATCTCATAGTTTAAAAGGCTTAGAGGTTTCTTTTCATCCTCTTCCTTTGTTTCTTAAAATTAATATTTGAGAGTATATCTCATTGGCACTGTTTACATTACATGCATAATTCTCTGACAAACACTGCTGAGAAAGAGAAATTCAGTTCAGTTCAGTCGCTCAGTCATGTCCAACTCTTTGTGACCCCATGAATTTCAGCACTCCAGGCCTTCCTGCCATCACCAACTCCCGGAGTTCACCCAAACTCATGTCCATGGAGTTGGTGATGCCATCCAGCTATCTCATCCTCTGTTGTCCCCTTCTCCTCCTACCCCCAATCCCTCCCAGCATCAGAGTCTTTTCCAATGAGTCAACTCTTCACATGAGGTGGCCAAAGTATTGGAGTTTCAGCTTTAGCATCAGTCCTTCCAAAGAACACCCAGGACCAATCTCCTTTAGAATGGACTGGTTGGATCTCCTTGCAGTCCAAGGGACTCCCAAGAGTCTTCCCCAACACCACAGTTCAAAAGCATCAATTCTTTGGCACTAAGCTTTCTTCACATTCCAACTTTCACATCCATACATGAACACTGGAAAAACCATAGCCTTGACTATGAGACGGACCTTTGTTGGCAAAGTAATGTCTCTGCTTTATAATTGGTCTAATCTTGGTTATCATTCCCTCTAAAACCTGGAAATGCCTTACCAGGACGACATAACAGGCAATAGAGTAATTCCCCAAAAGGAAAGATGCTACACACTAGGAAGAGGACAATTCTCTGATATCTTGCTATTATATTGTATATTTGCACTTCAATGTTAAGATATGGAAGCTAGTAACATTTGCCAAATTCTGCATTGTTCACTATAACAATAATTACTACTTTGAGCAAAAATTAAATGTTTTTGTCCCAAGCCAGAATAAGGAAACAAATATCCAGGTAAAGGAAGCATAAAGAACCTATAACAAAAGAATGGATAAAGAAGATGTGGTATATATATGCAATGGAATATTACTCGACCATAAAAAGGAATGAAATATAGACATTTGAAGCAATAAGGATGGACTGAGTTGCTTCAGTCATGTCCAACTCTGTGTGACCCCATAGACAGCAGCCTACCAGGCTCCCCCATCCCTGGGATTCTCCAGGCAAGAGCACTGGACTGGGTTGCCCTTTCCTTCTCCAATGCATGACAGTGAAAAGTGAAAGTGAAGTTGCTCAGTAGTGTCCGACTCTTAGCGACCCCAAGACTCCTGCCCACCAGGCTCCTTCATCCATGGGATTTTCCAGGTAAGAGTATTGGAGTGGGTTGCCATTGCCTTGTCCTAGAGAGAGACTATTACACTTAGTGAAATAACTCAGACAAAGACAAATACTGTATTTTACCATTTATGTGTAGAATCTATAAAATAAACCAATGTATATAACAAAACAGAAAAAAGTGCAGGTTTTCATAGAAAAAAATAACAGACTCAATATTGAAATTTTGCTCTCAAGAAACTTTCTGTGTAAGTAAGTTACACAGAATGAGAATTCTGAGGCCCATGTAAATGAGAATTCAAGGACTACTGTGATATTTATGGAAATATGATGTGATTTAAAGCCACACATTGATAAAGTCTCAAAAAATTTAAATTCTGTGATACAAATGGAAACAAATAACTACAAACAGAAAGAGGGAAGGTTGTTGGAGCCAAGAAGAATTCATGAATTTCAATATAAAAGTAATCGATTATAACACAATGCATTAATAAATAAATTCACCTAACAAAAATAAATAATACCTTTATGCATATTTTAAAAATCCAATTAAAGAACAGACATGAATACTTATATAGATGTAGACATATCATTTTCATTCAGTGATGAAAAATATTAATACTGAAAAGATGCAAATCCAAAATAGTTTAAGTATATATTTAAATAATAAATTTAATTTATAAATGTAAAGAAAAATGAAAAAAAATGCAGTTATATAAAGGGGTCCTAAGCTTTACATGGGAAAACAAATGCCCACAATGAGCAAAATCAATTAAAAGGAACACACGTAAGAGAAGCTAAGGAAAATGCACCCTAAATGCTATTAAGTCAGCTGAAGCCATTGCAATTACAACAGTAATGAACTGATATAGACAAACAGAGCACATAGAATCCAGGAATCAGCATGATTTGCGTAGATGTATCATCAGAAATAAATGTGAAAATAATACAATGTTCCATAAATTTTGAGGGGAAATTTAACTCTCTTCATGAAAAAAATAGGATGCTGTTATCACTAACTTACATCATATATGAAAATGAGCCCCAGGTAGATTAAATACCCAGATATGAAAAACAAAATTATAAAGCCCAGGAAGATAAAATTAAGATGATTTCTGGAGAAAGAAGGATTTTTCATACAGGGCCTAAAAGGCAAACTCTAAGTTAATTTTTAACAAATTTTACTATAATATATAATGATACATGCTTGTTAATTTAGCTACTATAACTTTGATCTAAATAATCTCTATATCCTATATAAACTTATCAATAATAGTTAAGTAATTAATAACCTAAAATATAAAAAGTACTATTGGGAATACAGAAAGTAATTAAGACAAAAATCTCTTTTCACGTAGTTGACATGTGCATGAATAACAAAATTTTGAGGAGAATTTGATCGCTTTTTTTAAAGATAACACAAATTACTAGCCATTTTTCCACCCTGAATGTTTTAGAGCATAATTTATATGTTATCTTCTTCCTATTTAAATGACACATTCAATAATTTTTATGTTTTCATTTATGATGCTACAGTCAAACTTACTAATATGTTTGCAAACCGGCTTCAAAATATCTATTAATTTCCACTGAACTTTAAAATAACCTAAAAAGGGAAATATATAAATGTTTACAATGGCTTTTTCGCCAACAAACCTGTATGGTTTCATTACTGTTGTTATAAATGTAAAGGCTTTTCTCCCCCACGATTTTATTATGAAAATATCTGTCTAAGTCATATACCATATGGACCACACCAGGGAAAATTCATTTAATGTGTGATAAAAGGCTGTACTCCTCTTTTTAATTAAGACTTTAATGCCAAAAAATTAAATCACATTAACCACTGCATCTCAAGTTAGCCACAAAATTATCAACAGTAATGCTTGGATTTAATTAAATATTTTATAATCCCTTTTATCCTGTCAAAGATGTTCACCCTTTTCACATGTCCATTTATAAGATGAGAATAGTAAATAGCTAATATATTAGAATTTGGTTTATAATTTTATATCCAGAAAAATTATGTGTTTTTAATATGTATTTCAGCTTATTTGTAAATAACCGAAAAGTGATGTCAAGATCTAACCAGGTAACATCCTTTCTGTCATAGTCAAGTATAAGCTGGTGAGTGCTGTGCATTAAGTGACTACAGTTTTCCAAAATTTGAATCAGTTCTAATGAGGTGGATGAAACTGGAGCCTATTATACAGAGTGAAGTAAGCCAGAAGGAAAAACATAAATACAGTATACTAACGCATATATATGGAATTTAGAAAGATGGTAACAATAACCCAGTGTACAAGACAGCAAAAGAGACACTGATGTATAGAACAGTCTTATGGATTCTGTGGGAGAGGGAGAGGGTGGGAAGATTTGGAAGAATGGCAATGAAACATGTAAAATATCATGTAGGAAACGAGTTGCCAGGCCAGGTTCGATGCACGATGCTAGATGCTTGGGGCTGGTGCACTGGGATGGCCCAGAGGGATGGTATGGGGAGGGAGGAGGGAGGAGGGTTCGGGATGGGGAACACACGTATACCTGTGGCGGATTCATTTTGATATTTGGCAAAACTAATACAATTACGTAAAGTTTAAAAATAAAATAAAATTAGGAAAAAAAAACGCTACATAATGAATCACATATTTTAAATGTTCAATAAACAACCATTTTTTGTCCTTCCTTAACATATAGTTCTTTATGGAATATTGTATTAAACTTCCATCAACCTAAACTTTTAAGGTAAAACAAAGCAAGCTGAAAATTGTCAAAAGGAAAACTTTATTCTGGAATAAAAGAGGAACTACAATTCCAGACAGGCAAACTGGCAAGCCTACTAAGGGTTTGGGGCAGGCTGTATATATGGGCAGGGAATGTAAAGAGAAAGTGCATTTGGGGCTGCGACAGCGAACATAGTGCGGGCGGCTGCAATGGCACACAGGCGCAGCCAAGAGGCGCTACCCCACGTCCAAGGTCAGGGACAGAAGTTGGGAGGACCCTATGCCTGAGGGTGGCAGCCAAGAGTAGCTGCCCCACGTCTGAGGTCAGAGGCAGTGGCGGAGAGTGCCAGGCTGCGATGGCGCAGGAACAGCAGAGAGGAGCTACCCCACACCCGAGGCCAGGGGCGGCAGCCAGAAGGAGTTACCCCACGCCCGAGGCCAGGGGCGGCGGCCGGGAGGAGCAACCCCACATCCAAGGAGCAGTGGCTGTGCGGGTGCAGGAGGGCCTAGAAGAGCTATTCCATGTTCAAGGTCAGGAGGGGAGGCGGTGAGGAGATACCCCTCATCCAGGGTAAGGAGCAGCGGCTGCGCTTTGCTGGAGCAGCCGTGAAGAGATACCCCACACAAAAGTAAGAAAAACCCAAGACAGTAGATGTTGCAAAAGGGCATCAGAGGGCAGATACACTGAAACCATACTCACAAAAAACTAGTCAATCTAATCACACTAGGACCACAGCCTTGTCTAACTCAATGAAACTAAGCCATGCCCGTGGGGCAACCCAAGATGGGCGGGTAATGGTGGAGAGATTTGACAGAATGTGGTCCACTGGAGAAGGGAATGGCAAACCACTTCAGTATTCTTGCCTTAAGAACCCCATGAACAGTATGAAAAGGCAAAATGATAGGAAACTGAAAGAGGAACTCCCCAGGTCAGTAGGTGCCTAATATGCTGCTGGAGATCAGTGGAGAAATAACTCCAGAAAGAATGAAGGGATGGAGCCAAAGCAAAAACAATACCCAGCTGTGGATGTGACTAGTGATAGAAGTAAGGTCTGATGTTGTAAAGAGCAATATTGCATAGGAACTGGAATGTTAGGTCCATGAATCAAGGTAAATTGGAAGTGGTCAAACAGGAGATGGCAAGAGTGAAGGTCAACATTCTAGGAATCAGCGAACTGAAATGGACTGGAATGGGTGAATTTAACTCAGATGACCATTATATCTACTACTGAGGGCAGGAATCCCTAGAAAAAATGGAGTAGCCATCATGATCAACAAAAGAATGCAAAATGCAGTACTTGGATGCAATCTTCGAAATGACAGAATGATCTCTGTTTATTTCCAAGGCAAACCAGTCAATAGCACAGTAATCCAAGTCTATGCCCCAACCAGTAACACTGAAGAAGCTGAAGTTGAACGGTTCTATGAAGACCTACAAGACCTTTTAGAACTAACACCCAAAAAAGATGTCCTTTTCATTATAGTGGACTCGAATGCAAAAGTAGGAAGTCAAGAAACACCTGGAGTAACAGGCAAATTTGGCCTTGGAATCCGGAATGAAGTAGGTCAAAGACTAATAGGATTTTGCCAAGAAAATGCACTGGTCATAGCAAACACCTTCTTCCAACAACACAAGAGAGGACTCTACACATAGACATCACCAGATGGTCAACATCGAAATCAGATTGATTATATCCTTTACAGCCAAAGATGGAGAAGCTCTATACAGTCAACAAAAACAAGACCAGGAGCTGACTGTGGCTCAGATCATGAACTCCTTATTGCCGAATTCAGACTTAAATTGAAGAAAGTAGGGAAAACCACTAGACTCTTCAGGTATGACCTAAATCAAATCCCTTATGATTATACAGTGGAAATGAGAAATAGATTTAAGGGATTAGATCTGATAGATAGAGTGCTTGATGAACTATGGACGGAGGTTCATAACATTGTAAGGAGACAGGGATCAAGACCATCCCCATGGAAAAGAAATGCAAAAAAGCAAAATGGCTGTCTGGGGAGGCCTTGCAAATAGCTGTGAAAAGAAGAGAAGCCAAAAGCAAAGGAGAAAAGGAAAGATATAAGCATCTGAATGCAGAGTTCCAAAGAATAGCAAGAAGAGACAAGAAATCCTTCCTTAGCGACCAATGCAAAGAAATAGAAGAAAACAACAGAATGGGAAAGACTAGAGATCTCTTCAAGAAAATTAGAGATACCAAGGGAAAATTTCATGCAAAGATGGACTCAATAAAGGACAGAAATGGTATGGCCCTAACAGAAGCAGAAGATATTAAGAAGAGGTGGCAGGAATACACAGAAGAACTGTACAAAAAAAATCTTCATGACCAAGATAACCATGATGATGTGATCACTCACTTAGAGCCAGACATCCTGGAAAGTGAAGTCAAGTGGGCCTTAGAAAGCATCACTATGAACAAAACTAGTGGAGGTGATGGAATTCCAGTTGAGCTCTTTCAAATCCTAAAAGATGATGCTGTGAAAGTGCTGCACTCAATATGCCAGCAAATGTGCAAAACTCAACAGTGGCCACAGGACAGGAAAAGGTCAGTTTTCATTCCAATCCCAAAGAAAGACAATGCCAAAGAATGCTCAAACTACCGCACAATTGCACTCATCTCACACACCAGTAAAGTAATGCTCAAAATTCTCCAAGCCAGGCTTCAGCAATACGTGAACTGTGAACTTCCAGATGTTCAAGCTAGTTTTAGAAAAGGCAGAGGAACCAGAGATCAAATTGCCAACATCTGCTGGATCATGGAAAAAGCAAGAGAGTTCCAGAAAAACATCTATTTCTGCTTTATTGACTATGCCAAAGCCTTTGACTATGTGGATCACAATAAACTGTGGAAAATTCTGAAGGAGATGGGAATACCAGAGCACCTGACCTGCCTCTTGAGAAACTTATATGCAGGTCAGGAAGCAATAGTTAGAAGTGGACAAGGAACAACAGACTGGTTCCAAATAGGAAACGGAGTACGTCAAGGCTGTATATTGTCACCCTGCTTATTTAACTTCTATGCAGAGTACATCATGAGAAACGCTGGGCTGAAAGAAGCACAAGCTGGAATCAAGATTGCCGGGGGAAATTATCAATAACCTCAGATATGCAAATGACACCACCCTTATGGCAGAAAGTGAAGAGGAACTAAAAAGCCTCTTGATGAAAGTGAAAGAGGAGAGTGAAAAAGTTGGCTTAAAGCTCAACATTCAGAAAACGAAGATCATGGCATCTGGTCCCATCACTTCATGGGAAATAGTAGGGGAAACAGTGGAAGCAGTGTCAGACTTTATTTTGGGGGGGTCCAAAATCACTGCAGATGGTGACTGCAGCCATAAAATTAAAAGACACTTACTCCTTAGAAGGAAAGTTATGACCAACCTAGATAGCATATTCAAAAGCAGAGACATTACTTTGCCAACAAAGGTCCGTCTAGTCAAGGCTATGGTTTTTCCAGCAGTCACGTTTGGATGTGAGAGTTGGCCTGTGAAGAAAGCTGAGCACTGAAGAATTGATGCTTTTGAACTGTGGTGTTAAAGAAGACTCTTGTGAGTCCCTTGGACTGCAAGGAGATCCAACCAGTCCATTCTGAAGGAGATCAGCCCTGGGATTTCTTTGGAAGGACTGATGCTAAAGCTGAAACTCCACTACTTTGGCCACCTCATGTGAAGAGTTGACTCATGGGAAAAGACTCTGATGCTGGGAGGGATTGTGGGCAGGAGGAGAAGGGGACGGCAGAGGATGAGATGGCTGGATGGCATCACTGACTCTATGGACGTGATTCTGAGTGAACGCCGGAAGATGGTGATGCACAGGGAGGCCTGGTGTGCTGCGATTCATGGGGTCACAAAGAGTCGGACACGACTGAGCGACTGAACTGAACTGAACTGAAAATAAAAACAAATAGGACCAACTTTGAAAATTCCCTGAGCAGACAAAGCCAGTCCAATCATATCAACAAATCTCAATTCAGCTTATTTTGTCAAGACCAACCAGACCTGGGTCGTTTCTTGTTCGTGCCTCTGGAAACCATAAGGAAACTTTCCCAAGGTTGATGAGACAACCTTAACCATTCCCTGTTATTTATGAAAATTCCACTATCAGTCATCTGTAAATCAAGCATTTACAGGGAATCAGTCTCTCAGTCCTTAAGTTTTGTTTACCTGAGGGCACATGTTGAGATTTTCCATTTTATACCTCTGGTTCCATTTTCGATTGGCATTCTTTCCAACTACTTGCACTGCTATTAGCTTCTCTTTGAATTGTCCCAGCATAGCACAGCTTTCTTATTCTTTCAAAAAACACCCTCAAATGATTTCTCTGTGCAAGAGTCATCAATTTTCTACTGCCTGTAAGAAAAATGTTCATTATCTTACTTAATGCCTTTTGTAACCTTGCCCAAATAGTTTTTCAATCGAATTTCCCATTAATATCTTACAGTAAATTTGTGTTTAAAGATCACGAGTCTCCTTACCAACACATAAAAGTGAAGTCGCTCAGGTGCGACTTGCGACCCTGTGGACTGTAGCCTACCAGACTCCATCATCCATGGGATTTTCCAGGCAAGAGTACTGGAGTGGGTTGCCATTTCCTTCTCCAGGGGATCTTCCTGACCCAGGGATCGAACCCGGGTCTCCCGCATGGTAGGCAGACACTTTACCGTCTGAGCCACCAGGAATGTTTACCAACACATAACTCACTTGTAATTTTACTCAAATTATTGAGTACCTACTATGTGCCAGGTACCACCTTAGCACTCTTGTTCATCTACGTATATATGACAGCCTTTGATGGTTTTAATTATTGAAAGTCTATATGTCTTTCATGTCCTAGAACAGACATCATCCATACCATGATACCTATCCAAACTGCCTAAACTCAGTTATCTCTACTTGAGCCAAGAACCCATATTCTATACAGTCGGAAATACTAACAAGGTGTATATCTTTGTGTAGTGTTACACACTTTCTCATATTATTACTTTATATATTGATATTTATTGGTTTGATTTACTAAAATTTACATGCCTAAATACCACAGAAAAAGATAATTGGTCCCTCTAACCCAAAGACAAAATATGGCATATGAATAAAATACCGTTCTTGCTTTCAAGTGCTTTTTGTTGTTGTCGTTCAGTCGCTAAGTCGTGCCTGACTTTTTGAGATCCCATGGACTGCAACCGACCAGGCTCATGTGGCCATGGAATTTCCCAGGCAAGAATACTGGAGTGGGTTACTATTCCCTTCTCCAAGGGATCTTTCTAACCCAAGGCCAAACCTGTGACTCCTGCACTGGCAGGCAGATTCTTTACCTCTGAGCCACCAGGGAAGCTCAAGTGGATTGTCAGCCATAAATAGACAGCAGATGATCTCTCAAATGTTTTCCTCTCCTATAAACCTTAGTAGACATCCAGTATACCAATGTGCAGATGCACACATACACACACACACTGAGCAGTCATACCTACTTGGAGAAAATAGTTTTCCATAATTTATTTACATTTTAAATTTCCATTTTTAAGATGTGTGAGAATTGAAACCATTTAGGGTATATCCACACAGTTTACTGTCTATATTTATGTGACCTACTTCATCAATGTGACCAAGTGGACATAAAGTAGTTATGGCTTTCAAGGTTTTTTCCTGTGTTTTCCAGGAAATTCTTGCCAAGAAAGAAAAAAGCCACAAATAATTTTATTACTCATTTCAGGGACTTCCTGAAAGATCTATTCATTGAACATCAGATTATTGAGTAATTTAATCAATAATCCCAAATGATTGTTTTCTTTCCCCAAACTCTTGTTTTGTTTTTATTGAAGTATACTTGACATACAATATTATATTAGTGTACAAAATAGTGATTTAACACTGATATACATTACAAAATAATCAACACAATAAGTCTATTTTGACAATTACCATCTGTCACCACAAAAGTGACATATGTGTGTGTGTGTGTGTGTGTGTGCGCGCCACATTTTCTTTATCCATTCACCTATCAATGGACTTTAGGCTGCCTACACATCTTGGCTATTATAAATAACACTGTAATTGACATAGGGGTGTGTATATCTTTTCAAATTAGCGTTTTTGCTTTCTTTGAATAAATACTCAGAAGTGGAATAATTAGAACTACCATAAGATTTCCTGGTGTTCTGTTGCTCAGTCATGTCCAACTTTTTGCAATCCCATGGACTGTAGCCCACCAGGCTCCTCTGTCCATGGAATTTTCCAGGCCTAGACTCTTCTAAACCCTTTCTTCAAAATCCTCACTTTGCTGTATCCACAAGGCCTGAACTATCATAGCAATCTTTCCCCAATCCTAATCATATCCTAATCAGACTAATCCTAATCAGACTATGACATCAAAAAGTTCATAAATTTCACAACTCTGGGTCTCCCTCTGTGATGCTAAGACTCTATCTAGGTAGTGCTGACTCTTAACAAAGAAAGTAATGGACTCGCCTGTGTCTATTAATAAACTGTTTCAGTGGTATTTTGGGGAAGCTAGTATTTAATATTTGTCATCATTATAGTGAGTATATTCTGTATTTATTTACAGTCTGTATTCCCAGCTCAAAAATCAGAAATTAAAACTAAAATACCTAAGAGTAATTTGAGAGACTAAGAATTTAAGATACTTGGGGCATAAGGTATGATGCAGAAAGAAAAAAGATCATAAGCATACGGAAAACAATATTTGATGCTTGAAACTTACTTTCTTTTAACACCTGAAGAGAAATTTTGTATACTGGATTTACTATATCCATATTATGATATAACTTAATTATAAAAATTATTTAATCCCTGTATTTAAATTATGGACAAGAAAGCTGTGGTACATATACACAATGGAGTATTACTCAGCCATTAAAAAGAATACATTTGAATCAGTTCTAATGAGGTGGATGAAACTGGAACCTATTATACAGAGTGAAGTAAGCCAGAAAGAAAAACACCAATACAGTATACTAATGCATATATATGGAATTTAGAAAGATGGTAACAATAACCCTGTGTACGAGACAGCAAAAGAGACACTGATGTATAGATCAGTCTTATGGACTCTGTGGGAGAGGGAGAGGGTGGGGAGATTTGGGAGAATGGCATTAAAACATATATAATATCATGTATGAAACGAGTTGCCAGTCCAGGTTCGATGCACTATACTGGATGCTTGGGGCTGGTGCACTGGGACGACCCAGAGGGAGGGTATGGGAAGGGAGGAGGGAGGAGGGTTCAGGATGGGGAGCACAGGTATACCTGTGGTGGATTCATTTTGATGTTTGGCAAAACTAATACAATATTGTAAAGTTTAAAAATAAAATAAAATTTAAAAAAAATAAAGTCAATTTAGAGACTGTTATAGAGGATCTTACTTAAAGAGCAGAAATAAGCACAGAGGTACAGATGGATATCAAGGGGGAAGGGGAGATGGGATGAACTGGGAGATTGGAACTGACATATATACATTATTAATAGTATATATAAATAATAACTAATGAAAACCTAGTGTATAGCACAGGGAACTCAGTCCTCTGTGATGACCTAAATGGGAATAAAATCTGAAAAAAAGATGGGATATATGTATGTGTATAAGTAATTCAATTTCCTGTACAGTAGAAACTAGCAAAACATTGTAAAGTAACTATACTTCAATAAAAATTTTAAAAAAATAGAAAATAAAGTAAAAAAAATAAATTATAGACAAGAAAATATACAGAATAAAAGATAAATTTATAGTCAATAATGACTCTCAAGGCTGCTGCTATGAGATAAATAATAGAATTAATCTATTTCACTTTTTCATATTTTTAAAGCGTTTTATACTTAAGTAGTGATATTCCTATTTATAAAACTATCGATACATAGCAGTTCTTGGAAAGAAAAAGTTTGTAACAGGAAAGAAGAAATCTGACTTCATATTGAGTATGTTTCTTTTACTTTAATCTTTATAGTCTATTCCTTTGCTACAAGTTAATCACTAAAAGTATGTTGCCTATATCTTAAAGTAGGCATAATGGCCCATCTCTAAGAACCTTGCCTTCCATACAATGAGGTTAAAGGGTGTGGGAGGGAGATCCAAGAGTGAGGGGATAATCCCAATAAATTTAAAAAATACCCTTGCTTACCTCATGGGAAACGTCCTGACCAGGCCCACCTGTGAATGACTGTTTAAGAAGAAATTAATACATCCCCTCAGAGTCTGACAGAAACCAGGAAACATTTATAACTTTTCTTACAACCTTTTTTGCTCACCTCACCTTCTTTGTTCTATAAAAGAAACTAGTATCCAAACTCTTAGCAAGACGGTTCTTTGGGACACTAGACCAAAATCTTCTTAGTCAGCGGGCTTTCTCAATAGTTGCTATTCCTTGCCCCCATACTTCATATCTCCATCAGTGGCCTATTGTACAACAAATAGTATGAATTTAGACTCGGTAACAAGTTCACTCATTTTCTTCACTGAAAAATGTGTAATATTTCATACCAATAACCATTGAATATATTATAGAAAGGTAAGGTAAAAAAAATAAATAAAATAAATAAGGACTTCCGGGGTGACTCAGCCGGTAAAGCGTCTGTCTACAATGCGGGAGACCCTGGTTCGATCCGTGGGTTGGGAAGATCCCTTGGAGAAGGAAATGGCAATCCACTCCAGTACTATTGCCAGGAAAATCCCATGGACAGAGGAGCCTGGTAGGCTACAGTCCATGGAGTCGCAAAGAGTCGGACACGACTGAGCGACTTCATGTTCACGTTCACGTTCAAGGTAAAATAAAGAGAAATACAAAAAGAAGAAGACAGAAAGAAAGGGAAATAGAGAAAGAAAGCCAGACATCGCAAAATCTTAGATTATGAACTTGATTTTATGACCTTTATGTTTGTAATAATTTGATATCAGGTTTTAAATGTTCAGAATGCAAAATGATAAAAGCAGCAAAAAGTATTAAAGGAGTGTTGATTATATACTTAACATCTGAGAAGACTGTATTTTTTAAATCCTACATATATAACTAGTTAATATATAAAGAGGGCTTCCCTGGTGGCTCAGCTGGTAAAGAATCCGCCTGCAGTGTGGGAGACCTGGGTTCAGTCCCTGGGTTGGGAAGATCCCCTGGAGAAGGGAATGGCTACCCACTGTAGTATTCTTGCCTGAGAATTCCATGGACTGTATAGTCCATGGGGTTGGAAATTGCTAGTATATAACTATTTGTATTACTAAGCTAATGGAGTACTTAATCATAAACTAACCTTTTTATTGCTGTATATTTCTAATATAACTTTAGAGCTTGTAGTTTATAACATTTATAGTCTACTGTTTTATCATATGAACAGCCTTCTTAGTATATAAGCATTTATAGTCGTAGTTATAGATGATGAACAGAAGGCTTGAGTGCTTAAGTTATTTTCTTAAGGCTACTTAACTAGTAAATAGCAAAGTCTAGATCCAATCATATCTTCTGAATTTAAATACTATGTCTTTTCTATTATAAATAATCTCCCTTAAAATAATTTTTCTTTATTAGTAGTTTTAATCAAGGCACATACACTCACTAATTATTAATTCTAAGAACTGAATTCAAGACAACCTATTGGCCATTGAAATAGCTCTATGAAAAGCAACTTGAGCATGCTTGAACATTTTCAGATGCCTAGTTCTGCTCCAGTTATCAAGCATGTTACCTACCAAAGAAATTGTTCTCTCTTAGCTATAAAATTTTGCTTCTTATCTCTTAGCATTTAGCTAAGACTGGTGAGGAGGAAAAGCACTGATCATTTATTTTGCTCATTTCCAAAGGTCTATTTTCTGCAAAGAGGGAAAACCCAAAGTGGAATATTCTCCTGAAATAAACCCCACATTACAATATTGCCACTGGATGATGGTATAAAAAAAAGATGAGCACATCAAACAGAGAACTTCTAGGAGATGTTTCCTTATGGGTGTGATATTCAGTTCAGGCTTGAAGGATAAGATCAACAGAATAGTGAAAATGCTTTAGGCAGAGAAACAACGTGGACAAGGCCCTCTGGGAAGAAAATATGCACATTCAAAGAAATTTTGAAAAGTCTGCATGACTAGCCAAGCAAGAAAAACACAATTCATGTTATGATAAACTTTTGACATTGTTTCTGACTTCAGTTTCTCTATTGTCTGTTGCATCTGTCCCTTGCGGCTTTCCTTTTTTTTTGCTTCTTTTCTCCTTTTCCCCCTGCTATCCTGGCCCTTTTAGTCTTTTAATTTTTTCAAAGAATGGTAAATAAAACCCATGATCAGATAGTAAGTAAACTTACTAGGATTCCAAGAACCATGCCAATAAGTAAAAAATATACAGAATAAAGCATTATTTCACATATTTTGTTTTGTATTAACTAGTTCAACATTTTAACTGGCATCCTTATTTAAAAGTTATCACATTCATTCAAACAGCATGATTCTGAAACTGTAACAAGTCTTTCTGTAATAACTTTATATCCCATAATTAATGTATATTCACTTAGTAAAGATTAAATTAATTCAATGCCAAAATATCCAGACAATCATTTTTGCTCACTGAAGTCCATTAGTGAGAAAGTGAAAAACAGAGTTAATAAGTGGGTGCATGCTAAGTCACTTCAGTCATGTCTGACTCTGTGCACCGTCATAGACTGTAGCATCCCCCCCGCCCCTCGGCTCTTCTGTGCATGGGATTCTCCAGGCAAGAATACTGGAGTAGGCTGTCATTCTCTTCTTCAGGGGATCTTCCTGACCCAAGGATCAAACCCACATCTGTTATGTCTGCTGCACTGGCAGACAGGTTCTTTACCACTAGCACCACCTGGGAAGCCTATTAATAAATGAATAACTAACTGCCAAATAGAGGATATTTTGAAACCAATTAGTGGAAAATATCAGAACTGTCTATATAAATACAATTCCCATGGAATGTGTAGAATTATCTAAGAAAATCTGGCATAACTCTTAAGCATCCAAATAACAATCTTGAAGGAAATGTAAGTTTGAGGAGAATAGTCCTGCTGCAGGTGAGATATGTAACATCTCCAGGTTTCTCATTTAATACTGTACAGTAGTCAGGAAGGACTTTCCTGATGGGCTGCCCTGATAGCTCAGTTGATAAAGAATCCACCTGCAATGCAGGAATCCCCAGGTTGGATTCAACCCAGGTTGGATTCCTTGGTTGGGAAGATCCGCTGGAGAAGGGATAGGCTGCTCACTCCAGTATTCTTGGGTTTCCCTTGTGGCTCAGTTGGCAAAGAATCCACCTGCAGGGGGACCCGAGTTCAACCCCTGGGTTGGGAAGATCCCCTAGAGAAGGGAAAGGATACCCACTCCAGTATTCTGGCCTAGAGAATTCCGTGGACTGTATAGTCCCTGGGGTCGCAAAGAGTCAGACACGACTGAGGGACTTTCATTTTCACTTTCACTTTCAGTCAGGAAGGAAGAAAAAAGTAGGATATCTGCTTCGGAACTTTCTGAGACCTGTGGTATAAACTAGAATTCTGGACTGAAGATGTTGCAGAATGGAAAAAAAAAAAAAAAAGAAATGGTTGAGCAAGAAGCAATTTTGTAACTACTGATTCAAGTCACTTGAAACCAGATAAATAAATTTTCACCTGGCAGAATTGTGAAAACAATAAAAACTCCTACAGATAAAAAAGGGATACACCAAACCTGAGGGCAGACCTGTCACCCAAGAAAAAGGGCCCAACAGATGTGGTAAAAAAGGACCCTTATAGATTATAACCTAATTAAGACTTTCAGATGATTCCTACCATTCTCCCCAACTTTCCCCCACAAATTCTTCACCTAAAAATAGATACAAAGTTTTTAAAAGTGTCCCTGATACAAAGTATCACTTTTGTTTTGAAATCTCCCATTCAAAATAGTGATATTCTTTCTTAGTGCCTAGGACAACACACTTAACACACAAGCACACACAAACAAAAAAACAGTTTTTCAGGGGAAAAAAAAGAATGAAAACACACCTGAAACTAGAACATGCTAAGAGGAGATCCTCAAATTCTAAATGCTACCAGAAACAACAGAGAACTTTGGAGACAACCAGAAGCAGCGGTGGGAGTGGCGGAGTAGAGTGGGGAGAGACAGTGAGGTGCTGAAGGGCAGATACCCCAAATCAGAAGCACAGGTGAGCTTTGGCCGTCTGCTTCCTGTGCACAGGATGTGAGCATATGTGAAGGTGTAGAGAGACCTCTGTCTTATACTAAAACAGAGGAACACAGTTTACAAGCAGGGGCTAGGAATTTTGGAGATAACAGCCAGGGAAGTTACTAGAGAGCACTGGAAGCTCCCCAGAACATGACTGAGTTCATAAAAGTCAGAAACAGCTTAGCTACCAACTGGCATAGTACTTAAAGAGGATAACTGCCCCCACAACTTCCTTGGGGATGACTTCCTTGCTTTCTCCCCTTATGCAAAATGTTGGTATAGAAAAATTAAAGTTGGAAGCAGATTCTAGGACTAAAAAAATGCTAAAAAAGCAGGCAAAACTCAGTTTCTAAGAAAAATAAAACATTTACAGAAGCAAAGTCAAAACCTCAAGGATCCCAGGAGATGACTGCTGCTGCTAAGTCACTTCAGTCGTGTCCGACTCTGTGCGACCCCATTGACGGCAGCCCACCAGGCTCCCCCCGTCCATGGGATTCTCCAGGCAAAAACACTGGAGTGGGTTGCCATTTCCTTCTCCAATGCATGAAAGTGAAAAGTCAAAGTGAAGTCTCTCAGTCATGTCCAACTCTTAGCGATCTAGCTAATAGTTAAGTAGGGAACATAAAGGACAGAAATAAGAAAATAGTGAGCAAACTGAAACAAAAATAAACATAAAAAATTATTAGTAAAAAATATATCAATGAATAGGGAAAGAGTAGGCATACTTGGAATTTCCAAAGAAAAATATTAAAACAACTAGAGAGAACAACTGTTTAGTAATATAATTCAATAAACTCTTGAAATAATAGACTAGAATCTGACATTAAAAGACACATTTTTGCAACTCATCCTACCCTCTCCTTTTCCCTCTGTGTCCAGAAGTCTGTTCTCTACATCTGTGTCTCTATTCTTGCCCTCCAAATAGATTCATCAGTACCATTTTTCTAGATCTCATATATAGGAAGGAGGATCAAGGATATATGTAGACATATAGCTGATTCACTTTGCTGTACATCAGAAACTAACACAACATTGTAAAGCAATTGTACTTCAAATTTTAAAAAAAGAAAGAAAGAAACAGGACATTTATGACAGAGAAAATTACCCCAAAATGTTGAACACCAAGAATAATGCTACAGAAATACTTAGATTTTTAAAATAAAATAGTAATTTTTGGTTATTAGGCCAAAAGATCAACTCATATATTTCAGAAAAAATAAAGAGTATGGCTAGTATAAAATTTTTCTGCATCAAAATTCAAACTACATTAAGAAGTGTGCATATTTTGGGATGAAGATAACTGTATTTGCACTTTGGAGGGTGGCCATTGGACTGACTACATAGAAAACTTCTACAATTAGGAGAATAGCAAAATTAAGAAAACAGTTTATAATTCAACAGCAAAAGAGACATAGCTAAAGAAAGAATCAGTGAAGAAGCAGAGAGGTCACAAGTAAATATACAGACTAAAACACAGAACAGAAAAAGAGAATTATTGGGAGAAAATGGGGGGTTAAGAAATACACCAACTATGGTGGAAAAGTACAACATAAAATATAGATAAAACTCCACACTAAGTGGAGAGGAGATAGACAACAGGGCAGCAGAAATATCTGCAGAGTTTTTGGTTAAGAATTTATAATACCAAAAAAAAATTTTTTTTAATTTATAATACCAATGGAAGACATTAACCTATATATATATTCTATAAGAATTAGAAACACCAAAGAGGAAAAAATCATAAAAATCATAACTTAGGACATCATAGTAAAATTTCTGGGAAAAAAGGGAAAAAGTTTTAAATTAAGTAAGAAAAAATATTTCTGCTATATTGAGACATATGTGTTCTTATAAATAATTGTATTAAGCAAAGTGCATAATAAAATCCACAGGAATTATGAGTAAATAGAGCTGTAGGCACAACATTCAAAAACTTTGTCAGCAACACTTAAGAACGAAGTCAGACGGAAATCTAATAAAAGCAATAGTACAGTTTTATACACATTAAATGATTAAGAAATACATAAATACTATAAAATTATGGCACTTTTCCTTGAAAGATGTCCAAAGTTTACTTGTGAAGGAAAGTGTGAAAAAAGCTGCAGCACAGTCTTATGAAAAGTAAAAATAAAAAAATAATAGGGTAGTTCTCTCTGATGATCAGTCTTCTCAGTACCTACTTTATGGAATTATTTTAAGTATAAAATCAAATTGCTTACAAGAATGTCTGGCATTTTATGTGTTCACTAATTGTCATTAGTCATCAAGGAAATACAAATAAAAACTTTGTATTTATTTGTGATAGTGAATGTAATAGCACTTCATACCCAATAAAATGGCTAAAATAAAAATGACTGACTATGCTTAGTGATGACAGAGATGTGCTGCTACTGCTAAGCCGCTTCAGTCGTGTCCGACTCTGTGCGACCCCATAGACGGCAGCCCACCAGGCTCTCCCGACCCTGGGATTCTCCAGGCAAGAACACTGGAGTGGGCTGCCATTTCCTTCTCCAGTGCCGGAAAGTGAAAAGTGAAAGTGAAGTCGCTCAGTCCTGTCCCAATCTTAGTGACCCCACGGACTGTAGCCTACCAGGCTCCTCCATCCATGGGATTTTCCAGGCAAGAGTACTGGAGTGGGTTGCCATTGCCTTCTCCAACAGAGATGTGGGACAACTATAATTCTCATGTATTTTAGGTGAGAGTGTATGTTACACTACTTTGGAATGTTACAACTACTTTGGAAAACCTTACACTACTTTGGAATGTTACAACTACTTTGGAAAACCTTATACAATTAAATAAATATTCATTCTATGTCCCAGAGATAGCAACTCATGGATACATACCCAAGAATACATAATGCATATGCTTCAAAAGATTGGTAAACTAATATTCATAACATTTTTTAAAACCTGGAAACAACACAAATAGCCATTGACAAGAGAATGAATATGAGAATTTTGGCATATTCTTATATTGTGATATTACTCAATAATAAAAGATTTGACCTACTGATCTATGAAACACTATAAAAGATTTTTTTTTAAATTATCATGGATGATTTTAAAAAACAATAACACATTGCTGAGTGAAAGAAGCCAGATGAAAGATTATTTTACAACACAACTTATATGTCATTCCATAATTGAAAAATTAAAGCTTTAGTGATCAGTGATTATCCAGAGGTCCGGACATTAGAAACAGAAGTTCAGGAGGATCTTCCAATGATTATAGATATAACTTTGATCTTGAGACAGTAGTTCCACAAGTACACGAATTTGTCAAAACTCATCAAGTTGTAGTCTTAAAATCTGCTCATTTTAGCTTATATAAATTTCATCTTGGTAAAACTTATTTTAAAAATCTGACTCTTTGCTACCCATGGACTATGGCCTGCCAGGCTCCTCTGTACATTGAATTATCCTGCCAAGAATACTGGAGAGGGTTGCCATTACCTCCTCCGGGGGATCTTTCTGACCCAGGGTTCGAACCCATATCTCCTGCAGCTCCTGCATTGGCAGGCAGATTCCTTACCACTGAGCCAGCTGGGAAGCCCCTACTCATTTATTAGGATATATAAAAATGAGTGAAGCACTGATTCATGTCACAATTGGATTAATCTGAAAAGCATTATGTTGAGTACAAAAATCCAGAAATAGACCAGCTGGTATATAAAAGCATTGCATTGAATTTCTAAAACCAGCAAACAAAGCTAACATACTAAGTCTAACTGGTGCACTGTTCAGGGGTACTTTTGGAAGCTTAAATAAAAAAGAGAAAAGTATAAATTTCTGAGACAATGGGAATATTCTATATCTTGATTTGGCATAACTTGTCAAACATATAATCAAAATTAGCTGATTTTCTTACATGCTAATTTATACTTCAGTGATAAACAAGAATATTCATATCTATGTATGTATATTTTTGAAAAGAAATAGAATGAAAATATTTAAAATCTGAACTATGTTTTTAGTAGTCTTAAACTAGTATGCAAACTAACTGATTTTTCAGCATAAAATTCAAGTTCTCTGGCAATACTCTCAAAATTCACGTGAGCAGGAAGGAAAAATTCCATTACTAAAATAAAATGTGAATGATTCAAATTTTTGCATGGAAATAAGTAAGTAATACAAGGACAGAAAGCCTTTCTTTCCTGATAACTGAATCTACTGGTTTACTATCTTGTAGACATTAAGAGAAAACAAAATATCAATGCACAATATCTGTTTGATGTTTTCAGAGACAGCTTCAAAAAAGGCAACCTATTGTCTTATATATCAGGATCTAATCATGCAGTTCAGTGGCCTGCATCTATGACTTTACTGCTTGAGAGTGAATTTCACTCATAACTGTATCTAAAGGCTAAATTGCAGCTCTAGTCAATCCAACATCTATTTAATTTATTTTTTGCTCATGATTATAAAAACTACTATGCAGAGAATGCCTAGCTCCTCTGTAAGATTCCTGTGCTGCACTTTCCATTTTATTTAGTAGTTCTGAAAACATGTGTACAAACTAATAATACCCCTCGAACCTAATGGAACATGTCTCTTTTTCTATAGATTTTAGATCATATTCATATTTTAGAGTAAAGGTTAGGAATCAGTTAAAAATAAAAGTTGGAAAACCCTAGCTTGACCCCCAGAGGAGCGTGCACCAGGCCAAATATCTGTGGATTCTGTCTCTCCTTTGTGTTGCTCATCAACCATGTTCTACAATTTCAAACTTCCTATAATATTCCAATTTGCAATATTCTAATTTTTTGCCACCACTAATTTAGAATTCAGTTTCATGTCATCTAATTAGTACCCAGAAATTTATACTATTTGTTGTTTTAACAAAAGATAGTGCAGGTGATGGAATTCCAGTTGGGCTATTTCAAATCCTAAAAGATGATGCTGTGAAAGTACTGCACTCAATATGCCAGAAAATTTGGAAAACTCAGCAGTGGCCATAGGACTAGAAAATGTCAGTTTTCATTCCAATCCCAAAGAAAGGCAATGCCAAAGAATGCTCAAACTACCGCACAATTGTACTCATCTCACATGCTAGTAAAGTAATGCTCAAAATTCTCCAAGCCAGGCTTCAGCAATACGTGAACCATGAACTTCCAGATGTTCAAGCTGGTTTTAGAAAAAGCAGAGGAACCAGAGATCAAATTGCCAACCTCCACAGGACCATGGAAAAAGCAAGAAGAGTTCCAGAAAAACATCTATTTCTGCTTTATTGACTATGCCAAAGCCTTCGATTGTGTGGATTACAATAAATTGTGGAAAATTCTGAAGGAGATGGGAATACCAGACCACCTGACCTGCCTCTTGAGAAACCTGTATGCAGGTCAGAAAGCAACAGTTAGAACTGGACATGGAACAACAGACTGGTTCCAAATAGGAAAAGGAGTATGTCAAGGCTGTATATTGTCACCCTGCTTATTTAACTTCTATGCAGAGTACATCATGAGAAACGCTAGGGTGAAGGAAACACAAGCTGGATTCAAGGTTGCCAGGAGAAATGTCAATATCAATAAACTCAGATAAGCAGATGACAATATCAATAACCTCAGATATGCAGATGACACCATCTTATGGCAGAAAGGGAAGGGGAACTAAAGAGACTCCTGATGAAAATGAAAGAGGAGAGTAAAAAAGTTGGCTTAAAGCTCAACATTCAGAAAATGAAGATCATGGCATCTGGTCCCATCACTTCATGGGAAATAGATGGGGAAACAGTGGAAACAGTGTCAGACTTTATTTTGGGGGGCTCCAAAATTACTGCAGATGGTGATTGCAGCCATGAAATTAAAAGACGCTTACTCCTTGGAAGGAAAGTTATGACCAACCTAGATAGCATATTCAAAAGCAGAGACATTACTTTGCCAACAAAGGTCTGTCTAGTCATGGCTATGGTTTTTCCAGTGGTCATGTATGGATGTGAGAGCTTTCTTTATGTGATAAAGAAAGCTGAGCGCTGAAGAATTGGTGCTTTTGAACTGTGATGTTGGAGAAGACTCTTGAGAGTCCCTTGGACTGCAAGGAGATCCAACCAGTCCATCCTAAAGGAGATCAGTCCTGGGTGTTCATTGGAAGGACTGATGTTGAAACTGAAACTCCAATACTTTGGCCACCTGATGAGAAGACCTGACTCATTTGAGAAGACCCTGATGCTGGGAAAGATTGAGGGCAGGAAGAGAAAGGGATGACAGAGGATGAGATGGTTGGATGCCATCACTGACTCAGTGAACATGAGTTTGGGTGGACTCCAGGAGTTGGTGATGGACAGGGAAGCCTGGCGTGATGCAGCTCATGGGATCACAAAGAGTCGGACATGACTGAGCGACTGAACTGAATTGAACTGTTGTTTTAACAAGCTCAATCAAGACAGAATTCTCTAAATCAGCAGTTTTAATAATTTGGGGGCTCACGGATGCTTTTAGGACTGTGAAAAAAGTATGAATTGACTCTCCTAAAGAAATATATGTGTGCACAGAGACGCATTCATGTCCACATTTACACATATATGTCTGCATATTTATTATGTATATGCAAATTATCAAATTATATGTAAAACTATTTTAAAAATGTACCTAAGTGAAGGACCCTCTGTGGATCTTGCAGGTCTTTCTGGACACCAAATTGATAAATCTTTTTGATTTGGCCTCCATATTTGGTTTTACTTACTCTGGGCTCTAGCATTTTGGCAAATATAGATTTCTCTGTATACTATTATCTGAAGTGGACTTTTACTTAAGTTTTATGAAATTGGCAGAATTTATTAATAATAACTGAAGAATAAATGGGCTTCCCTAGTATCTCAAATGGTAAAGAATCTGCATGCAATGCGAGAGACTTGGGTTTGATCCCTGGGTTGGGAAGATCCCCTGGAGAATCAAATGGCAACCCACTCCATTATTCTTGCCTGGAGAATTCCATGGATAGAGGAGCCTGGCAGACTTCGGTCCATGGGGTTGCAAAGAGTAATAAATGATATATATTGTGATTCTAAAACCAGTTTCTAGAACACTACCAACAACAACAAAAAACTATTATATAAATACTATGGAGGAACTAGTTTTGATAATATGAAGACCATGGAAAGAGGAATGTTTTCCTCTCTCCCTACTGCACTAAATGTAATGAAATCCTTGGTTCTTTCTCAG
This sequence comes from Bos taurus, assembly GCF_002263795.3. Lineage (NCBI taxonomy): Eukaryota > Metazoa > Chordata > Mammalia > Artiodactyla > Bovidae > Bos > Bos taurus. Next base: position 10,487,140 of record NC_037329.1, on the reverse strand, counting down.
TTTGGTGAAGCTTCCAGCCACTTCTCTGTATCAGCAAGAAAAGATGATCACATTGGAACAGATCTTTAATCTTTAGAAACTTTTGAAAAGCTCTTAATTTATACAAATTAAAAAAAAATAAACACTTTGTGCAAAAAGAAAAATTTTCAGTACAGCGTGACTGCACTATGACTTCTTATTAACATTCAGAAATCTGAAGAGGATGGACCTATTTATACAGGACAGGAGAAAACTAGAAATCTTGATAGCAAAGACTGAGCAAGGAAGCAAATCACTCAATCTCCTCCCTAGGCTTCAGAGTTCTGCAGATCTTGTCAGATGGATCTCAGCATCTTTGATCAAGGGATCATTCACTGCTATTTACCATCATAAATATTATTAATTGACTGACCATGAGAAAAGAGACACAATTATGTGAGCTTAACAAAAGGAGACAGAGGTTCCCATACAGGTGATTTGATCTGGGAAAGATGATACATAAACTTTGAAGCTTGGGGCTGGGGAATTTTAGTGGTCCAAGGAGGCTTCTCTATTACATACTGTTGGTTCCACTTTTCCCACTGAGCCTTGACACAGAATTTGCATGGAGAGTGGTTCCAGAGGAACAGACTCTTAAGGATAAATTCTATGAATTAGTTCTAAGATTAACAGAATGAGGTCTCTAATCTGATTGGATACAAAAGCATTAATGACTCTGCTTCCAGTAGTAAAGGAGCTGTAGGAGCCTATGACATGAGTGGGAAATGGTTACTCAAATTATCATGCTAAGATGCTTGAAATCAAGTGTTGAAAGGCGAGGTTCCGGGTTCCCATAGAATATTTTAGTGAACATAGACACAGTAGTACAAATGGTTGGTTGGTTGCTTCTCACTGTGCTGGAGGGTTTGAGAAAAGAAAATTATGCACTCAAGATTTTAAATTCCTAGTTCCAGGCATTAAGTAAGTGATATGAAAGCCTCTGTGACTTTCCTGAAGAAAGTCTTATTTCTGTAGGTACAGCGAGGGCCAAGACTTCTGAAAACCCAAACAAGCAAACTGAACTCCTAAACTTCTGGGGTCTCTTTTATTATAGTTAGGGCATTAATTGGGAATGAATGAGTTTCTGACAATTGTAATGGAATTAGAGGACGCTTGACTCTGTATGGAATATGGAAAACTTGAAGTAGGCTGAGAAAACTGATCAGTTGTGAACATATGCTACCTTTCCTGAAGAAGAAACTTCACTCAAAAGAGCCCAGAATTCTCAGGATATATGTCCAGTACTAGGATTGATGGGTTATATAATAGTTTTATCCCTAGTTTTTAAAGAAATCTCCATACTGTTCTCCATAGTGGCTGCATCAATTTACATTCCCACCAACAGTACAAGAGGATTCCCTTTTCTCCACATCATATAATCTGAGAAAACCATAATTTGAAAAGACACATGTATGTAATGTTCTCTGCAGCACTATTTACAATAGCCAGAACATGGAAGCAACCTAAATGCCCATTAACAGATGAATGGATAAAGAAGTTGTGGTGTGTGTGTATATATATATATGTGTGTGTGTGTGTGTGTGTGTGAATATTATTCAGTCATAAAAAGGAACAAATTTGAGTCAGTTGAACTGAGGTGAATGAACCTAGAGCCTGTTATACAGGGTGAAGTAAATCAGAAAGAGAAAAACAAATATATATTAACACATATATATGAAATCTAGAAAAATGGTACTGATGAACTTATTTGCAGGCAGAAATAGGGATTTGCAGGCAAAGAATGGATTTGTTGACACAGTTGGGGAAGAAGAGGGTGGGATGAATTGGGAGAGTTAACACTGACATATACACATTACCATGTGTGAAATAAATAGCTGATGGGAAACAGCTGTATAACACAGGGAGCCCAACTCTGTGATGACCTAGAGGTGTGGGATGGTGCAGTAGGAGGAAGACTCAAGAGTAAGGGGATACTTATAGCTGATTCATGTCATTGTATAAGCTATACTTACAGCTGATTCATGTCATTGTATAGCAAGAAACCAACACATTATTGTAAAGTAATTATACTCCAATTAAAATGAAAAGAACCCAGTTGGTGGAGCTCAAAGTCATGGAGAATTATTCCAAAGCCTTAAGATCATTCAAACTTCCAACATTATTCTTTATGGACTTCAGAAATTCTATAGGCCAGTGACGGACTTTAGCCTCCCATTCCCACATTTTGAACAGAAATTTCTACGGTGGCTATCCTATATTGGCCTATCATTGTATGTTAGGTATATGGGTAGCAGACACCTCATCTATTTAGTTTCACGGATCAAAAGGAATTGTGCTCAAAAAACTATAAAGAAACTACACTTGAGGAGCCTCATCCATGCTCAGACCTTATTTAAAAGACTAGACTATGGATTTTGAGCTGATGCTATGAGACTATGAGCAGCCTTCAGAGGGAGAGAGTGTACCTCGTATGTGGAGGGCTGGGAACTATTGGTCGGGGAGAGGGTAGAACATGGAAGGCAGAATCCAAGAGGGCCTTCAATTATTTTACCTCCTGGAATTTGCATAATCCCTTCCCCTAGTGTGTGTACTGAATTTAGTGACATATCTAATGAAGGCTTCCCTGGTGGCTCAGGAGGTAAAGAATCTGTCTGCAATGTGGGATACCTGGGTTCAGTCTCTGGGTCCAGAAGACCCTGTGGTGAATGGAATAGCTACCAATATACTTGCCTGGAAAATTCCACGGACAGAGGAGCCTGGCAGGCTACAGTCCATGGGGTCGCAAAGAGTTGCACATGACTAAGGAACTAACACTTTCACATCTAATACATAAGGTTAAGTGATAATTTACTTCTGATATTAGGTTATAAATATCTGACATACATTCTTACTTTCTCTTGGATCACTTATTCTAGGTGAAGTCAGCTGCCATGTGAGATATAGAAAGGTCCACATAAAGAGGCCAATGTCCAGGGATGAATTGATGCCCTCAGCCCAACAGCCCACAGGGAACTAAGGTCTGCCAAAAACCTTGCAAGTGACTTTGGAAAAAAAATTCTACTCTAGTCAAACCTTCACAAGAGATCACAGGCCCAGTTCAGTGTTTGACTATAATCATGAGAAACTCTAAGCCAGAATTACCCATTTAAGCTGCTCCTGACTTTGTGATCTATAAGAATTATAAGGTATTTGCAGTTTTTTTTTTAATTTTATTTTATTTTTAAACTTTACAATATTGTATTAGTTTTGCCAAATATCGAAATGAATCCGCCACAGGTATACCCGCGTTTTAAATGCTAAGTTTTGGAGTAATTTGTGGCACAATATGTAACTAATATAGTACTACTGAAATGAATAAACAGAATTGTAAGAGATACAGACTATAGTTCTGATAATAATATTCCATGCTCTCTACAAAGCAAAGGAAAAATAAACCTACTAGCCTTTTCAAAGGAAGGATATCTTTCCTAGTATAGTTCGCATTTTATATGTTGTTCATTTTAGCTGATTCTCTTTAGTGGATCTAATCTAATCATCACTATAATAATTCTACTGATTTATTACAGTGCCCTTACTATTAAGTTCTTAGCCTTTGTTACATTCAATGCTGCAAGTACCACTTAAGAACTGAATCTTTATCAGTTGATATTCAATGCAGAGTCTATGTCTAATGTGTTCTACAAAATGCCAGCTTTCTGCTTTACTTGTTAACCTTGAGAATGACTGCTATCTGCTTGCGTGGCCCTATAGTTCCTCCTGTAACTAATCAGTCTGTCTTGAGCTCATATTTTTTTAGTCAGCCATGTCATCTCTGCATGCTGGGGTAAGTGTGTTTTCATTCTTTCTTTTCACCAGTAGTAGGAAAAGGGAGGGAAAATATGTCTACAGTCTTACATAATTATGCAGTATTTCTTTTACTAAAAATTTATTTGAGGGTAACAGTCTCAGTTTATGCCTGTAGTCCCAGCATAATTGTTAGCAAACCTCTTACTCTAGAAAGTGTCTAGATATAAATGATGATTTTGGACAGCTGTATTTATAATCCAAATTGTTCAATCTAAAAGCCTGTGTTAAATTGTGACAAGGAGTACCATTTTTGTCACCAGAAAATTGTAATTGAAATTCTAACACTATCTTTTTTCAGTTTTTTGCTCTTAGGCTAATTATTTACCTGCTATTTGTCTCCCAAATTAAAAAAAAAAAAAAAGCAATATGAACTCATAGTTTTAAGTATTCAATAAATTAATCCATGAAGGAGGGCATGGAAACCCACTCCAGTATTCTTGCCTGGAGAATCCCCACGGTCAGAGGAACCTGTGGGCCATAGCCCATGGGGTCACAAAGAGTCAGACGTGACTGAAGTAACTTCACCTGCATGCATGCATTCAATAAATTAATACATGCAAAATCCTAAGAAAAGTAACTCTTATACAGTAATAAGTAAATATGAATATTGCTAATTTTCTGTTAACTTGACTGGGTCATGAAATGCTCAGATATTTGGCTAAACATTATTCTGGATGCTTCTAAAAGAGTGTATTAGGATGAGATTAACATTGAAATTGATAGACTGAATAAGGCACATTGCCCTGGAACACCAATTTCTTCCTACATTTGGACTTGAACTTAAAGATCAGTACATCCTGAGACTTGAGGCTGCACCCCTACAGACAGGAGCTACGCAGTAGGCTCTCCTAGGACTCCAGTATGCTGACCCACCCTGTAGATCTTGGCAGTTGTTAGCCTCTATGAAATTGCTCTGCATGAGCAATTCCTCCAAATAAATAAACAATCAAGCAAACATCTTATTGATTATGTTTCTCTGGAAACCCTGATTAGTACAAGTGTTACACAGTCTATGAGAAAATTGCTTAATAACCAATTGTGCATGCTAGACATATTCTTCACCTGTTCCAACTTAGCTGCTTAAAAGTGGGGGTGGGGGATTTAACACTGATCTTGAGCAAACTCATTTACAAAATGTTCTGTCGAGATTGTGATTAAATTAGCTTATAATAGAAAAAAAGGTAGTAAATATAATTCAGGGATTGGGTTCTCAGACTTTTGATATCATGATGAAGATGATGACTATGACTATGGAAATCAAACAACTGTTACAGTCACCATTTACCTTAATACAAAGGGACTAAGGTTTGAACCCAGGAGTGAGGTGCCTACGTGCTTGCAATGTACATCGATTGCTTCAGTTGTGTCCAACTCTGTGCGACCCTGTGGACCGCAGCCTGCCAGCCTCCTCCATCCATGGGATTCTCCAGGCAAGAATACTGGAATGAGTGGCCAGGTCCTCCTCCAGGGGATCTTCCCGACCCAGGGATCCAACCCCTGTCTCTTAAGTCTCCTTCATTGACAGCTAGTTTCTTTACCACTAGCACCACCTGGGAAGCTAGGTCAAAGGGAAAAAAAAAAAAAAAAGGTGTTTCTTAACATTAAAATGCAAATTATTCAAACTAAAATAATAATGAAGCACACTTGATCTATTGGAATAGTAAAAGCTTTTCTTTACAAATAACAACAATGTGTTATTGAATAGTACCCTTGAAATGAATAGTTTCTTAGATTTAAAACAATTATAACATTAAAACTAATTTAACTTACCTAGGAAAACAATCAGAAATGCACACTCAACCAAATAAAAAATGACTCTAGTCTTATTTAACAGGGTAAATAATTGAAAAAACAATGGTTATTCACATTATATCACATTGTTTTAAGACAATAGTATGTAAATACTAAAATTATGGTTATAAAAATTTTATATAGCATTCCAAAGTAATGTTAATTGGCAAAAATTCAGGTGAAATGTAATTACAATCAAATTTTTAAAACTTAAGGAGATCAGCCCTGGGATTTCTTTGGAAAGAATGATGCTGAAGCTGAAACTCCAGTACTTTGGCCAACTCATGTGAAGAGTTGACTCATTGGAAAAAACTGTGATGCTGGGAGGGATTGGGGGCAGGAGGAAAAGGGGACGACAGAGGTTGAGATGGCTGGATGGTATCACCGACTCGATGGACATGAGTCTGAGTGAACTCCAGGAGTTGGTGATGGACAGGGAGGCCTGGCGTGCTGCTATTCATGGGGCCTCAAAGAGTCAGACATGACTGAGCGGCTGAACTGAACTGAACTGAAAGTAAAAAAATAAACACAATGTTCATTTCATTTCTGGTTAAGAAGATCGTAGCTTTTTAAGATGATATTCTTTAAAATTTTAAATACATTTCCCAAATTCTCATCAATAAGCAGTAATACTTTAATTGTATGTGGAAAGGGAGAAACAACATGTATTATAAGCAAAACAAACAAACAAAAACTCGGTCTGTTCATTTGTTATACATTTTGTCCTCAGCTGCATGGCTACAAGGAACTTAAAATCTAATTGAGATAATAAATAAAGTATTTACTGAACACTAGGGCTTAAAGCCATCCCTTGTGTTATATGAGCCGCCAGAATTACCTGTCACTTTGAGTGCCAATTTTGCAAACAATATAACCCTTTCACCCTGAGGAGCAAAGTAAGAACTTCTATCTCCCACAGAGCAGCATTCATAACAGGAATACTGGGAGTATATGACTAAGTGACTGCCTTAAAGTCCTAGATTATTGTAAGTGCATTATTTCTGAATCTCTACAGTAATGATGCTATTTCACTGAACTTTTATTCTTCCCTGTTTTCCTTGAATGTAAATTAATAAAAGAACAAATTCCAACAATCCAACCTACTATATTGTTCTTAGTAAAAATCTGTATTAAAATCACTCACAAAGGATAACCATCATTAATAGTTTATATTTTTTCCTCTAAATATCTTTCAGATCTCTCTTTCTCTTCATTTATATTATTGGACAGTATAAAATGACTTCTTCATTAAAAATATATAATATCTATCTATCCAGATATACACAGTTTTAGCCAGTTTAAATTTCTTATAAAAACATAAGAGAATTATGATAATGCTCCTTTTACACATATTAATAAATAATAAAATATATTCTGATTTTGCTTTTTTAAAAAATTTTCCCAAGATTATTTTCTCTTTATTTGCCGGGTCTCCAAGCAATTCAGTTGAATCTCACTATTTCTTAATGTGTGTACATTAGTTATAGTCAGCATATAACAGAGAACTCCCAGTACAGTTAAATAAACAAATGAGAAATTTAGACATTAATCTCTTAGCCATAACAATCAGGAAATAGATTGCATTATGCTTTGTTTCTCTTTCACATAAAGAGATAAGAGCATGTGTGACACCTAAAGTGAATCTTCCCCCAAATTGTATGGGGAAGCATTTCTGCTTATGTCTAATTGGTAAGAACTGTAATATGATTTGGCTTCCCCTGTGGCTCAGTGGTTAAGAATTCACCTGCAATGCAGGAGCAGCAGGAGAGCAGGGTTCAATCCCTGGGTCCGGATCTTAACTGACAGGAAGCCTGGGGAAACATCCACCTGGGTTCATCACTGCCTGATCTCAGATTTCCAGCTTCCAGAATTGTACGCAGTAAATTCTTGCTATTAATCAGCTACTCAGTCTGTGATATTTTGTTGTAATTGCCTAAACAGACTAAGACAAAAGTCGGTACCTAATAGCAGAGGTGCTGTTGTAACAAATACTTGAAAATGTAGATGTAGTTTCGGAACTAGACAATGGGCAAAGGCTGGGAGAGTTTCGATCTGCATATAACAAAACACCTATTTTAACATGAACAAACCATTAAAGACAATTCACACGAAGACTCAGCAGAAGAGGACACCTGCAGAGAGAGCCTCATCAGACTCTGGAGAATGTCTAACTGGTTGTGAACAGAATGTTGATAGAAATATGCACAGTAAAGGCCTTTCTGATGAAGTCTCAGATGGAAATGAGGAATGTGTTATTGGAAACTACAGCAAAGGTGATTTTTATTACAAACTGTTGAAGAACTTGGCTGAATTTTGTCAAGTCCTGTTGTTTCATGGAAGGTAGAACTTGTGAGTGGAGAAGGCAATGGCACCCCACTCCAGTACTCTTGCCTGGAAAATCCCATGGATGGAGGAGCCTGGTGGGCTGCAGTCCGTGGGGTCGCTAAGAGTCAGATACGACTGAGCAACTTCACTTTCACTTTTCACTTTCATGCCCTGAAGACGGAAAGGGCAACCCGCTCCAGTGTTCTTGCCTGGAGAATCCCAGGGACGGGGGAGCCTGGTGGACTGCCATCTATGGTATCGCACAGAGTCCGACACGACTGAAACGACTTAGCAGCAGCAGCAGAACTTGTGAGCAGTGAAATTGGCTATTTGGCTGAAGCTATTTCTAAGCAAAGTGTTCCAAGTAAAGGTTGACTTCTCTTGAATACATATAGTAAAATGTGAGAAGAGAAATAACTTAAAGAGGTAACTGTTAATCAAAGGGGAAGCAGGAATTTTAAATTTAGAAAATTCCTATCCCACCATTTTGCAAAAAAGATTTAGAAAGCATGTTCTAAAGGGAACACTATGGATATGACCAAGTGATCCTTTGATAAGGGGATTAGTATAGGTATGAACCAGATTTAATCAGCCATCCCAACAGGAAAACAGACAATCAGAACTGAAGGAGGAGACAGGAAGGAATTTGGAAAGTCCTTAGATTTCCTATATTTTATGAGAAGGGATCACAGAGTTATTGTCCTACTAACATGCAATATTCTTCTCTTGAAAAAGGATTCCAAAGGTGATTAAGAAATCATCAAAGCTGCCACCTCAGTTTCAAAAGTAGGGGTCACTGTTAAATGGGTTTCAACAGGCCAGAAGACCTCTGGCCAAGTCTGCAGGGGTGGTACCACCCAAGCCATGGGGGCTAGACTAGTGCACAGAAAGTCATGTGGGTGAGTCTACCCCCACAATAACAGACTGGTAGAGCCACTGGCCTGTTTCCAGACCAGGCGATATGCTGCATGACGGCCTGTGCCCAGCAAAGCCATGCGAGCTGGAATGCACTAGTGTGTCCAGAGGGCAGAATCCCCATCCCAATAGGTCTGAAATGCAGGGCCTCTGCCCAGAGGGCAGAGCATCAGATTAAAGACTTACTCTCAAGCCTTAGGATTTAATGTTGTTTGTCTTACTGGGTTTGGGATTTGGTTTGGAGCTATTAGTGAGGTATAAATTGTTACGTAGTCAATGTAGGGTAAGGGCCTTGGTTATTTTTCTGATTGCAACTTATTCTCTCACAAAAGCATTTTGCTCCATTAGCCTAAAGCTATACTTGTTGCTCCTGTTTCTAGGCATTCAGAGGAATGCCTGGTCTGGAGGGTCATAAAACATTCAGACCCAGGACAAGACAATCATTAACTGTGGTCCAGCTTATCAAGGAGAAAAACTTGAGGTGGGCCGTTAACTCTTAAACATACATTTGGTCCCTAAATTGTGGTCTGGGGTCTTGAGAAAGGTTTGAGGAATGGCAATGCAAAGTCTGGGGAAACTGAGAGACTGGGGGAATCCAAGAAAGCCATAAAAATGAAAAACTGTACATTGCAACATTTAAACTGATTGGTCAGAAATTACATGCATCTGGCCCTGAGCCAACCAGAACACGAACAGATCAATTCTAATAAAGATATAAACTGCTGCTATTCCTGCCTTTTCAGGCACTTCACCCCCTCTCAGTGCATATGCTGAAAACTTTGTGTCTCTATCCTCTAAAATAAACTTTGCTTGTGGGTGTTTGTGAGTTTGTAAAGTTCAATTTTCAGCTCAGTGAACAAGAATCTTGTTTCACATTTCAATAGTATCACCCCATCCTTCTGTCCTATGTCTCCCTTTTGCAATTGGAATATTTGCCCTATGCCTATTCCACTATTGTCAGTGAAGGCAATGGCACCCCACTCCAGTACTCTTGCCTGGAAAGTCCCATGGACGGAGGAGCCTGGTAGGCTGCAGTCCATGGGGTCGCTGGGAGTCGGACACGACTGAGCAACTTCGCTTTCACTTTTCACTTTCATGCATTGGAGAAGGAAATGGCAACACACTCCTGTGTTCTTGCCTGGAGAATCCCAGGGACAGGGCAACCTGGTGGGCTGCTGTCTATGGGGTCGCACAGAGTCGGACACGACTGAAGCAACTTAGCAGCAGCAGCAGCATTCCACTAAGCACATAGCTTTCACAGATTCATAGTTAGAGGGAAATTTGTCTCAGAATGAATAATACTTTGAGTTCCACCCATAACTAATTAGGTGATATTTAGATGAGACTTTGGACTTTAGATTTTTAAGTTGATACTTGAACAAGTTCAGACTTTTGGTGCTGCTGGGGTGGAATTAATGTATTTATATTCAACAAGGAAATAAATTTGGCTGGAGGTGGGTGCAGGCCAAGTGCACTCCCCAGGAGGTGCTAGTGGTAAAGAGCCCACCTGCCAGTGCAGGAGACATGAGACATGGGTTTGATCCCTGGGTCAGGAAGATCCCCTGAAGAAGGGCATGGCAACCCACTCCAGTACTCTTGTCTGAAGAATCCAAGAGGAGCCTGCCAGTCCATAGGGTCGCAAAGAGTCAGACATGTCTGACTGAAGTGATGGGAATGCGCATACAACGGGCAGGCAAAAGGCAAAATGCCATTATTTGAATATTTGTGTTCCTCCAATATTCATTTATTGAAATCTTAACCCCAAAATGTGATGATATTAGCAGGTGAGGGGTCTTGAGACTTGAGCCCTCATGAATGAGATTTAGTTCAGTTCAGTTACTCAGTTGTGTCCGACTCTGCAACTCCATGGAATGTAGCACACCAGGCTTCCCTGTCAATCACCAACTCCGGAAGCTTGCTCAAACTCATCTCCATTGAGTCAGTGATGCCATTCACCAATTGTCATCTCCCTCTCTTCCTGCCTTCAATCTTTCCCAGCATCAGGGTCTTTTCCAAAGAGTCAGTTTTTCGCATCAGGTGGCCAAAGTATTGGAGCTTCAGCTTTAGCATTAGTCCTTCCAGTGAATATTCAGGGTTGATTTCCCTTAGGATTGACTGGCTTGATCTCCTTGCAGTCCAAGGGACTCTCAAGAGTCTTCTCAGTTCAAAAGCACCACAGTTCAAAAGCATTAATTCTTTGGCACTCAGCTTTCTTTATGGTCCACCTCTCACATCCATACATGACTACTATAAAAACCATAGCTTTGACTAGAGGGACCTTTGTCGGCAATATAATGTCTCTGCTTTTTAATATGTTGCCTAGGTTGATCATTGTTTCTTTTCCAAGGAGCAAGCATCTTTTAATTTCATGGTTGCAGGCACCATCTGCAGTGATTTTGGAGCCCAAGAAAATAAAGTCTGTCACTGTTTCCATTGTTTCCCCATCTACTTGCCATGAAGTGATGGGACTGGATGCCATGATCTTTGTTTTCTGAATGTTGAGTTTTAAGCCAGTTTTGATGAGTGAGATTATGCTTTACAAAAGACTCCCCACAGAAACAACTCAACCCTTCTACCACATGAGAAAATAATGAGAAGTCTGCAACCCTGAAGAGGACCCTCACCCAACCACACTGCCACCTTGATCTCAGTCTTTCAGCCTTCAAAATGGAAGGAAACAATTTTTTTTTTTGGTTATAAGTTATCCAGTCTGTACATTTTTTTTTTATAGCAACCCTAACGGACTAAGAAACCACCCCCAAAAAACTTGAAGCTTTGTTACTGAGGAAAAAGGAGAACTGAAATTAGATATGTTAACAATCAATGCAAAGAAATAGAGGAAAACAACAGAATGGGAAAGACTAGGGATCTCTTCAAGAAAATCAGAGATACCAAAGGAACATTTCATGCAAAGATGAGCTCAATAAAGGACAGAAATGGTATGGACCTAACAGAAGCAGAAGATATTAAGAAGAGACGGCAAGAATACACAGAAGAACTGTACAAAAAAGATCTTCACAACCCAGATAATCACGATGGTGTGATCACTGACCTAGAGCCAGACATCCTGGAATGTGAAGTCAAGTGGGCCTTGGAGAGCATCACTACGAACAAAACTAGTGAAGTTGATGGAATTCCAGTTGATCTATTCCAAATCCTGAAAGATGATGCTGTGAAAGTGCTGCACTCAATATGCCAGCAAATTTTGAAAACTCAGCAGTGGCCACAGGACTGGAAAAGGTCAGTTTTCATTCCAATCCTTGTTTATTTAACTTATATGCAGAGTACATCATGAGAAACACTGGCCTGACAGAAACACAAGCTGGAATCAAGATTGCCGGGAAAAATATCAATAACCTCAGATATGCAGATGATACCACCCTTATGGCAGAAAGTGAAGAGGAACTCAAAAGCCTCTTGATGAAAGTGAAAGTGGAGAGTGAAAAAGTTAGCTTAAAGCTCAACATTCAGAAAACGAAGATCATGGCATCCGGTCCCACCACTTCATGGGAAATAGATGGGGAAACAGTGGAAACAGTGTCAGACTTCATTTTTCTGGGCTCCAAAATCACTGCAGATGGTGGCAGCCATGAAATTCAAAGACGCTTACTCCCTGAAAGGAAAGTTATGACCAACCTAGATAGCATATTCAAAAGCAGAGACATTACTTTGCCAACAAAGGTTCGTCTAGTCAAGGCTATGGTTTTTCCTGTGGTCATGTATGGATGTGAGAGTTGGACTGTGAAGAAGGCTGAGCACTGAATTATTGATGCTTTTGAACTGTGGTGTTGGAGAAGACTCTTGAGAGTCCCTTGGACTGCAAGGAGATCCAACCAGTCCATTCTGAAGGAGATCAGCCCTGGGATTTCTTTGGAAGGACTGATGCTAAAGCTGAAACTGCAGTACTTTGTCCACCTCATGTGAAGAGTTGACTCATTGGAAAAAACTCTGATGCGAGGAGGGATTGGGAGCCAGAGGAGAAGGGGACGACAGAGGATGAGATGGCTGGATGGCATCACTGACTCAATGGACGTGAGTCTGAGTGAACTCCAGGAGTTGGTGATGGACAGGGAGGCCTGGCGTGCTTCGATTCATGGGGTCGCAAAGAGTCAGACACGACTGAGCGACTGATCTGATCTGAACAATCTCTATCACATTAGCTTTTTATACTACTTTGTGTGTGTTTGTGTGTGTGTCTAAATTGCTTATTTATTTTTTAGTCTATTTTTCTGTTTAGCTGCTCTATTTTTTTTTTAATCTGTCGAGATGATTATATAGCTTGATACAATGATGTTCTGGTAAATATTTAGCAATTAGTTCTCCTAATCAAATGAGTATAATTTGTAGCATTTCTCAGTAGTCATGGTACAAATAGCCCATGGAGAATAATTTCAAGCTACCAAAGTAATATCACTGAACATGAAGTAGAAAGTAATATCAGAGGTAAGTAGTAATAGATTACATAGTATTTCTACCCTAAAGATACAGTAAATGTGAACTCAAAAGCATAAATATTAGTAAAATGTAGTAACTAACTAGAAAGTGATGTGTCAGTTTATATTACCTTTGTTTTTAAAATAATTTAATTGTGTTCTCTCTCTCTCTCTCTCTCTCTCTCTCTATATATATATATATATATATATATATATATATAGTGGTGAATATGAAAGCTGAACCATAAAGAAAGCTGAATGCTGAAGAATTGATGCTTTTGAACTGTGGTGTTGGAGAAGACTCTTAAGAGTCCCTTGGACTGTGAAGAGATCAAGGCAGTCAATCCTAAAGGAAATCAACACTGAATATTCATTGGAAGGACTGATGATAAATCTGAGGCCTTAATATTTTGCCACCTGATGTAAAGAGCTGACTCATTTGAAAAGACCCTGATGCTGGGAAAGATTGAAGGCAGGAAGGAGAAGGGGATGACAAAGGATGAGATGGTTGGGTGGCATCACTGACTGAATGAATATGAGTTTGAGCAAGCTCCAGGAGCTAGTAATGGGCAGGGAAGCCTGGCGTGCTGCAGTCCATGGGGTCACAGAAAGTCAGCCACAGCTGAGCAACTAAACTGAACTGAATGGCTGTATTTAACCTCTGACACAAGATTAAATCTAACAACTGGTTATTACAATCTATTACAATCTACTGTTCATGGGGTTAGTCATTCTCTCCTCCAGTGGACCACATTTTGTCTGAACTCTCCACTGTGACCTGTCCATCTTAGATGGCCCTACATGGCATGGCTCTTATGTTCATTGATTTATACAAGTCCCTTCACAATGACAAGACTGTGATCCATGATGACATCCACGAAATACTAGAGATCTCTTCAAGAAAATTAGAGATGTCAAGGAAATATTTCATTCAAGAATGGATACAATAAAGGACAGAAATGGTAAGGACCTAATAGAAACAGAAGAGATTAAGAGGAGGCAGCAAGAATACACAGAAGAACTGTACAAATAAGACTTAATGATCCAGATAACTGTGATGGTGTGGTTACTCACCTAGAGCCAGATATCCGGGCTTATGAAGTCAAGTCGGCCTTAGGAAGCATTATTGCAAACAAAGCTAGTGGAGGTGAAGGAATTCCACCTGAGCTATTTAAAGTCTCAAAAAATGATACTGTTAAAATGCTGCACTCAATATGTCAGAAAATTTAGAAAACTCAGCAGTGGCCACAGAACGGGAAAACTGGAAAATACGTTTTCCTTCTAATCCAAAGAAAGGCAATGCCAAAGAATGTTCAAACTAACATACAATTGTGCTTATTTCACATGCTAACAAGGTAATGCTCAAAAATCTTTTAAGCTAGGCTTCAGCAGTATGTGAGTTGAGAACTTCCAGAAGTACAAGTGGGCTTAGAAAAGGCAGAGGAACCAGAGATCAAATTGTCAACATTTGCTGGATCATGGAGAAAGCAAGGAAGTTCCAGAAAAACATCTTCTGCTTCACTGGCTACGCTAAAGCCTTTGACTGTGTAGATCACAATAAGCTGTGGACAATTCTTAAAGAGAGGGGAATACCAGATCACCTACCTGTCTCCTAAAAAACCTGTATTCAGGTCAAGATGCAACAGTTATAATCGGACATGGAACAATGGACTAGTTCAAAACTGGGAAAGGAGTATGACAAGGCTGTATATTGTCACCTTGCTTATTTAACTTATATACAGAGTATATCATGTGAAATGTCAGGCTGGATGAATCACAACCTGCCCAGAGAAATATCAACAACCTGATAGCTCAGTTGGTAAAGAATCTGCCTGGAATGCAGGAGACCCTGGTTCAATTTTTGGGTTGGGAAGATCCCCTGGAGAAGACAATGGCAGCCCACTCCAGTGTTCTTGCCTAGAGAATCCCATGGACAGAGGAGCCTGGTAGGCTGTAGTTCATGAGGTCGCTAAGAGTCAGACACGACTGAGCGACTTCACTTTGACTTTTCACTTTCATGCATTGGAGAAGGAAATGGCAACCCACTCCAGTATTCTTGCCTGGAGAATCCCAGGGACGGGGGAACCTGGTGGGCTGCTGTCATGGGGTCGCACAGAGTCGGACACGACTGAAGCGACTTAGCAGCAGCAGCAGCAAGAAAACAAAACTAAACTACATTTAAAACATACATTTACATACTAACCACCAATTTTACTTTTGGGCATTTATGCCAAAGAAATTAAAACTTATGCCTTCAAAAAAAAACTGTCCATGATTGTTCATAGTGGCTTTTAAAAAAACTGAGGCCAGAAATTGGAAGCAACCAAAACATCTCTTAATTATTGAACAGTTAAACACACTGCAGTACCTCCATACCATATATTCAGCAATATGAAGGGATAAACCACTGATCAACATAACACCTTGGATGGATCTCAAGGACATAATGCTGAGTGAGAAAGAATACGATCTCAGAAGTCACATATGTTATGATTTTACTTATATAACAGTCTTGAAATCCCGATATTAAAGAATTGAAACAGATTAATGGTTCCCAGGGGTTAGCAGGGAATACAGAGTAGTGGTTTCCATTTTGGAGGGTGGAGAGTGGAAATGACTGAAAAGGTATACCCTGAGGGATAACTCTGGAGTGATGAGGAAGTCTGTGTCCTATTGTAGTGATTGTTATATAAATCTGCCCATGTAAATAAAAGACAAGAACTATACCTACTAATGTCATTGTGCCAATGCTAAATTCCTGATTTTGATATTATTGTACTATAATTATGTGAGATATAACCAGTGGGGGAAGTTGGGTAAAGGGGTCTTTCTGTCCTATTGTTACAACTTCCTTTGAATCTACAATTATGTTAAAATAAGAGGACTTTTAAAAAAAATTAGCAGCAAAATATACATATTCCTTTGTATCTGGGGAAAAAAAAAATGTCCTAGAGATTATACCATGTTATCTATTTATCATGGTTTCTCACTATATGAAGTTTTAAAATTCTGGTATTGTTTGCTATGTTGTTTTTTTCTGGCTTTTTGGTATAATAAACATTGTGACAGTAAATATAAATAGTATGTGATATCAACAAGTGCTTATCACAGCAAATTCATATTAGTTGGTTACATGGTAATCTATTCTAAGAGATTAGACATATAATTTGATGAATCCGTTCCATTAAAGTACTGGCTATATAAGTTTTATACATTGTGTTACTCTGATAAATTTCCAAGAATGAAATTACCAGATAAATCTCTTTTTATTAAGCACAGTTTAAATTAGTTTTAATACTCAGTAGAGATAGTATCTCCTCATTAATTTTTATTTTTACACAATTTCCTAGGAATCTTTGTATATTGATTTCAATGTGAATTTAGAATCAATTTTGCTAACTAAAACTGCACACTGACATATTACTGGAAATGTGTTAAAATTATAGATTAAAAGAGGGAGAGATAGTGCCTTTCTGATAGTGAGTCATCTCAAGAGTAGTCTAATCTGGGAATAGACTAGTCTCTATTCCTACCCTGTGAATAGGTTCATCAGTACCATTTTTCCAGATTCCATTCCCTCATGGTCCAGTGGCCAAGGCTCCGCACTCCCGATGCAGGGGACCTGGGCTTAATCCCTGGTTGAGGAACCAGATACCACATGCTGCAGCCAGCTAGCCATGCTCCCTCCCTTCTTTCCACCTCCAATTTCAATTATTGACAACTTATGTAACCAAGAATTTTTTGCTCTTATACACTTCCCCCATTTTGTAGTGTGCTGCTACTGCTACTGCTAAGTCACTTCAGTCGTGTCCGACTCTGTGTGACCCCATAGACGGCAGCCCACCAGGCTCCCCCATCCCTGGGATTCTCCAGGCAAGAACACTGGAGTGGGGTGCCATTGCCTTCTCCGTTTTGTAGTCTGAAAGAAAACAAATCGAATGCTTCTTGAATTTGTGTCTCCCAGACAGCAGGCCTGAACAAACCCCAAATAAATGCCTCCTTATTTTAATTAGGGACTCATTTTTTAAAAGTTTTGGTTAACATCTTAAAGCATTGTATGTTCAACTATTTCAAGTTCCATTATCCTTCAGCTAGGCTATGGACTTGGAAAATGTGATTTTATAAATATCAAGAGATTTTTTTACTTTATTATGGAATAGTTTTTCTTTTTGAAGTCAGAAGATGTTATTAATAGTTTAAATAGACTTATACTGTTTCAGAGATAATCAAAACTAGTTATTTTTTAAATCCACAAAAGAAAAAATTGTCCTGAAAAGTATCAAATTATTCAGTAAAGGTATTATCTTTAAAAAAATAATTCTGCCTGTTATTGAACTACAAGAAATAAAAATGCAATTTTAACATAGTGACACTGATTAAAATTTTTAAATAAGTATTTCTGTACATTGCAGATTTCATTCAAATAATATATTTATTCTATCTAGTCTCATAGAGGGGATAGTTACTAAGAATTTGATTATAAATGGATAAATAGAAAGATAGAAATAGAAAAAATTTATGGATAGCAAGAAATATATGACTAAATCAGTTCAGTTCAGTCGCTCAGTCATGTCTCTTTGTGACCCCATGAACTGCAGCATGCCAGGCCTCCCTGTCCATCACCAACTCCTGGAGTTCACTGAAACTCACGTCCATCGAGTCAGTGATGCCATCCAGCCATCTCATCCTCTGTCGTCCCCTTCTCCTCCTGCCCGCAATCCCTCCCAGCATCAGAGTCTTTTCCAATGAGTCAACTCTTCGCATGAGGTGGCCAAAGTACTGGAGTTTCAGCTTTAGTATCATTCCTTCCAAAGAAATCCCAGGACTGATCTCCTTTAGAATGGACTGGTTGGATCTCCCTGCAGTCCAAGGGACTCTCAAGAGTCTTCTCCAACACCACAGTTCAAAAGCATCAATTCTTCGGCGCTCAGCTTTCTTCACAGTCTGACTCTCACATCCATACATGACTACTGGAAAAACCATAGCCTTGACTAGGCGTAGACAAACAAATATAATTTTAAATATTTATAAATAATTTTAACTTCTTCAAAATGTTATCAACAGAGCATTTGGAAATTTGAACAATTTCCAGAAATCTGAGTTTATCCAGAAATAAATGTTCTAGTTCAGATAAAGTGGTTTATTGAAAGTCTTAATTTTTATGGTATAAGGATAAAATAATAGAAATTTTAAGCATTTTGTTATCTAGTATTCTACTGGATATTAAAAGAATTAATGTATTATTCCTTCATTTGTAGAAATAAAATTTATTTCAATTCTAAGCTAAATGATAGTTTCATAAGTAGAAATATCTTTTCTTCTCATTCCTACTTTTTTGTTTTTATGGATTTGTTTTTATTTTATAATGTTTGAGAATATCTTCACTATATTTCTTTTTAAATGTCTTTTGGTTAAAAAACAAAGCACCTAAAGGTACCTTATATTATTTACCTTGTGTAATGGATCACCTTGAATTGACCTGGAGATTATTGCATAATGATGTACAAGATACTCTGCAAAAATCATTAACTCATATATCTTAATACTGTCAAGAATTCTTGAAATATTTATTTCTCATTCCCATTAATTTTCCAGTTCTAGTCTCCTCTAATATTTTGTGTTACTTTTAGTTAATATCTTTGTCTATCCTACTGAGAAAAAAATTACACTCTTCTATATTAATTCTAAATGTTTTCCTGAATGGGTTTCTTAAATCTGTTATTTATTGTTTATTTTCTTTCCCTAATAGTAGAATGCTTTCTTCAACTTCCAAAAACATTATTTAGATGAATTTATCACCACCCCAGAACAGATTATATTTTTGTTTGGTTATCCTTTCTTTTATATGTAACATTTCTTTGATTCCTATCTCCTTACCTTATTATCAATTAAAAGGTATTAGTGATTTGTGTATTTCCCACTACAATATTTTTTCAATATGTACAAAACACTGGGAACAAGTCACATAGTCAGTGTAAAAGAATCTTTCATTTTCTCCATTTTTTTGTACACTAAATATACATATTTTTGACTGTTCAAGGAATTTAAAGTTGTTTTTTTTTTTTCCAATTGAATTGACCCTTGACCGAGAGACTGGCTGCATCACTCCTGTCCCTGGCTCCTCTTTCTCCATGACCCCCTCACTCCAACCAGTGAGCAGGGAGAAAGACAGAGCAGGAAAGCAAGGCAGTCAGAGGGAGATGTGACAACTTTAAAGGAAGTTCAATAATTTTTAACTTTTCTCCTGGAATTGACATAAAAATTACTGAACTGATGTTTGAGGTGAAAGAGAAAATAAAACTTTCTGTTTACTAGCTGTTATAAACTGACTGTCTCCCCAAGATTCATATCTTGATGACTTAACCCCTAGTGTGACTGATTTGCAGATGGGGTCTCTAAAGAAGTAGTTAAGGTTAAGTCATAGGAGTGGGACCCTGATAGAATTAGGGTCTTTATAAGGGGAGACACTGGAGACTTGCTCACACTTTCATCCACACGCAAGGAGGAAAGGCCATGCTAGGACAGAGGGAGATGGTGGCCAGCTGTAATCCAGGAGGAGAGTTCTCACCAGAGACCAAATCAAGGGGAACCTTGATCTTGGACTTCTGGGATCCAGAACTAAGAGAAAATTAATTTCTGTTTGTAAGCCTTCCATTCTATGGTATTTTGTTGTGGTAACTCAAATAGACTAAAACACTGCTGCTGTCATTGCTGCTGCTGCTGCTAAGTCACTTCAGTCGTGTCCGACTCTGTGTGACCCCATAGACGGCAGCCCACCAGGCTCCCCTGTCCCTGGGATTCTCCAGGCAAGAACACTGGAGTGGGTTGACATTTCCTTCTCCAGTGCATGAAAGTGAAAAGTGAAAGTGAAGTCGCTCAGTCGTGTCCGACTCCTAGCGACCCCATGGACTGCAGCCTACCAGGCTCCTCCATCCATGGGATTTTCCAGGCAAGAGTATTGGAGTGGGGTGCCATTGCCTTCTCTGAAAACACTGCTGCTGCTAAGTCACTTCAGTCGTGTCTGACTCTGTGTGACCCCATAGACGGCAGCCCACCAGGCTCCCCTGTCCATGGGATTCCCCAGGCAAGAACACTGGAGTGGGTTGCCATTTCCTTCTCCAACACGTGAAAGTGAAGTTGCTCAGTCATCTCCGACTCTTCGCAGAAAGTAAAGAAATAAGCTACAGATCTGCTCAAGTTTAAATGCAGAAAGAAAGGAAAAATTAGCCTCAAAACTCAGTTTTAAGAGGTTAATTTGGGGAGAACAAAGTGGTTTTCAATTGAATACTATTTCTTGTTTTTCTTTGGACATTTGCACAAAACATGTACACATATGTTTTTCCATATTTCCAAAGTTAATTTTTCTAAAATTATTGTGCAAAGTAATATACCTCAAAAAAAGTAAAACAAGATGAAAAGAAATACTGTTCTTTAATACATTCTGGTTCTAACTAGGAAGAAAGAACTGACAATGCTTTTTTTTTTCTTTTACAAAAATGCTTGTTCTAGGGAGCTTTTTCTTTCCACTCATTCTCTTAACTCTACTTAAAGGAGAATTTCAACTTAGCAATTTGGAAAGTCTGACTAGCTAGGTTATTAAGATTCATTACATCTGTTAATGAATGACCTGCTATTTTGCACTTGGTAAAAACCAAATATCATATATATATATATATATATATATATATATATATATATATATATATATATATACATAAAGTCACTATCAGATCAGATCAGTCGCTCAGTTGTGTCCGACACTTTGCGACCCCATAAATCGCAGCACGCCAGGCCTCCCTGTCCATCACCAACTCCTGGAGTTCACTCAGACTCACGTCCATCGAGTCAGTGATGCCATCCAGCCATCTCATCCTCTGTCGTCCCCTTCTCCCCCTGCCCCCAATCCCTCCCAGCATCAGAGTTTTTTCCAATGAGTTAACTCTTCCCATGAGGTAGCCAAAGTACTGGAGTTAAAGCTTTAGCATCATTCTTTCCAAAGAAATCCCAGGGCTGATCTCCTTCAGAATGGACTGGTTGGATCTCCTTGCAGTCCAAGGGACTCTCAAGAGTCTTCTCCAACACCACAGTTCAAAAGCATCAATAATTCAGTGCTCAGCCTTCTTCACAGTCCAACTCTCACATCCATATGACCACAGGAAAAACCATAGCCTTGACTAGATGAACGTTTGTTGGCAAACTAATGTCTCTACTTTTGAATATGCTATCTAGGTTGGTCATAACTTTCCTTCCAAGGAGTGTCTTTTAATTTCATGGCTGCAGTCACCATCTGCAGTGATTTTGGAGCCCCAAAAAATAAAGTCTGACACTGTTTCCCCATCTATTTGCCATGAAGTGATGGGACCAGATGCCATGATCTTCGTTTTCTGAATGTTGAGCTTTAAGCCAACTTTTTCACTCTCCTCTTTTACTTTCATCAAGAGGCTTTTGAGTTCCTCTTCACTTTCTGCCATAAGGGTGGTGTCATCTGCATATCTGAGGTTATTGATATTTCTCCTGGCAATCTTGATTCCAGCTTGTGTTTCTGTCAGGCCAGCATTTCTCATGATGTACTCTGCATATAAGTTAAATAAACAGGATGACAACATACAGCCTTGACATACTCCTTTTCCTATTTGGAACCAGTCTGTTGTCCCATGTCCAGTTCTAACTGTTGCTTCCTGACCTGCATACAAATTTCTCAAGAGGCAGATCAGGTGGTCTGGTATTCCCATCTCTTTCAGAATTTTCCACAGTTTATTGTGATCCACACAGTCAAACACTTTGGCATGGTCAATAAAGCAGAAATAGATGTTTTTCTGGAACTCTCTTGCTTTTTCCATGATCCAGCAGATGTTGGCAATTTGATCTCTAGTTCCTCTGCCTTTTCTAAAACCAGCTTGAACATCTGGAAGTTCACGGTTCACATATTGCTGAAGCCTGGCTTGGAGAATTTTGAGCATTACTTTACTAGCGTGTGAGATGAGTGCAATTGTGCGGTAGTTTGAGCATTCTTTGGCATTGCTCTTCTTTGGGATTGGAATGAAAACTGACCTTTTCCAGTCCTGTGGCCACTGCCGAGTTTTCCACATTTGCTGGCATATGAGTGCAGCACTTTCACATAGAAACACTTTAGCTTGGAACTGAACTGTCAAATAGAATTCAAAACAAACAAGCCTAGAGTGCCTTTTATCACATTTTCTGCACATAAATTATCTTTTTGTTTATCAACAGACTATTTGTGAAATTGATGTGCCAATGCCCTCTCTTCCTCTGGAACAAATGTAAGCATACTTGTTGTCCATTATAAAAGACTGGTGTCCCCTAACCTCCAAGTTCTAATGTAACACAAACACTTACCATGTAGATATTACCTGGCTCTCTTCACATCTTCCTGTGGGAATTGGAACTTGGGAAATCACTGCAAGAAAATGCTGATGCTCTGGCTACTACTATTTATGTGAGAAAAATATCCTTTATCTATGACACTGAAATTGTGTGTATCTCTCAGCACTAGTGAAACCGTGGAAATGTGCTTGGCAGAGTAAAATCTCAGACCACTCACAAATTTTGATAAATTTCATTACAGTAGCCTGGCTGTGATGAACAGATTCTAGAACAACCTCATGATTGCTACCTCCTGCTGCTCACACCCTTATGGATCCACTCCCCTTGTGTATGGACTAGAAAGATGATTTGCTGCAAAATACATAGAATATGGCAAAAGGGATGGTATGCATATGATTATGTATATGAGATGACATGATAAGAATGCAGTACTTATCCTTTGAGTTTCTTTCTCCCCGTTTGGGTGTATGGTGGCAGCAGTCTTACCAAGATTCAAGAGATCAGATATGATAGGCAGAGTACCTGAAGAACTATGGACTGAAGTCTGTAACTTTGTATGGGGGCATTGACCAAAAGCATCCCTAGGAAAAAGAAATTCAGCAAGGCAAAATGATTGTCTGAGGAGGTCTTATGAATAGCTGAGGAAAGAAGAAATGCTATGTTATGCTAAGTCATTTCAGTCATGTCCGACTCTGTGTGACCCCATAAATGGCAGCCACCAGGCTCCCCCATCCCTGGGATTCTCCAGGCAAGAACACTTGAGTGGGTTGCCATTTCCTTCTCCAATGCATGAAAGTGAAAAGTGAAAGTGAAGTCCCTCAGTCGTGTCTGACTCTTAGCGACCCCATGGACTGCAGCCTACCAGGCTCCTCCATCCATGGGATTTTCCAGGCAAAAGTACTGGAGTGGGGTGACATTGCCTTCTCCAGAAAGAAGAAAAGAGAAGGGCAAAGGAGAAAGGGAAAAATATACCCAATTAAATACACAGTTCCAGAGAATAGCAAGGAAAGATAATAAAGTATTTTTAAGTGAACAATGCAAAGAAATAGAGGAAATCAATAGAACAGGAAAGGCTAGAGATCTCTTCAAGAAAATTAGGGACACCAAGGGAACATTTCATGCAAAAATGGGCACAATAAATAAGAGAAAAGGTAAGGACCTAACAGAAACAGAAGAGATTAAGAAGAGGTGGCAAGAAAACACAGAAGAATTGTACAAAAAACAGTGTAAATGACCCACAAAACCATGAGGTCTAGGTTACTCACCTACAGCCAGACATCCTGGAGTGTGAAGTCAAGTGGGCTGTAGGAAGCATTACTATGAACAAAGCTAGTGGAGGTGATGGAATTCCAGTTGAGCTATTTCAAGTCCTAAAAGATGATGCTGTGAAAGTGCTGCACTCAGTATGCCAGCAAATTTGGAAAACACAGCAGTGGCCACAGGACTGGCAAAGGCCAGTTTTCATTCCAATCCTGAAGAAAGGCAATGCCAAAAAATATTCAAACTACCACACAACTGCACTCATCTCACATACTAGCAAGGTAATGTTCAAAATTCTCCAAGCCAGGTATCAGCAGCACATGAACTGTGAACTTCCAGATGTTCAAGCTGGATGTAGAAAAGGCAGAGTAACCAGAGATCAAATTGCCACATCTTTTGAATCATGAAAAATGTGAGAGAGTTCCAAAAAAAAAATCTTCTGATTTATTGACTTTGCCAAAACCTTTGACTGTGTGGATCACAACAAACTGGGGAAAATTCTTCAAGAGATGGAAATACCAGACCACCTGACCTGCCTTCAAAGAAATCTGTATGCAGGTCAAGAAGCAACAGTTAGAGCTGGACATGGAAAAACATACTGGTTCCAAATTAGACAAGGAGTATGTGAAGGCTGTATATCATCACCCTGTTTATTTAACTTATATGCAGAGTACATCATGAGAAACACTGGGCTGGATGAAGCACAAGCTGGAATCAAGATTGCTGGGAGAAATATCAATAACCTCAGATATGCACATGATACTACCCTTATGGCAGAGAGCAAAGAAGAACTAAAGAGCCTCTTGATGAAAGTGAAAGAGGAGAGTGAAAAAGTTGGCTTAAAACTCAACATTCAGAAAACTAAGATCATGGCATCTGGTCCCATCACTTCATGAGAAATAGATGGGGAAACAATGGACACAGTGAGAGACTTCATTTTTGGGGGGCTCCAAAATTACTGCAAATGGTGATTTCAGCCATGAAATTAAAAGACACTTGCTCCAAGGAACAAAAGCTATGACCAAACTAGACAGCATGGTAAAAAGCAGAGACATTACTTTGCCAACAAAGGTCCATCTATTCAAAGCTATGGTTTTTCCAGTAGTCATGTATGGATGTGAAAGTTGGACTGTAAAGAAATCTGAGCACCAAAGACATGATTATGTTGAACTGTGGTGTTGGAGAAGACTCTTTAGAGTCCTTTGGAGTGCAAGGAGATCAAATCATTCAATCCTACAGGAAATCAGTCCTGAATATTCATTGGAAGACAGATGCTGAAGCTGAAACTCCAATACTTTGGCCACCTGATGAGAATAACTGACTCATTAGAAAAGACCCTGATGCTGGGAAAGATTGAAAGCAGGAGGAGAAGGAGTTGACAGAGGATGATTGGTTGGATGGCATCACTGACTCAATGGACATGAGTTTGAGCAAGCTTCAGAGTTGGTGATGGACTATGGGGTCGCAAATAGTCAGACACGACTGAACTGAACCGAACTGATTTCAAATCCTGAAAGATGTTGCTGTTAAAGTACTGCACTCAATATGCCAGCAAATTTGGATAACTCAGCAGTGGCCACAGGACTAGAAAAGGTTAGTTTTCATTTCAATCCCAAAGAAATGCAATGCCAAGGAATGTACAAACTACCACACAACGTTGCCCATTTCACATGCTAGCAAGGTAATGCTCAAAATCCTTCAAGCTAGGCTTCAATAGTATGTGAGTCGAGAACTTCCAGATGTACACACTGGATTTAGAAAAAGCAGAGGAACCAGAGATCAAATTTCTAACATCTTTTGGATCATAGAAAAAAGCAAGGGAATTCCAGAAAAGTGTCTACTTCTCTCCATTGACTACACTAAAGCTTTTGATTGTGTGGGTCACACAACTTGTGGAAAATTCATCAAGAGATAGGAATACCAGACCACCTTACTTGTCTCCTGAGAACCTGTATGCAGGTCAAGAAGCAACAGTTAGAACCGGAGATGGAATACTAGACTGACTCAAAATTGGGAACGAAGAAGCAGTATTGTCACCCTGCTTATTTAACTTCTATGCAGAGTACATCATGCGAAATGCTAGGCTGGATGAAGCATAAGCAGGAATTAAGATAGCTGGGAGAAATATCAATAACCTCAGATATGCAGATGACACAATCCTTATGGCAGAAAGTGAAGAGGCACTAAAGAACCTCTTAATGAAGGTAAAAGAGGAGAATGAAAAAGCTGGGTTAAAATTCAACATCAAAAAAAAAAAAAAAACCTACTATCATGTATCTGGTCCCATCACTTAAGGCAAATAATGGGAAAATATGGAAACAGGGGCAAACTTCATTTTCTAGGGCTCCAAAATCACTGCTGATGTTGACTGCAGCCATGAGTTTAAAGATACTTGCTCCAAGGAAGAAAAACTATGACAAACTTAGAAAGCATATTAAAAATCAGAGACATCACTTTGCTGACAAAATTCTGTCTACTCAAACTATGGTTTTCCTAGTAGTCATGTATGGATATGAGAGTTGGACCATAAAGAAGGCTGAGCACCAAAGAACTGATGCTTTCAAATTGTGGTGCTGGAAACCAGTTGACTGGTCACCTCCTTGAGAGTGCCTTGGACAACAAGGAGATAAAACCAGTTTATTCTAAAGGAAATGATCCCTGAATGTTCAGTAAGGACTAATGCTGAAGTTGAAGCTCCAATATTGGCCACCTGATGAGAAGAGCCAACTCATTGGATAAGACCCTGATACTGGGAAAGATTGAAGGCAGGAGGAGACAAAGGAGACAGAGGATGAAATGGTTGGATGGCTTTAGCGACTCAATGGACATGAGTTTGAGCAAACTGCAGAGACAGTGAAGGACAAGGAAGCCTGGTGTGCTGAAGTCCACTGCATTGCAGAGTCATACATGACTGAGTGACAGAACAACAACAACAAAACCTTATAGAGAAGCACCATTCAAAGAAGTAGGAAAATAAACTCCAAGTCTTGATGGAGGTAGCAGAAAATTACACTACAGTGGACATGGGGGGAATTGTTTTAAACAACTTTCAAAGCAATTCAACACAATCTGCTCTGTTGTCTCAATAATTAATATCCCTACCCCATGCGAAATAACACATTCACCTCTCTCAAGACCCTCAAAATCTCGCAATCATGATTTCAAGCTCAAAGTTTATGAGATGCAGATCAGGCTCCTTGAGCATTATTCTTTTAAAGGCTTTTAAATTGTTTTTTTTTTTTTTTTTCTTCTTCTTCTTTTTTTTTTTTTTTGGCTGAAAGAAATCTAGAGAGAAATGTTCCATGTAAATGTAAAACTAGTTATATATGATAAATGAAAACAATTACTGGAATAAGAGTCTATCCTTAAAAATAGAAAATCATTGCTATTTTCCACATCAACTTACTCCTTCCTCAAAACACTCAACTCAGTTTTACTTTCTGTCTTAAAGTTTCCCTTCCCAGGTAACAACTATAACCACCAATGAAATCACCAGCTCATTCATTTTCTTGTCCTTTGGCCGGTAAGAGTTGATGATCCATGTTTCTTAAAAGTGTCAGCAATTAAGTTTAGCAGCAAGAAAATGTAACAAGAGTATGGTAGAGCAGGAAGAGTGCATATATTTGTCCCAGCCTAGAAATAGAAATTAATGGAGTACAGATTATTGAAGTTCTCTGGTTGATATTATCAGTTCTTTCTTTAGGTGAAATAGACATACTTTCAAGCACTGGAATGTGTACATTTTTTAAATGATGGGCAGGTTCCTTTACTAAAACATGATACATTTCTACTTGCTAGCTTCTAATTTTTACCCACAGATTCTTCTTGTCGCAGATGAGTAAAAAGCTAAGAATTCACATCAAATAAATATGCCTGGTTATTCCTTTTACTCTAGAACAATGGTTGGCAAAATTTTTCTTCAAGATCCAGGTAGTAAATACTGTAGGCTTAGAAGATCATGTTGTCTGTTTCAATTACTAAACTCTGCCATTGTAGCCTGAAAGCAGCTATAGCCAACGTGGAAATATATGGGTGTAATGCTGTTTTACAAAGGGAGTCATTGCAACAATCCCACTACTGGCCATATACTATGAGAAAAACATAATTGAAAAAGGCATATGTACCCCAATGTTCATTGCAGCACTATTTACAATAGTTGGGACATGGAATCAACCTAGATGTCCATCAACAGAAGAATGGATAAAGAAGCCATGGTGCACATATACAGTGGAATATTATTAGGCATAAAAAGTAATGCATCTGAGTCTGCGCTGAGATGGATGAGCCTAGAGCCTATTATACAGAGTGAAGTAAGTCAGAAGGAGAAAACCAAATACTGTATTTTAATACATATGTATGGAATCCAGAAAGATGGTATTAATGAATCTATTCGTAGGGCAGCAATGGAGATGCAGACATAGAGAACAGACTTACAGACACAAGGGTAGGGCGAAAAGGAGAGGGTGGGATGAATGGAGAGAGTAGCGTGGAAACATATAGACTACCATATATAAAATAGATAGCAAGTGGGAATTTGCTGTATGACTCAGAGAACTCAAACAGATGCTCTGTGACAACCTAGAGGAATGGGATGTGAAAGGAGGCAGGAGGGAGGTTCAAGAGAGAGGAGAAATAGGATTACCTCTGGCTGATTCCTGTTGATGTATGGCAGAAACCAACACAATATTGTAAAGCAAGTATCCATCAATTAAAAATCAATTTAAAAAAAAAAAAAAACAGTGGTCATTGGTTGGCTTTGGCCCACAGACAGTTTGCTGACTCCTGCCTTAGAACAGCACTGTCACCTTGAAAAACATGAGCCACACATCTAACATAACATTTTCTAGTGACTTTATTTAAAAAAATAAAAAGGAACAGGTAAAATTAAACTTAGTGCTATATTTCATTTCAGTTCAGTTCAGTTCAGTCGCTCAGTCGTGTCCGACTCTTTGTGACCTATGAATCGCAGCAGACTAGGCCTCCCTGTCCATCACCAACCCCCGGAGTTCACTCAGACTCACATCCATCGAGTCAGTGATGCCATCCAGCCATCTCATCCTGTCGTCCCATTCTCCTCCTGCCCCCAATGCCTCCCAGCATCAGTCTTTTCCAATAAGTCAACTCTTCACATCAGGTGGCCAAAGTATTGGAGTTTCAGCATCAGTCCTTCCAATGAACACCCAGGGCTGATCTCCTTTAGGGTGGACTGGTTGGATGTCCTTGCAGTCCAAGGGACTCTCAGGAGTCTTCTCCAACACCACAGTTCAAAAGCATCAATTCTTCGGTGCTCAGCCTTCTTCACAGTCCAACTCTCACATTCATACCTGACCACTGGAAAAATCATAGCCTTGACTAGACGGACCTTTGTTGGCAAAGTAATGTCTCTGCTTTTCAATATGCTATCTATGTTGGTCATAACTTTTCTTCCAAGGAGTAAGTGTCTTTTAATTTCATGGCTGCAGTCACCATCTGCAGTGATTTTGGAGCCCAAGAAAATAAAGCCTGACACTATTTCCACTGTTTTCCCATCTATTTCCAATGCAGTGATGGGACCAGATGCCATGATCTTCGTTTTCTGAATGTTGAGCTTTAAGCCAACTTTTTCACTCTCCTCTTTCACCTTCATCAAGAGGTTTTTTAGTTCCTCTTCACCTTCTGCCATAAGGGTGGTGTCATCTGCATACCTGAGGTTATTGATATTTCTCTTGGCAATCTCAGTTCCAGCTTGTGCTTCTTCCAGCCCAGCGTTTCTCATGATGTACTCTGTATAGAAGTTAAATAAACAGGGTGACAATATACAGCCTTGACATACTCCTTTTCCTATTTGGAACCAGTCTGTTGTTCCATGTCCAGTTCTAACTTTTGCTTCCTGACCTGTATACAAATTTCTCAAGAGGCAGGTCAGGTAGTCTGGTATTCCCATCTCTTATTTCATTTAGCCCACTATATATAGTCAAGATTTTGTCATTTCAACTGTAATTAACATAAGTGAAGTGAAGTGAAGTCTCTCAGTCGTGTCCGACCCTTTGTGACCCCGTGGACTGTAGCCCACCACGCTCCTCCGTCCATTAGATTTTCCCAGCAAGAACACTAGAGTGGGTTGCCATTTCCTTCTCCAGAGGATCTTTCTGACCCAAGCATCGAACCCACGTCTCCCACATTGTAGGCAGATGCTTTACCGTCTGAGCCACCAGGGAAGCAAGAAGTTATTTTAAGTAATGTTTTTATAAAATTGCTATATTCTATATGCTCTGTATATCTAAATAACGTCTTTTTAAAAACATCTCTAGATATTTCACATTCTTTTTCTTTTTTGTACTAACTTCAAAATTGAGTGTGTGTCTAATATTTATAGAACATCCCAATTTGGACTAGTAGCCATATTTCATGAGCTTAATAGCTACTTGTAGTCTACTGGCTACCTTACTGGACAGCACAGGCATAGAGTATTTTTAAAATAAAAACAACAAGAAATACTACCAAAACCTTTTTCAAGATTGTCCTTTGTCCAGTTCAATTCCTGTTGTACTATGTGTGAATTAAAAGTTTTGGTAGATATTTTAGGGGAGCAAAATTTGCCACTGCAAAATGTAGCAGAAGGATTCATTTAAGCTGATTATTATCAAGAAACAGAAGACTCAAGAAGTCTTTCTTTTTACCTTCCCCTTAACTGCCTATAAATAAATAAAGGGACAGTTCCCAGAATAGAGAGATCTGCAAAGAATATGGCTAGTTGCAGTGGAGGAAACTCTAGGTCTGCCCTTAGGAAATGGCAACCCACTCCAGTATTCTTGACTGAAGAATTCCATGGACAGAGGAGCTATGGGATCACAAATAGTTGGATACAACTGAGCAACGTTGAGTGTCTACTCTGTATCTCATTGTTTCTGCAGGGCCTTGCAAATATTTGTTTATCAAACCTTTGCTTTTCCATCTCCATATGAATTGTTTCTTTCTACTTCTGAAGCCCCAAACCACCATTCCCAATATTCTTTTTTGAATTTAGCTGAAGATGATATTTAAGATGAGGACTTTGGCCATTTGGGCAAGTCAGTTTTCTTGTTTCTTACTCAGTTTTCTTGAGTGTCTCCCACCTACACAGGTTAATAAATTTTACCTGATATTCCTCTGAATAGTTCCTGCCCTTAGAGGTCCTGGCTCCGGTAGATAGAATTTTTCACTTATGAGATGCCTTCCAGGATGTTTCCAGAGGAAGGGTGACTGGTCATCTTCTATACCTGTCTTTAACTGTTACAATAATAAGATAAATATAAAACCAAGTGACAAATATGAAACAATGTGGACATTTTAATTAAAGAACAGAAAGGGAACAGCAGAGAACATCACACACACACATACACAAACACAAAAAGAGATAGGAATCAAAGAAAAGAATGAGAAACAGATATAAACAAATATAGGGAAAAACAGAGACAAGGAAAGAATAAAGTCAAGCAAGAAACAGGAATGCAAGTACCCAACAAAAGACAAGAGGAAAAAGCCTGACAGGAAATACAAAAATAATGATTAAGCATCTTTGGGAGATATAACTATATTTTCATTTACTGTCTTTCTGTATTTTTCATATTTTCTACCAGAAGCATTCATTACTTTTATAAATTTTCATATTTTTTACCCATAAGCATCCATTACATTTATAAATAATTTAAAAATATATTTTATGTCTCAATCAGAAAAATACTATAAATTTTTTAGTAGAATTTAATATAGGGACCAAATAATTTTACCCATCCTCATGTAAAAGTATGGCATATATTCACTTTCTTGATCTGAAAAAAAAAAAGGAGGGAGAAAAAGGTTTTAAACCACATATAAACCTAAAAAATTTTAGTATAAATCTGAGTCAATCTCAGAACAGCTTTAAAAATAGAAAATTTTCACAAGTGAAATCTGGGCTCTCAAAATTCTTTTGTTCTTGTTCTAGTGTTCCTTAAAGCATTAGTGTTCTCATCATTTTTTTAATAAGCAAAGTTATAAAAGAACTTAAAATTCTTACAGTAAAGATCAAAATAAAATTTCAACTTTACTTCTCAAGAGAACTCAAATATTATTGAAGGAACAATATATTATAAATTCTTTTAAAAACAAGTTTAAAATAGAAGTTTAATACTGAATTGTGTGAGACATACACAAACTCTCAATATTATATCCAACCCAAATATTGTGTATAATATGTTCCCACTGTACTTTCTGAGTACTAAGGCATTCTTCCTATAGGGCTTCTCTGTACTCTTCTAAAAAGCTAAACTAACTAACTCAACAATTTATTCATTTGAAAATATAGTTTAGCTTCTGCTTTATGCCCGGATTTGTTCTAAGCCTTTTGTATAAAAAGATAATAAAACAAGGCTCTGCCACTAAGATCTTATAAAATAATATTTACAATTTAGTGTTATAAAGATTCTAGCAAATGTAAGAATGAAAGATTATATTTAACATACCCATGCATTCAAATTAAATTTCATAATAGTAGATGTCCCAAAATATAACAAATTTTAAATAAATAGATTGGTAGTATATGATCAATCGGAGAAGGCAATGGCACCTCACTCCAGTACTTTTGCCTGGAAACTCCCATGGATGGAGGAGCCTGGTAGGCTGCAATCCATGGGGTCGCTAAGGGTCGGACACGACTGAGCAACTTCACTTTCACTTTTCATTTTCATGCATTGGAGAAGGAAATGGCAACCCACTCCAGTGTTCTTGCCTGGAGAATCCCAGGGATGGCGGAGCCTGGGGGGCTGCCATCTATGGGGTTGCACAGAGTTGGACACGACTTAAGCGACTTAGCAGCAGCAGCAGCATATGGTCAATACATCTGGAATTTATGTGGAATTGATTTACTGTTTTTCACAAGCTAAAAAGCAAATCAGCATGGCCCAATTATTTTACATATAACCTGGTAATGAATCTTGGAGAGATCACTGCTTTTTAAAAAGGGGTAAATAATATTATTGGAAAAAGAATTTACCAACAAGTGCTATATAGGACCAATACAAAAGTAGTATATCCTTAGTGGATTCTGTTTGGATTTTTTTTTTCTTTTTTTAATTTTATTTTATTTTTATGGATTTTTTAAAATAATTTTATTTATCCTGATTCTGGCCTTATTGTTATAAATCCTTTCTGCTTAAGCCAAACAGGAGATGACCAGAGTGAACATTGACGTTTTAGGAATCAGTGAATTAAAGGGGACTGGAATGGATGAATTTAATTCAGATAACCATTATATCTACTACTGTGGGCAAGACTCCCTTAAAAGAATGGAGTAGCCCTGAGAGTCCACAAAAGAGTCCAAAAAGCAATACTTGGCTGCAATCTCAAAAATGACAGAATGATCTCTGTTTCCAAGGGAAGCCATTCATCATCACAGTAAGTCTATGCCACAGCCACTATGCTGAGGAAGCTGAAGTTGGATGATTCTATGAAGACCTACAAGACCTCCTAGAACTAACACCAAAAAAAAGATGTCCTTTTCATCCTAGGAGACTGGAATGCAAAAGTAGGGAGTCAGGAGATACCTGGAATAACAGGCAAGTTTGGCCTTGGAGTACAAAATGAAGCAAGGCAAAGGTTAACAGAGTTTTGCAAGAAGAACACATTGGTCATAGCAAACACTCACTACCAACAACACGAGAAGACTCTACACATGGACATCACCCCATGGTCAGTACTGAAATTAGACTGATTATATTCTTTGCAGCTGAAGATGGAGAAGCTCTATTCAGTCAGCAAAAACAAGACCTGGAGCTCATTGTGGCTCAGATCACCAGCTTATTTGAAAATTCAGGACAAATTGAAGAAAGTAGGGAAAACCACTAGGTCATTCAGGTATGACCTAAATCAAATATCTTATGATTATACAGTACATATTATACCTGAAGAACTATGCACAGAGGTTCATGACATTGTACAGGAGGCAGTAATCAAGACCATTCCTAAGGAAAAGAAATATACAACGGCGAAATGGTTGCGTGAGGAGTCCTTACAAATAGTTTAGAAAAGAAGAGAAACAAAAGGCAAAAGAGAAAAGGAAAGATATACCAATTTGAATGCAGATTTCCAAAGAATAGCAAGGAGAGATAAGACTTCCTCAGTGATTAAGCAAAGAAATAGAGGAAAACAATACAATGGGAAAGACTAGAGATCTCTTCAAGAAAATTAGAGATACCAAGGGAATATTTCATGCAAAGATGGGCTCAGTCAAGGACAGAAATGGTATGGACCTAACAGAATCAGAAGAAATTAAGACGAGGTGGCAAGAATACACAGAACTATACAAAAAAAAAAAAAAGATCTTCATGACCTAGATAATAGCAATGGTATGATCACTCATCTAGAGCCAGATATCCCAGAATGTGAAGTTAAGTGGGCCTTAGGAAGCATCACTATGAACAAAGTTAGTGGAGGTGATGGAATTCAAGTTGAGCTATTTCAAATCCTAAAAGATGATGCTGTGAAAGTGCTGCATTCAATAAGCCAGCAAATCTGGAAAACTCAGCAGTGGCTATGGGACTGGAAAAGGCCAGTTTTCATTCCAATCCCAAAGAAAGGCAATGCCAAAGATTGCTCAAACTACCACATGATTTCACTCATCTCACATGCTAGCAAATTAATGCTCAAAATTCTCCAAGCCAGGCTTCAACAGTACGTTAACCATGAACTTCCAGA
This sequence comes from Bos taurus, assembly GCF_002263795.3. NCBI lineage: Eukaryota > Metazoa > Chordata > Mammalia > Artiodactyla > Bovidae > Bos > Bos taurus. The sequence goes on along the minus strand of NC_037329.1, from coordinate 10,452,554 downwards.
TGTTCAAGATGGATTTAGAAAGGCAGAGGAACCAGAGATCGAATTTCCAACATCTGTTGTATCATTGAAAAAGCAAGAGAGTTCCAGGAAAAACACCTACTTCTGCTTTACTGACTATGCCAAAGCCTTTGACTGTGTGGATCACAACAAATTGTGGAAAATTCTGAAAGAGATGGGAATACCAGACCACCTTACCTGCCTCCTGAGAAATCTGTATGCAGGTCAAGAAGAAACAATTAGAACTGGACATGGAACAATGAACTGATTCCAAATTTGAAAAGGAATACATCAAGGCTGTATATTGTCACCTTGATTATTTAACTCATATGCAGATTGCATTATGCAAAATGTTGGGTTGGAGGAAGCACAAGCTGGAATCAAGATTGCTGGGAGAAATATCAATAACCTCAGATATGCAGATGACAGCACCCTTATGGCAGAAAGTGAAAAGGAGCTAAAGAGCCTCTTGATGTAAGTGAAAGAGGAGAGTGAAAATGCTGGCTTAAAACTCAACATTCAAAAAACAGAAATTATGGCATCGTTTCCCATCACTCCATGGCAAATAGATGAAGAAACAATGGAAACAGTGAGTGACTTTATTTCCTTGGGCTCCAAAATCACTGCAGATGGGGACTGCAACCATGAAATTAAGACACTTGCTCCTTGGAAGAGAAGCTATGACCAAACTAGATAGCATATTAAAAAACAAAGACATTATTTTGCCAATAAAGCTGTCTAATCAAAGCTCTGATTTTTCTAGTAGTCATGTATGGATGTGAGAGTTGGACTATAAAGTAAGCTGAGCACCAAAGAATTGATGCTTTTGAACTGTGGTGTTGGAAAATACTCTTGAGAATCTTCTCAAGAAGATCAAACCATTTAATCCTAAAGGAAATAAGTCCTGAATATTCATTGGAAGGACTGATGCTGAAGCTGAAAGACCAATACTCTGACCATGTGATTCAAAGAACTGACATATTGGAAAAGAACCTGATGCTGGGAAAGATTGAAGGCAGAGGATGAAATGGTTGGATGGTATCACTGACTCAATGGACTTAAGTTTGAGCAATCTCTGGGAGTTGGTGATGGACAGGGAGGCCTGGCATGCTGCAGTCCATGGGGTCGCAAAGAGTGGAACACAACTGCATGACTGAACTGAACTGATATAGTGGAGGAGATGAATGGATTCTAGAGACTAGATCTGGTAGACAGAGTGCCTGAAACTATGGGTGGAAGTTCGTAACACTGCACAGTGGGTGGTGACCGAAACCAATCCCAAGAAGAAGAAATTCAAGAAGCCTAAGTAGTTCTCTGAAGAGGCCTTACAAAAAGCTGAGAAAAGAAGAGGAGCTAAAGGCAAAGGATAAAGGGAAAGATATTCCCAACTGAATGCAGAGTTCCAGAGAATAGCTAGGAGAGATAAGAAAGTCTTCTTAAGTGAACCAATGCAAAGAAATAGAGGAAAATAGAGTGGGACAGACTAGAGATCTCTTTAAGAAAATTGTAGATACCCAGAGAACACTTTATGCAAAGCTAGGCACAATAAAGGATAAAAACAACAAGAACCTAACAGAAGCAGGAGGGATTAAGATAAGGTGGCAAGAATACACAGAAGAACTAGATATAAAAGCTCTTAATGACCTAGATATTTATGATGGTGTGTCACTCAGCTAGAACCAGACATCCTCGAGTGTGAAGTCAAGTGGGCCTTAGGAAGCATTACTACAAACAAAGCTAGTGGAAGTGATGGAATTCCAGCTGAGTTATTTCAAATCCTAAAAGATGATTATATTAAAGTCCTTCACTCAATATGATGCAAATTTGGATAACTCAGCAGTTGCCACAGGACTGAAAAAGTTTCCTTTTTTTTTCTTTTTTCCAATCCAAAAGAAAGGTAACACCAAAAAACGTTCAAATTATTGTACAATTGCACTTATTTCACAAGACAGCAAGATTATGTTCAATATCCTTCAAGCTAGGCTTCAGCAGTATGTGAACTGAGAACTTCCAGATATAAAAGATGGGTTTAGAAAACACAGAGGAACCAGAGATTAAACTGCCAACATACTCTGGGTCATAGAAAAAGCAATGGAATCCAAAAAACTCTACTTCTGCTTCATTGACTACACTAAAGCCTTTGACTGTGTAGATCACAACAAACTATGGAATATTCTTAATGAGATGGGAATACTGAACCACATTATCTGCCTCCTGAGAAACCTATATGCATGACAAGAAGCAACAGTTAGAACTGTCATGGAACAATGAACTGGTTCAAGATTGGGAAAGAAGTACATCAAGGCTGTATATATTGTCACCCTGTTTATTAAACTTCTGCTCAGAGTACATCATGCGAAATTCTGGGCTGGATGAATCACAACCTGGAATCAAGATTGCCGGGAGAAATATCAATAAAGTCAGATATGCAGATGATGCTACACTTACGGAGGAAAGTGAAGTGTAACTAAAGAGCCTCTTGAAGGTAAAAGAGAAGAGTGAAATGCTGGCTTAAAACTCAGCATTCAAAAAATGAAGATCATGGCATCTGGTCCCATCACTCAGGGCAAATAGATGGGGGAAATGTGGAAACAGTATCAGACTTCATTTTCTTGCACTCCAAAATCACTGCACATGGTGACTACAGCCACGAATTAAAAGACTCTTGCTCCTTTTAAGAATAGCTATGACAAAATTAGAGAGTGTGATCAAAAGCAGAGATATCACTTTGCCAACAAAGGTCCATATAGTCAAAGCTATGGTTTCTCCAGTAGTCATATATGGATGTGAGAGTTGGACTATAAAGAAGGCTTAGTGCCAAAGAATTGATGATCTTGAACTGTGATGCTGGAGAAGACTCTTGAGAATCTCTTGGACAGCAAGGAGATCAAACCAGTCAATCCTAAAGGAAACCAAACCTGAATACTCATTCAGTTCAGTTCAGTTGCTCAGTCGTGTCCGACTCTTTGAGACCCCATGAATCACGGCACACCAGGCCTCCATGTCCATCACCAACTTCTGGAGTTTACCCAAACATATGTCCATCGAGTCAGTGATGCCATCCAGCCATATCATCTTCTGTCGTCCCCTTCACCTCCTGCCCCCAATCCCTCCCAGCATCAGTCTTTTCCAATAAGTCAACTCTTCACATCAGGTGGCCAAAGTATTGGAGTTTCAGCATCAGTCCTTCCAGTGAACACCCAGGACTGATCTCCTTTAGGATGGACTGGTTGGATCTCCTTGCAGTCCAAGGGATTATCAAGAGTCTTCCAACACCACAGTTCAAAAGCATCAGTTCTTCAGTGCTCAGCTTTCTTCACAGTCCAACTCTCACATCCATACATGACTACCAGAAAAACCATAGCTTTGACTAGACAGACCTTTGTTGGCAAAGTAATGTCTCTGCTTTTGAATACGCTATCTAGGTTGGTCATAACTTTCCTTCCAAGGAGTAAGTGTCTTTTAATTTCATGGCTGCAATCACCATCTGCAGTGATTTTGGAGCCCCCCAAAATAGAGTCTGACACTGTTTCCACTGTTTTCCCATCTGTTTCCCAGGAAGTGATGGGACCAGATGCCAAGATCTTTGTTTTCTGATTGTTGAGCTTTAAGCCAATTTTTTCACTCTCCTCTTTCACCTTCATCAAGAGGCTTTTTAGTTCCTCTTCACTTTCTGCCATAAGGGTGGTGTCATCTGCATATCTGAGGTTATTGGTATTTCTCCTGGCAATCTTGATTCCAGCTTGTGCTTCCTCCAGCCCAGCATTTCTCATGATGTACTCTGCATAGAAGTTAAATAAACAGGGTGACAATATACTCCTTGACGTACTCCTTTGGAACAAGTCAGTTGTTCCATGTCCAGTTCTAACTGTTGCTCCTGACTTGAATATAGGTTTCTCAAGAGTCAGGTCAGGTGGTCTAAAAGAGATGGTGGTCCATCTCTTTCAGAATTAATACTCATTAGAAGGACTTAAACTAAAGTTGAAGCTCCAATACTTTGGCCACCTGATGCGAAGAACTGATTCATTAGAAAAGACCCTGATGCTAGGAAAGATTGAAGGCAAGAGGAGAAGGGGGTGACAGAGGATGAGATGGGTGGATGGCATCACTGACTCAATGTATATGTGTTTGAGCAAATTCTGGGAGATAGTGAAGGACAGGGAAGCCTGGTATGCTGCAGTTCATCGGGTCACAAAGAATCACACATAACCTGAGTGACTGAACAACAGCAACTTAAATCTTCTTCGAATCTGCCTTTTCTGTCTTTGCTTTTAACTTAACAGTATTTGAGAACATTATAACTTAAATAAAAGGTTAAGTTTTTAAAAAAGGAACAATTAGCCTCCAATTAAAATAAATAAATTTATATTTAAAAAAAGGAACAAATAAAAAGTGATTTTTGAGGCCTCTTAACCTAAAGCTCTGAAACAAAAATAAACTCAGTCTTCAAGTGGTAGTCACTTTCAGCAGGCAGTAGTTTGTATCGATGCATTTCAGCTCATTTTAAAAGCCTCTAAGTATCAAAGGAATACATGCACAAAACAAGAGGGTTCAGACAGCAGGTTTCAGAATGAGAAAATTAACAGGAAGAAGCAGTTCCTTTCATCTTTTAATTCTTTTCATGTCAGATTCTCATGTTAACCTAACTATAACCTAAATTGTGAGCAATCAAGACACAAAGATGTTGGTTCTTACCTTTTATTCATATAATTTGGTGTTGAGCAGATGCAGGTATTAAATGATGAAAAGAATCATCTATGAAAATGAATGTCATATAGTCATGAAACAAATGCACAAAAGAAGTCATACTGATTAATAGCATCCTAGTATAATCCCCTTATATGTAGTATTGGTTTATTACAAGTTGCCTTGGAAACTATTTTGGGAAATTTTGTTTTCAGAGCTAAAATGATTTTCCTAATGAGAAGAAAGTTGTAGTAAGGGTATGCAATCAGTTCCTCTGCCAAGCCCCTGCAAAAAGAAACAGTAAATAAAACTCCCCTGTGTTTGAGGCTAGCTGCTTAATGCAACCACAGTTTTCATATTTTAAGCAAACTTCTCGGTTTGCAACAGCAGAGGAGGGTAATGCAGTATTGTGATTATCGAGTCATGTTTCCATGTTTTGTGCTTGAGGGATAAGGCTTTGGAACCACATGGTTTGGGTTTGAATCTCAGCTCTGCCATTTAGAGCTGGCTGTTCATGGATAAGTTTTAAAAACTGTGTTTTAACTTCCTCGTTGGCAAAACTCAAAAGAAGTCTTGCACCTGCAACACAGAACACATGTGCGCACGCTTGTTAAGTCATGTCAGTCGGGTCCAACTCTTTGTGACCTTCAGGACTGTAGCCCACCAGGCTCCTCTCTCCATGGGATTCTCCAAGCCAGAGTACTAGAATGGTTGCCATGCCCTCCTCCAGGGGATCTTCCCAACCCAGGGATCAAATCCACGTCTCTTTTTTTTTTTTTTTTTTTCTCTCTAATTTTATTTTATTTTTAAACTTTACATAATTGTATTAGTTTTGCCAAATATCAAAATGAATCTGCCACAAATCCACGTCTCTTATGTCTCCTGAATTGGCAGCCGAGTTCTTTACCACTTGCACTGCCTGGGAAGCTCAGAACACATAGTATAGTCTTATTAAATGTTAGTATAGTCTTATCATCACCGATAAATAAAATGGAATAAAGGCTTACCAACAATACTGTGGAAACACAGTCCTGTGCAGTACCTATTGTTATTTCCTGGTTTTCAGATAAGAAATGTTTTATCTGAAGTTTGCCAGTTTTCAGATAAGAAAATGAGACAATCAAGAAACATACTAGCTACCCAGTTAGAATTGGGAGGACTAGGATTCCAACTTCATCTTCTGACTTTAAGTGTACCAGCCTAAATGTGCATGTTGGTTCATCCTCTGATCAGCGTTTTCCTCTATCTTACCCTCTTCTGCTACCCAACCTGACCCAGGCCATCTTCATCATCATCATCACCTCTACCACCACAGCCAGGGTTTATTGGTTATTGATTTCTAACTATGTGCCAGTCACTGAATTTTTTGTTTGTTTGCTTGTTTTATGATCATTAATTATTTCTCATAATAACTCTGGAAACATGGTGTAATTTATTACCATTTTACATAAAAAGAAAGTGAAGCTTTAGATTAGCTAGATAAAATTTCCAAGTCTTTGAGTTAAGTAATGAAATGGAGTTGAATCATTTTTTTCATGCTGAAGTCCAGACTTTATGTTTTAACGGATTCATTTAGATATGATTCACATACTACATGGGCTTCCGAGGTGGCACTAGCGGTAAAGAACCCACCTGCCAGTGCAGGAGACATAAAGAGATGTGGGATCTATTCCTGGGTTGGGAAGCTCCTCTGAGGAGGGCATGGCAACCAAGTTCAGTATTTTTGCCTGGAGAATCCCATGGACAGAGGAGCCTGGCAGGCTACAGTCCATAGGGTCACAAAGAGCTGCACACAATAGAAGAAACTTAGCACATACTACAGAATTCATGCATATAAATTGCACAATTCAATGGCTTAAATATATTACATTATTTTTATTGTTAAAATATACACAAAATAAAATTTACCATTTTATCCACTTTTAATTGTACAATTCCATGACATTAATCACTTTCACAATGTTATAGAACCATCACCAGTCTCTATTTCTAAAACATTTTATAAGCAAAACCTCTACATCCCACTTTCCCAGCTACTGATCGCCTCTAATCTACTTTGAGTTTGCCTATTTCTCAGATATTTATATAAATGAAATCATTCAACATGTTTTCTGTTTTGAGGGTTTATTTTATTTAACATAATGTTTTCAAGGTTCAACCATGCTGTAGCATGTATAAGAACTTTATTCCTTTTAATGGATTATAATTATTCTATTTTATGTGTATACTATATTTTACCTAGTCATGTGCTGATGAATATTTGGGTTGTTTCCACCTTTTGGCAATTGTGAAAAATGCTGCAATGAATACTGATATACAAATATCTGTTTGAGATCTTGCTTTTCAATAGCTTTAGGAATACACCTAGGATTAGAATTGCTAGATCATATGAAATTTTAAATTAGACTTTTTGAGGACTTACCAACATATTTTCTATAACACCTGCATCATTTGACTTCCCCGTCAGCCATGTAATAAGAGTTCCAATTTTTCTCATCTTTGCGAACATTATTATTTCTCTCTTTTGTAAATGATATCCATTCTTGTAAGAGTGAAATGGTATTTCATGGCTTTGATTTGCATGTCTCTAATGAATAATAATTTTAAGCATATTCACATAACCTTTTTGAACATTTGTATATCTTCTTAGAGAAATATATAATCAATTTTTTGGTCCATTTTTAAATTGAGTTCTTTGTCTTTTTGTTGTTGATTTACATTAGTTCTTTATATATTCTATAAGATATATCCTTATCAGATATATGATTTGGAAAGATTTTCACCTCTTCTGTAGGTTGACTTTATACTTTCTTAATAATGCTCTTTGATGCACATACATTTTTAATTTTTATGTAGTACCATTTATCTTCTAAAAATTTTTTTCTTCATATTTTGATGTCATAACTAAGAATGCTTTGCCAAACTCACATTCATAAAGATTTACTTCTATGTTTCCTCCTAAGAATTTTGTGGTTTTAACTCTATATTTAGGTTTTTGATCATATTGAGTTAATTTTTTCATATAGTGTGATTTAGTGATCATCATCATTTTTTACATGTGAAAATCCCCTTGCCCCAACATCATCTTTTGAAGAGACTATTCTTTCTCCATTGAATATACTTGGCATCCTTGTCAAAAATTAATTGGCTCTCAGACTAGAACTAAACCATCTACTTTCATGAGTACACAGCTTGTCAACTGAAACATATGGGATTGTCAGTCTCCATAATAATGTAAGCCAATTTCCATTTCTATTTAAGAAAGAAGTTTTAGGGAAGCCCAAACACAGGAGAGACAAAAATAAAAAGACTAGAAGAATTCAAAGCCTCTGGCAACTACAGGTACAACAACCACTAAATATGCTACAATTCCTAGCAAGTTTAACAGGCAATTTTACAATAAAGGCCTTTACATCTGTTCTAATTATTTAATACATCATATCTGGATTTCAACCTAAATTTACATGGCATGAATAAAGCAAGGGAAAACACAATCTGAAGAGAAAAATAAGCATTAAAATAACTATGATTAATATGTTTAGGACTCTAATAGAAAGCACGAAAGATCAGGTACAATATCACAAGTTGGCAGAAAGATAATAGTTTTAAATGTATCAAAATGGAAGAAAATTAAAATATTGTAACATAAATCAAGAACTTATTTGATGAATTTAGTAGACTGGGCATGGCTATGGAATAAATCATTAGATTTGAAGATATATCAATATAAACTCCCCAAATCAAAATGCAGTGAGAAAAAAAAGAGTACAGGAAAAAAAAAAAAAAAACTGTTACACAGGTGTAACATAATGCAAATGTTAGAAGAAAGAGACAAAAAAAAAAAAAAAACAGAAGAAATGTTATAGCTAATAATAATGAATGAGAACTTTCCAAAATTAACCAGAGACAAAAAATCCAACATCCTAAAAGATCAGAGAATACCAAACAAGTTTAAAAACTTATATTAAAAATATAGGTAAGCATATCATGTTTGAACTGCAGAAAATCAAACACATTGTATATTCAATGCAAGAATATACAATGGATTAAAGACAATCTCTTTAACAAGTGGTGCTGGGAAAACTGGTCAACCACTTGTAAAAGAATGAAACTAGAGCACTTTTTAACACCATACACAAAAATAAACTCAAAATGGATTAAAGAGCTAAACGTAAGACCAGAAACTATAAAACTCCTAGAGGAGAACATAGGCAAAATGCTCTCCAACATACATCACAGCAGGATCCTCTATGACCCACCTCCCAGAATATTGGAAATAAAAGCAAAAATAAACAAATGGGACCTAATTAAACTTAAAAGCTTCTGCACAACAAAAGAAACTACAAGCAAGGTGAAAAGACAGCCTTCAGAATGGGAGAAAATAATAGCAAATGAAGCAACCGACAAACAACTAATCTCAAAAATATACAAGCAACTCCTACACCTCAATTCCAGAAAAATAAATGACCCAATCAAAAAATGGGCCAAAGACCTAAACAGACATTTCTCCAAAGAAGACATACAGATGGCTAACAAACACATGAAAAGATGCTCAACATCACTCATTTTCAGAGAAATGTAAATCAAAACCACTATGAGGTACCATTTCACACCAGTCAGAATGGCTGCGATCCAAAATTCTACAAGCAATAAATGCTGGAGAGGGTGTGGAGAAAAGGGAACCCTCTTACACTGTTGGTGGGAATGCAAACTAGTACAGCCACTATGGAGAACAGTGTGGAGATTCCTTAAAAAACTGGAAATAGAACTGCCTTATGACCCAGCAATCCCACTGCTGGGCATACACACTGAGGAAACCAGAAGGGAAAGAGACACATGTACCCCAATGTTCATCGCAGCACTGTTTATAATAGCCAGGACATGGAAGCAACCTAGATGTCCATCAGCCAATGAATGGATAAGAAAGCAGTGGTACATATACACAATGGAGTATTACTCAGCCATTAAAAAGAATACATTTGAATCAGTTCTAATGAGGTGGATGAAACTGGAGCCTATTATACAGAGTGAAGTAAGCCAGAAAGAAAAACACCAGTACAGTATACTAATGCATATATATGGAATTTAGGAAGATGATAACAATAACCCTATGTACGAGACAGCAAAAGAGACACTGATGTATGGAACAGTCTTATGGACTCTGTGGGAGAGGGAGAGGGAGAGGGTGGGATGATTTGGGAGAATGGCATTGAAATACATATAATATCATATATGGAACGAGTCGCCAGTCCAGGTTCGATGCACAATACTGGATGCTTGGGGCTGGTGCACTGGGACGACCCAGAGGGATGGTATGGGGAGGGAGGAGGGAGGAGGGTTCAGGATGGGGAACACATGTATACCTGTGGCAGATTCATTTCGATATTTGGCAAAACCAATACAATAGTGTAAAGTTTAAAAATAAAATAAAAAAAAACAAAAAACAGAAAATCAAACACAAAGAGAAACCTTGAAAGAAGCCAGAGAAAAACAACACTTTATTTATAGAAGGAAAAGGAAAAGAAAAAGATCAGACCTGTCTTCAGAAACCATGTAAGCAAGAAGAAAAAGGAGTAAAATACTTAAAGCATAGAAGGAAAAAAGCCATCAACTCAGAATTCTGACCAAATTAAATGCTCTTCAATGTAAACGAGAAATGCTTTTTGACATAAGCAAAAATGGAGAGAATTTGTCACTAGTAGATCTGAATTGTAAGAAATGTCAAAACAAGTTTTCAGAGAGAAATCATAGTTATAGTATCAAATCTTCCAAATTTACCTTAATATTGGATTCATTTCCCATCAAAATTCTAGCAACTTACTTTGTGAACATCAACAGACTGATTTTAAAGTTTATATGGAAAGGCAAAAGATCCAGAGTGGCAAACACAATATTCAACAAAAAGTACAGAACTACATGAGTTTGTGACTCACTATTCAGTTATAACTATCAAGGTAATGCAGTATTGGTGAAAGAAGATAAACAGATCAATGTGAAAAAATAGCCCAGAAAGAGACTTACAGAAATATAGCCAACTGATCATTGAAAAGGAGGCAGAGGCAATGGCAACAGAAAAAGAATAGTCCTTGTCAACCATTGGCGCTGGAACAACAATTCGTGTGCAAACTGACCTTATAACTTTCGCAGAAATTGACTCACAATGGATCATAGGCCTCAGTGTAAAACACAGAACTATAAAACTTGTGGAAGATAACAGAGGAGAATATATAAGTGACTGTGAGTTTGGCAAAATGTTTTTAGGTAAAACAGCAAAAGCATGATCCATGAAAAAAAAAATAGTATATACTGGATTTCATTAAAATTCAAACTATTCTCTACAAAGACACTATTAAGATAATGGAAATACAAACCACAGACTGAAAGAAAATATTAGCAAAATAAATATCTATTAAAGGACACATACCGAAAATATAAAAAGAACACTCAAAAGTCAACAATAAAAAATGCAACCCAATTTAAAAAGTGGGGAAAGATTAGAACAGATACCTTCACAGAAGATACAGAGATGGCAAAAACAGCATATGAAAAGATGCTCCATATCATATGTCATTAAGGAACTGTGAACTAAATAAAAAATGAGACAACTATAAACTTACTAGAATGACTAAAATCCAGAACACTGATGATAACTCTCTGCTTTGCTGGTGGAAACACGAAAGAGTATAGCTACTTAGGAAGACAGCTCAGCAGCTTCTTAAAAATACTAAATATAATCTTCCCATATGATCCAACAATCATAATCCTTGATAGTTAACCAAATGAGCTGAAAACATATCTCCACACCAAAACTTACACATGTATATTTATAGCAGCTTTATATATAATTGAGAATACTTAGAAGTAACTAGTGGAGAAGGCAATGGCACCCCACTCTAGTACTCTTGCCTGGAAAATCCCATGGATGGAGGAGCCTGGTAGGCTGCAGTCCATGGGGTCGCTAAGAGTCAGACACGACTGAGCGATTTCACTTTCACTTTTCCCTTTCATGCATTGGAGAAGGAAATGGCAACCACTCCAGTGTTCTTGCCTGGAGAATCCCAGGGACGGGGGAGCCTGATGGGCTGCCGTCTATGGGGTCGCACAGAGTCAGACACGACTGAAGCGACTTAGCAGCTTCAGCAGCAGCAGCAGAAGTAACTAGATCTTCAATAGATGAATGGATAAACAAACTGCAATAACCCATTCAATGGAATAAAAAGAAATAAGTTATCAAGCTATGAAGAGATGTGAGAGAACCTAAATTGCATATTAATAAGTGAAAGAAGCCACTTGAAAAAAGATTAAAAATTGTGTGATTCCAACTATATGACATTCTGGGAAAGGCAAAATTATGGACAGTAAACTATTAGTGATTTCCAAACAGGAAAAATGGAAGAGATAAAAATGAGATTATATATTTTATAAAATATATGTACTTATTCTATATATAATTATGCATATATAAAATAAACATATATTTTTCTAAAGTGTTTTATAAAATGTCAAATGAAAACTAGAAAAGGCAAAGGTGAAGGAAATAAAAAAGGAACAAATATAATGATTAGAAAATAGTTATAAATAAGATAGATATTAATGTAACTCTATCAATGATGCAATAGTCTAAATATGTCAATGAAAACAGAGATTGTCAGAGTAGATTAGGAAAGTCAAGAAAAGACCCAACTGTAAGTTGTCTACAGAAACCTACTTTAAATATAAGGACACTGATAGATTAAATGCAGAGATGGAGAAAGATATATCATGCTAACAATAATCAAAAGAAAGCTGAAGTAGACAAAATAGATTTCAGAACAAGGAGCATTATCAGGATTAAAGAGGCATTTCAGAAGGATAAAGAAGTCAATTTTTCATAAAGACATAACAGCCTGTAATGTGTACATATCTAAAAACAGTGTCAGAACACTTCAAACAAAAACCGATAGAATTGCAAGGAGAAGCAGACAATTCATGAGTATAGTTGGAGATCCATTGCAGTCAGCAATGCTCTCTCAGTAATCGATGAATCAAGAAGGCAGAAAATCAGTAGAGATACAGATTACCCAAATAGAACTATCAATCAACTTGATTTCATTGATATTTATAAAATACTCCATTAAACAACAGAAGAACACACACACATCTTTCTCAAACTCACATGTAACACTCACTAAAATAGACTGAATTATAGGCAATAAAATAATAAAATACCCTTTTACCAGTTTAAAATCATGCAAAATGTATTCTCAGATGACAATGAAAATGAATTAGAAACCAATAACAACCAATAAAAGATGGAAAATTCTCCAATAATTTGGATATTAAACAACACACTTCTAAGCAAAATATATGTCAATGAAGAAGTCTCATGAGAAACTTTTACAAAATTTCTGAACTAAATTTAAATGAGAATACAATTTAAAATTTGCAGAATTCATTGAACATAGTGTTTAGAGAGAAAGTTAGAGCATTAAGAATACAGATTAGAAAAGAAGAAAGATCTAAAATCAATTATCTAAGCTTCCACCTAAGAGAACTAGAGAAAAAGAAGCAATCTGAGCTAAGCAAACAGAAATAAAGATATTTCTGTTATCTTAAAAAAGAAAAACAAAGTTAAAGCAGTAATTAATAAAATTTAAAACATAAAAATAATAGAGAAAATCAACAAAATCAAATGCTGGTTCTTGGATAAGATCAGTTAGATTGATAAACCTCTAGCCAGACTAACAAAGAAAAAGTGAAAGAAGACAAAATTATCAATATTAAAATGAAAGAGGTGCCATCACTGTTGATCCCATGGACTTTAAAAGGATAATATAGAAATATTATGGCTGAAAAATATACAGGATAAACAGGCAAGTGGTATTAAAAACAACAACATATTGATGGGGGAGAAGGAACATAAGCCAATTTAAACAGTGCTTCCAATGGCCAAAGCTAAAACTGTTTGAGCAAGAAAGCAATGAATTATTGGTTATAACTCAAACTATAAACTAACTAGCCATAGTTCCATAATGATATGCACAAGTGACTGCATTAATATTAATAAATAAATGGAGAATAAGAGATAAATATCTCCTGTAAGAGCCAAATGATTTACTTAATTAATAGATACAGCCCTTCAAGGAGGTTGAATGAACTACTCACTCAAAAGTGAGCTGTGCAGTGACTTCCTTCCCATTATTACAGTATGGAAAGTGGGTGGAAAAAACAGTAACTCCACAGTGTAAAAGCTGAAAAGCATTAGCTCGGCCAGGTAATTGAGGTCAACATCAACAGTGTAGATAATATGTCCTCTTGACATGATGTGATATGACGTGATGTGACATGATGTGGCATGATGCTTCACTTCTATGGTATTCCTCCCCAAAACCTGTAATCCCAGTGTACCATCAGAAAAACATCAGACAAATCACAATAGAGTGGCAATCTAAAAAATATCTGCTCAGCATTCAATAAAACTGCCAATGCCATCAAAGAAAAAGAAAGTCCTAGAAAATGTCACAGACAAGAGAATCCTAAGGAAACATGACAACTAAATACAATGTAGTATCCTGGATGGAATCTTGGAACAGAAAAAGGAGAGTAAGTAAAAACTAAAATGCATGAATTATATATGGACTTTAGTTAATAATTATGTGTGGGTGGACTTTAGTATCAGTAATGGTTCATTAACTATAACAATGTATTATACTAATGTAAGAGGCTAATAATTGGGAAACGGGGTATAAACACAGGGAACTCTGTACCATCTTCAATTTTTCATTAAACCTAAAAATGTTCTAAAATATAATGCCGATTCAAAATTTAAAGCAAAAAATTCAGGGAAGCAATAAGCCTGGAACATGAAGAAATATGAAAAGTATGAGAAGTGCACCTAAATACAACTCTGCTGCTGCTGCTAAGTCACTTCAGTCGTGTCCGACTCTGTGTGACCCCATAGATGGCAGCCCACCAGGCTCCCCCGTCCCTGGGATTCTCCAGGCAAGAACACTGGAGTGGTTGCCATTTCCTTCTCCAATGCATGAAAGTGAAAAGTAAAAGTGAAGTCTCAGTCGTGCCCGACTCCTAGCGACCCCATGGACTGCAGCCCACCAGGCTCCTCCATCCATGGGATTTTCCAGGCAAGAGAACTGGAGTGGGTTGCCATTGCCTTCTCCAAAATACAACTGTAGATGTGATTATTTCCACTTGTAGATCAATATTTGGATATGATGCTGTACAGCATCATATTTTGCTTTTCTAGAGAGAAAAAGATATATTCTTTTTAAATTTTTTATTTATTTATTTTTGGCTGTGCTGGGTCTGCATTGCTGCATGGACTTTTCTCTAGTTGCAGGCTACTCCAGTGGTGGGGTGCAGGGTTCTCACTGTGGGGGCCTCTCTTGTTGCAGAGCACAGGCACACGAGCTTCAGTAGTGGCACGCGGGCTCAGCAGTTGTGGCTCCCAGGCTCTAGAGCAGCTCAACAGTTGTGGCATACAGGCTTTGTTCGTCCGCTGCATGTGGGATCCTCCCAGACCAGGCATCAAACTCTTGTCTCCTGCATTGGCAGGAGGATACTTTACCACTGAGCCACCAGGGAACCCCCATGTGTTCTTATACCACATTTAATTCCTAAGTTCATGTCCTGCTCAAAATTTCACTGTAAGACAGTCAACAATCATCAGTCTGCCCATTAAATGTGTCTCCTCTGGGCTCCTCTCCTAGAGCAGTGAGGAGCAATTTTGTCCTCTCAGTGAGGGGCAATTTTGCTTTTTGGAGTAGATTTGTCATTGTCTAGAGACATTTTTGGCTTTCACATCTGGAGGAATGCTGCTAGCATCTAGTGGGTAGATGCTAGGCTTGCTGCTAAACATCCCACTGATGCAAACAACCCTGACAATAAAGAACTATTCATCCCCAAATATCAATAGTGCTAAAGCCTGCTCTAGATTTACAAGTCTGTCTCCCAAATCACTTCACATTAGAGTTTTACCAAATATTTGCTATCATATCACACGAATCACCAATTTTCTAGTCTTCACCACATAAACAAATGTCACATGCTTTGGGGCTTTGTTAGTGCAGCACTCTGTTTCAGGACCAAATTCTGTGTATGTGTTGGTATGCCACATTATGCTAACATAATAAAGAGCCACAAAATAATTATTTTAAGTTTCATTTTTCAATCATATTATATGTCTGTTTTGTATGGGTTAGAGACCCTTCTCAACCCAAGTCAAAGCTCATAAGAGCTCTATCAGCAAGTTTTTCATTTGATACGGTGACAAGGAAAAAAGAGAGAGATGAAGACATTTCATAATTTATAAAATACCGCATATCAAATTCACCTTCCCTACAGCTTTTTTGGTAAAAATTAACCCTATGGTACCACACAAAGATTAGAGGAGCAGGAACCTATAACCATGCCACGTGCCTGGAAATAGATAATTATCAATAAGATTAAACATATAATTTTACATGATTGTCAATATCAAGTAAATATTTTGTTCTGTTTTATGGATATAATATTATGCCTATATGCTTTTAAGTATTGTCACATAATATTCAGAATCATTATTTTTGTGTCACGATATTTTGACAAAACAGCCTAATACAACTTCAAGAGTCATTCCCCAATTTGAGATGTTTATATTGTTTCACTTTTTGTCAGTTTACATAATGTCAGAATCATCCAGGTCATGCTGTAATAGCAATGCCTTACTGTCCCTAGTTAATGCAACAAAGATTTATTTCTTTCTCATACTCCAAGATTAACATGATTAGACTGTGGGGCTGTTCTCTGCATTTCTCTCCCTCTGCGATCCAGGCTGATTGAGCAAAATACACCTGGAATATCAGGAATATTGCTGACTGCCATTGAAGAGAGACAAAGAGGGAGTGACAGAGGGCGGGGAGGAGGAAGGAAGAGAGGGAGAGAGAGAAAATGAACAAACTCTTGAAGATCCAATACCAGAAATAAAATCTCAAAGCAAAAAATGACACGTTTAGTCACTCAGTCGTGGCTGACTCTTTCTGACTCTATCGATTGTAGCCCGTGAGGCTCCTCTGTCCATGGAATTTTCCAGGCAAGAATACTGGAGTGGATTCCCATTTCCTACTCCAGAGATATTCCCAACCCAAGGACCGAATCAGCATCTCCAGCAGCCCCTGCATTGTAGGCAGATTCTTTCCCACTGAGCCACCTCGAAAGCCCCCCAAAAATAACACGTACTACTTGTAGAACTAATTGCCTAGATCTAATCACCTGATCCTATGCAAGCAAAACAGACTGGCAAGTAAAATCTTACCATATACTAAAGAGAAAAAAAAAGCTATTATTTGGTGAATAGCAATCATGACTCACAAAATTCTGTGACTTTGATGATCACCAGCATTTTCTCTAGCATTCTGTTCAATTCCACATGGAAATTACTATTTGAAACAGCTGATAGAATTTGAACTAAAATAACAAGAGAAAGTCAGGTATATTCATTATATATTGTTGCATAATAACCAATAACCCCAGAAGTTACCAGTTGAAAACAACAGAAATATCTCAGCTTCTAAGGATCAGGAATCTGGACATGACTTGGCTAAGTGTTTCTTATTTAGAGTCTTTCCTGGTGGCGCTAGTGGTAAAGAACCCACCTGCCAATGCAGGAGACATAATAGACAAAGGTTCAACCCCTGGATCAGGGAAGATCCCCTGGAGGAGGAAATGGCAACACACTCCAGTATTCTTGCCTGCAGAATTCCATGGACAGGGGAACCTGGTGGGCTGCATTGCATGGCGTCATGAAGACTTGGACACCACCGAAGCAACGTAGCACATGTAGCTACAATGTAAAGTTGTCAAGAAGCTTTCAGCTGGGCTACATTCTTTGAATACATAATTAGGACTGGAGGATCCATTCCAAGCACACTCATACAGCTGATGACAGGTGACTCAGTTCTCTCCCAAAGGGTCATGCATAAGACTGTTCTTCTCAGATCTGATCATGATTTGGTTTCCCCCAGTACTAGTGATACCAAAGAAAGAGAACAAGAAATAACCCAAGGTGGGAGCAAAAGTATCTTGTACACCTCAGTCTCAGAATGACAGATCATCACTTTTTCTGTACTCTCTCAGTCAGAGATGAACCACTGTAGAGCATGGGAAGGAGAGGAAGACTACAAAGGTGTGAATGCCAGGGTGCCATTTGGAGGCTATCTTCTATCTTCTAGCCCCTGACTTAAAATGACTTATATCCATCCACATGCAAAATATATGAACACCTTCTCAATATCCCTAAGCATCTCAACCCATGACCCATAACAAGCAGCTCCCAGTCTAGAATCTCATTATCTAAGTCAAATCTGAGCGTGAATGAGATCCCATAGGTGTTGCTCCTTATGTACACCTCCTTGTGTATGGTTCCTCTCGATCTGAAAACTTGAAAACTAAAGAGAAAGTGGTGTGTCTCATATACTCAACATACTGAGAGAGGAACACGATAAATGTTATAGACACTCTGCCTCAAAGATGGAAAATCGGCACACAATAGGTACTGGTAAAAAGTAATTCTTAAGTACATCCAAGCAAATATTTCAAGTTACTTAATTAAAACTTAGTGCTATCCCTACCTGGAAATAACTTTACTCATCTCTTGGCTCTAACTCCAGGGTTCCTGCTTCCACACTCCAATTTACTCTTCCTATATGTATCAGGTGAGTGAAAGTCACTCAGTCATGTTCGACTCTGCAATCCCATAGACTATTCACTCCATAGTATTCTCCAGGCCAGAAAACTGGAGTGGGTAGCCTTTCCTTCTGCAGGGGAATCTTTCTAACCCAGAGACCAAACCTAGGTCTTCCACATTGCAGGCAGATTCTTTACCAGCTGAGCTACAAGGAAAGCCCACATGTATCAGAGATAGCATGTATTTTTGGCTGAGGAGTTTTTATTAATCTGTTTGTGTTTGTAAAAGAATCATGATCAGATCTGGTAGAACAGCCCTATGCATAACCCTGTGGGAGGGATCTGAGTCTCCTGTCATCAGCCGCATGAGTGTGCTTAGAATAGATCCTCCAGCTCTTCTCTTTTCCTTTTATACTGTCTCTTTAAATCCAAGCTATCAGTATTTCAATGCTTTCAATCCAAGATAGCAATGCTTCTATTGATAAAATTTTATTGAAAATATTGTGGACCTTCTATTAATTTTATTGCTATTGACTCCATTAAACAAAAGTCAGGCACAATATCTACTTGAGATAGGTTCTTCTCTTCTCTGGGCTTCCACTGAGATGACTGAGGAACAATGATCTTAAGCTTCCTAGAAGCCCTGTTGTGTAATTGAGAGAATCTGAGGAACACCCTTAATCATTTACAGTGCATTCTGTATAAGCTAGATCTCAAAAAAAATGATTTTACAATTATATACCTTTGGGTTCATCTCCAAACCATGCTTTCCTAAGAGCTTCCTTGATTTGATCTTTGCTTAGAAGCCTTTTATTAATTTTAGCTTTCTTTGCCACCCGAAACGGTTGGTAACCTTCAAAATCAGGAAGTCCCAGCTTCATTATTTAATGGACCTTCTAAATTAGCTTATCTTTCTCTTCTCACATCTTGCATCAAGAAGAAGCAAGATGGCATTTTCAACCCTATAGTTATATAATTCCTTAGCTATATCACCCAGTTCATTGGGCACACTGTTTAATTTGTACATTACTACAAGCCATGGGATTGATAAATTTTATGCCATAACATAAAAAGGATCTCCTTTATTTCAATATCCACTCCAGTAGTATTTTTCTCACTTTAAGACTTCACCAAGCCACCTGAGAGTTCAAAATTCTATAAACAGTGTGTTCAAGGCATTTAATGATTTAACTGTTTTCTCAAAATCCTTACAGCTTTTCCCAATTCCATTCTAACTCGCTCCCATATTTTAGGTTTTTGCTTTGATAGTACCCACTTTCTGGTACCAGTCTATTTTGTTATTGTTGTCCAAATATCACCCCCAAACTTAGCAATTTAAAATGACAAGTACGTATTACCTTACACATTGTTCAAGGTGCAGCAATCAAGGAGCATGCTTTCCTGGGTTTCTCAGGGCTCAGTGTTTCTTATGAGGTTGCAGTTAAGCTGTCAGCCAAGGATACCATTTCTGAAGAAAAATTCATTCTTAGTGTACCCATATGTTTGTTTGTAGGAGAAGCTGCAATTCCTGACAGTGTGGGTCATTTCATAAGACTGTTTATGAGCTGGCTTTCTCTGGAACAAGTGCAGAGAGATAGAAGAGAGCAATGATAGCTTTCATAACCTCATTTTGAAAGTGTAATGTATTGGTCACATAGAACAACTCTGGTGCAAATAATTTGGGCAGAGACTACACCAAGAGGCAAAATGACAGAGGTTAAAATCATTGGAGGACATTACTGGAGGCTAGGTACCTCAGTAAGATGTATGAGTTTCCATGTAGGCAGAATAGTAGAATCTGTTGTAAAAAGTAGTTCACTTTTTTTTCACAATATAAAGCAGAGTCATCAGCAAGATTAAGTAAAGGCAAGAGAGTCACTGGGGTTCTATGAGGAGTGAGTGGAAGTGAAATTCTTAGAGAAGGGGAAGAAAAAAGAGTAAGGGTGTATGGTAGGATTGCCATGCTATACTCAGCAACCACTTAGTTAACATTTTAAAGTGCAACCAGTCAGCAAACTGTGTTTTCTCATCACATTCTCTTGCTTGTTGGTAGCTCAGTGTAGATGAATTGTTGGGTTTTTATAAGGTGGGAGTTTTGCAAGCAAAGTGCAATGGATTGTTTTTAAAAGTTGCAGGAAACAAAAGTGTTTGACAAGAAAATGTTAAATGCAATTGAAATGAGCAAATGTTGGGGAGTAGAGCTCAGACCAGAGTAATGGTTAGAGAATAAACTACCTGAAAGAAAATATTTTTAAGTCTTCAGAAATGGATTAATGCTTTTTCAAAGAGAGAATTGCTGATGTGTGAGTCATTAGATAGTATTTGCCATATGCTTTGAGGAATTGTCAAGAAGACTTGATTTCTTAAACAAAAAGAAATAATTTTAAATAAAAATTCATCTAAAAAATTATTACAAGAAAAGGATTAGGCTCCAAAATAACTGTAACACAAAATTGGTAAATGTATATTTTATGTTATATATACATACTGACCACAATTATTTTTATATTCTACCTGACATAAAACTGACAGAAACAATACAGACCTCCTTATTTCAATATAATCTATTGTTTATAAGTATGTCACAAATTCAAGTGATTACTTAATTTCCTATAAGCCTATCTTTGACATTGATAAATGCAAGTCTATTTGGAATAAAAAATTATTCCTCACTACACTTATAAATTTTGGTATAATAAAATTATATCCCTATCACTTAATAAATTATTCTAACCAGGTTTGAAAAGATATAAGAGAAAAATATAAATGTTCATATTATTATATTTCATGTGTGAATGAGGAAGAGGCTATTACTTGTCTTCATATTGATAAAAATTATCTTTTCTTGATTGACTTCACTACAGGACCAGTATTTTCAACAAATACCTTAAATTTTAAAAATGATTTAGCAGAAAAATAATCATGTTCAGCCATGCCTTTTTTTTTTAAGATAGCAATTTTTTAAAAGTAGTTCATACAAAAAGAGCAGATTTTAGTCTCCTATTTGTTAAATAGTTCAGCTTCAAAAAATACATTTTGAAAGTACTTTAGCTACTTAGAGGAAAATCTGAGTACTGAATTCTAGATCATTCTCTTCCTTTCTGAAAATAATAGAATTTTAAAATTGTAAAAACCATTCAGTAAATGAAGAAATAGGTTATATCACTAGAATATTTTTAATATTCTTTTTGATTTTTAGATTTTTTTCTATTTAAAATAATGAGAGGAAGAAAAAATGATTCTTTTAAATTTTTGTATTTATCATAAATTATAAGGAGTTTTAATATACAATTTCAAAAAAAATACACAATTTCCATAATTGGAGGGAGAGTTCTGGTTAGGCCAGCTTTTTATTAGATGTTTTTTGTGTAGATATGGTTAATTGTTCCATTTCTTATTTTTCTTCTTATGTGATCTCAGTTCAGTTCAGTTCAGTCACTCAGTCGTGTTCGACTCTTTGCGACCCCATGAATCGCAGCACGTCAGGCCTCCCTGTCCATCACCAACTCCCGGAGTTCATTCAGACTCATGTCCATCGAGTCAGTGATGCCATCCAGCCATCTCATCCTCTGTCGTCCCCTTCTCCTCCTGCCCCCAATCCCTCCCAGCATCAGAGTTTTTTCTAATGAGTCAACTCTTAGCATGTGATCTCAGCATTTAATAATATAAATTTCTCTTTCAGTTCAGTCAGTTCAGTCTCTCAGTCGTGTCCAACTCTTTGCAGCCCCATGGACTGCAGCACGCCAGGCTTCCCTGTCCATCACCAACTCCCGGAGTTTGCTCAAACTCATGTCCATCAAGTCGGTGATGCCATCCAACCATCTCATCCTCTGTCGTCCCCTTCTCCTCCTGCCCTCAATCTTTCCCAGCATCAGGGTCTTTTCAAATGAGTCAGCTCTTCTCATCAGGTTGCCAAAGTATTGGAGTTTCAGCTTCAGCATCAGTCCTTCCAATGAATATTCAGGACTGATCTCCTTGCATAAATTTCTCTTTAAATATCCCTTTTTATGTATACCACAAATGTGATAAAATACTTTCATTAGTACTCAGTATCAAATATTTCTAATTTGTAAGTTACGTTCTAATTCATTCATACTATTTTTTTTTTTTATTCTTCCAATTTTATTTTATTTTTAAACTTTACATAATTGTATTAGTTTTGCCAAATATCAAAATGAATCCACCACAGGTATACATGTGTTCCCCATCCCGAACCCTCCTCCCTCCTCCCTCCCCATACCATCCCTCTGGGCCGTCCCAGTGCACCAGCCCCAAGCATCCAGCATCGTGCATCGAACCTGGACTGGCAACTCGTTTCCTACATGATATTTTACATGTTTCATTGCCATTCTCCCAAATCTTCCCACCCTCTCCCTCTCCCACAGAGTCCATAAGACTGTTCTATACATCAGTGTCTCTTTTGCTGTCTCGTACACCGGGTTATTGTTACCATCTTTCTAAATTCCATATATATGCGTTAGTATACTGTATTTATGTTTTTCCTTCTGGCTTACTTCACTCTGTATAATAGGCTCCAGTTTCATCCACCTCATTAGAACTGATTCAAATGTATTCTTTTTAATGGCTGAGTAATACTCCATTGTGTATATGTACCACAGCTTTCTTATCCATTCATCTGCTGATGGACATCTAGGTTGCTTCCATGTCTTGGCTATTATAAACAGTGCTGCGATGAACATTGGGGTACACGTGTCTCTTTCCCTTCTGGTTTCCTCAGTGTGTATGCCCAGCAGTGGGGTTGCTGGATCATAAGGCAGTTCTATTTCCAGTTTTTTAAGGAATCTCCACACTGTTCTCCATAGTGGCTGTACTAGTTTGCATTCCCACCAACAGTGTAAGAGGGTTCCCTTTTCTCCACACCCTCTCCAGCATTTATTGCTTGTAGACTTTTGGATCGCAGCCATTCTGACTGGTGTGAAATGGTACCTCATAGTGGTTTTTGATTTGCATTTCTCTGATAATGAGTGATGTTGAGCATCTTTTCATGTGTTTGTTAGCCATCTGTATGTCTTTTTTGGAGAAATGTCTATTTAGTTCTTTGGCCCATTTTTTGATTGGGTCGTTTATTTTTCTGGAGTTGAGCTGTAGGAGTTGCTTGTATATTTTTGAGATTAGTTGTTTGTCGGTTGCTTCATTTGCTATTATTTTCTCCCATTCTGAAGGCTGTCTTTTCACCTTGCTAATAGTTTCCTTTGATGTGCAGAAGCTTTTAAGGTTAATTAGGTCCCATTTGTTTATTTTTGCTTTTATTTCCAATATTCTGGGAGGTGGGTCATAGAGGATCCTGCTGTGATGTATGTCAGAGAGTGTTTTGCCTATGTTCTCCTCTAGGAGTTTTATAGTTTCTGGTCTTACGTTTAGATCTTTAATCCATTTTGAGTTTATTTTTGTGTATGGTGTTAGAAAGTGGTCCAGTTTCATTCTTTTACAAGTGGTTGACCAGATTTCCCAGCACCACTTGTTAAAGAGATTGTCTTTAATCCATTGTATATTCTTGCCTTCTTTGTCGAAGATAAGGTGTCCATATGTGCGTGGATTTATCTCTGGGCTTTCTATTTTATTCCATTGATCAATATTTCTGTCTTTGTGCCAGTACCATACTGTCTTGATAACTGTGGCTTTGTAGTAGAGCCTGAAGTCAGGTAGGTTGATTCCTCCAGTTCCATTCTTCTTTCTCAAGGTCGCTTTGGCTATTCGAGGTTTTTTGTATTTCCATACAAATTGTGAAATTATTTGTTCTAGCTCTGTGAAGAATACTGTTGGTAGCTTGATAGGGATTGCGTTGAATCTATAAATTGCTTTGGGTAGTATACTCATTTTCACTATATTGATTCTTCCAATCCATGAACATGGTATATTTCTCCATCTATTAGTGTCCTCTTTGATTTCTTTCACCAGTGTTTTATAGTATTTATATTCATATTTATTTGGCACAAAAAGGTGAAGGTTTACCTTTCCAACACTACAGAGATTTTCAGTTATGCTTTAATTACTTAATTGCAACTTAATTTCATTGTCGCCAGCAAACTGGTCTCATTTTTTAAAGAAATTATTAGGGCCCAATAGATAGTCAACTTTTTTTTTTTAAACTTTACATAATTGTATTAGTTTTGCCAAATATCAAAATGAATCCACCTCAGGTATACATGTGTTCCCCATCCTGAACCCTCCTCCCTCCTCCCTCCCCATACCATCCCTCTGGGTCGTCCCAGTGCACCAGCCCCAAGCATCCAGTATTGTGCATCGAACCTGGACTGGCGACTCGTTTCATACATGATATTTTACATGCTTCAATGCCATTCTCCCAAATCTTTCCACCGTCTCCCTCTCCTGCAGAATCCAAAAGACTGTTCTATACATCAGTGTCTCTTTTGCTGTCTCGTACACAGAGTTATTGTTACCATCTTTCTAAATTCCATATATATGTGTTAGTATACTGTATTGGTGTTTTTCTTCTGGCTTACTTCACTCTGTATAATAGGCTCCAGTTTCATCCACCTCATTAGAACTGATTCAAATGTATTCTTTTTAATGGCTGAGTAATACTCCATTGTGTATATGTACCACAGCTTTCTATCCATTCATCTGCTGATGGACATCTAGGTTGCTTCCATGTCCTGGCTATTATAAACAGTGCTGCGATGAACATTGGAGTACACGTGTCTCTTTCCCTTCTGGTTTCCTCAGTGTGTATGCCCAGCAGTGGGATTGCTGGATCATAAGGTAGTTCTATTTCCAGTTTTTTAAGGAATCTCCACACTGTTCTCCATAGTGGCTGTACTAGTTTGCATTCCCACCAACAGTGTAAGAGGGTTCCCTTTTCTCCACACCCTCTCCAGCATTTATTATTTGTAGACTTTTGGATCGCAGCCATTCTGACTGGTGTGAAATGGTACCTCATAGTGGTTTTGATTTGCATTTCTCTGATAATGAGTGATGTTGAGCATCTTTTCATGTGTTTGTTAGCCATCTGTATGTCAACTTTTAAGTGTTATATGTTTGTTTGGAAAGAATATGTATTCTCCAGTTCTAGAGCAGAGAGAGAGATATACAGATGGCAGATCAATGCAAGTATAGATACATATAAATACAGAGGTAGATATATACAATAACATGTATATACTGGACTCATTATGCTTGTAGTTTTCTTAAGATTTTGAGTCTGAATAATCTATAAACTAGTAAGAAAACTGAGTTAAATTTCTTGTTTAATTCTGTCAATTTTTGCTTCACATATCTTCAATCTATATTTGTAAGTGTATACAACTTTATAGTTTTTACATATTCCTGGAAATCTGGATCTTTCAAAAGCATACAATGGATTTTTAAAAAAATTTCCAGCAATAATTTTTTTGTCAAAAAGTCTAGAGACATAAAAATTTCTTTTTGTTAGTCTTTCCCTTGTGTGTGTGTGTGTTTTTTT
Organism: Bos taurus; assembly: GCF_002263795.3. NCBI lineage: Eukaryota > Metazoa > Chordata > Mammalia > Artiodactyla > Bovidae > Bos > Bos taurus. Next base: position 10,426,768 of record NC_037329.1, on the reverse strand, counting down.
TTTTTTTTTGCCATGCCTTCACTTTCAAGTTTTCTCTGTCTATATTACATTCCAGGTATGATTTTATTAAATTATGCAAAAATCACATTTTTGTCTCATCCAATTTGACAAGTTTTATCTTCATTGGAGGATTAGTACATTTGGACTGAGTGTTGTTGGATATATGTGAATTCATTTCTAACATCTTGTGCTTCTCATTTAATCTCCTTTGTACATTTTTTTTTTCTAATCAGTGTACTTTATACATTTTTTTTTCTGTTCTCCTGACTTCATTTGTGTTACTGAATTTATGTTTCTTTTTTCTGAATCCAGGCTTTCTCTCCTTGCTTTGTATGAGATTTTCTTATATAACCTCTCAACATCATCTTTGACCTTCATTAAAATCAAGGCTTTGTTTCCTGGTCCCCAAGGAAGTGGCCCATTAAAACTAAGGGCTAGGCCATCAAAAATAAACATCAAGTGGAAAGATGCCAGATCTAAAGATTTTTTCTTTAGGATCATCAGTGGTTAATAACAACTGAACTACCTGACTAGTACAAGAGGAAATCTAAATAAGGCTCCATTCAGGGAACATTTCCCTGGAGAAGAGGGTAAGTCTTATAATTCTACCCAAGAATATGCTTGGTTTTTGCAATTTATTTACCTCAATTAGCTGCCTTTTCTCAAAGTCTATGCAGCTTCCACATGTGCTAACATGTATCAGTGCTTTTTACTCTGGATTAATGCTTCTTTGTTGAATTGTTTACTATCTTATCATGGAAAGAGAAACCTCTCTAGTTATTTAAAGCATGAAAGCCTTAATGCAGGGAACTGGATACAGAAATGGAGGAACAAAAAGGAGAAGGAGAAAATGTACCATGGACAGAAGGAACAAAAGGAACAAAGCCATCTAGAAGTTGCTTCCTCCTTCAGGCTGGAAGCCATGCGCCTGCATGTGTCACTAAAATGATTGAAGTGATGTCTTTTTTTTTTTTTTTTCCTGTGTTTAAAATTGGACCGCTGCCAATTCAGAAGCCCTCAATCTTGTTCATATTGTTGGAATGTCTCCTGACCCTAAGAGAACATAGGTCTATTTTCAATCAACTGCTGTTCTTACTACCAGCAATCACTGATAGAGCAGAATATAAATAGCTCCCACTTTCTTTCTGCTTTTCGATCTTTCATCTATACTTTTTCACTGGCAAAAGCTAACATGAAGTCAGGTGATAAGCAGCTCTGGAGAGTGTAATTGCAAGCTTCCAGCCTCAGTGAATAAGAAAGCACAGGTTTCCCCCACTATCCGAAAGTACAGCATTCCCATGAGAACTTTCATAATGGCATAAAGCGGAGCACACTTGGAACACATCTTGCTAATGGATGCACAAAATTGAGACAAAGCATAGACACAGTTACAGCAGCTTATCGCTAAGATGCTGAGTGAAGTCACAGGGGAAGAAGCTTAGTGGTTGTACTCTTGCTTCCAAGGTATAGGTTGCCTATATAACAGCTGAGTGCAAAAGAAACAATGAATACTATTTGCACTTTTTGCCTTTTTTGTACAAGTGAAAATCTTCATCGTAATAAATCTATCGGTTTCTTTCAGTTAATGAAAACTAATGTAGATAATACATGTAGGTACTATTGTAAGTCTTTTGTAAGCACAAAGCAAACTTTCAAAAAGTGGGGGACGCCTGTATAGATGTGCCAATGTGGGAGGGAGACTACATACTACCACCTCTTCTACAATTCAGCATCTGTATACATTTCTGTACTTGCTAAAGACTTATAGTTTGTGTCCTCCCCCCCTCCTCAAAATCCATACCTTGAAGCCTAATCTCCAATGTGTTCATATTTGAAGGCAGGGCCTTTTGGGTGTGACTAGGTCATGACAGTGGAGCCCACACGAATGTGCCCTAATAAAAGACACCCCAGAGTTCCTTTCCCTCTTCTACTATATGAGGAAACAGCAAAAAGACCACTGTCGATGAACCAGGAAGAAGGCCTCTACCAGACACGGAAACTTTCTGTGGCTTTTTTGACTTCCTAGCCTCCAGAACTGTAAATTTCTGCTGCTTATAGTCCGCCCCGTCTATGATATTCTTTGTGTGTGTGCTCAGTCGTGTCTGATCCTTTGCAACCCTATGGAATGTAGTTTGCCAGGCTCCTCTGTCCATGGGATTCTCCAGGCAAGAATACTGGAGTGGGTTGCCATTTCCTACTCCAGGGGATCTTCCAATCCTGGGATCGAACCCACATCTCCTGCAGATCCTGAATTGGCAGGCGGGTTCTTTACCACTGAGCCACCTGGGAAGCCCATGGTATTTTATTACAGCAGCTCAAATGAACCAAGACACTACTCATATTTGAATTTCTATTCAACAACAACAAAAACAGTATAATGTTTTACCTAAAAAAAAATGCAACAATAGCTCATATAAATGAAAATAAATTCATCCTCCCCTCAAAAAGGGGAAATAAAAATCTCATCAGTTATTGTATTCAACTGTGAAAGATGTCAGCTCCTCTTTTCTAGAATTAAAGATTACATGTTAAATTTATCCATGAAAAATGTACTTTATACAAAATGTTAGTAAAACAGAAGAATAATTACTATATTCAAATATGGAAACAATAAGTGCCTACAATTCTATTTGTATAATTGTTGTGAGGTTATACATGATATTTATAATTTTCATGAGATATTATTGGTTTGTTTGTTTTATTTTTTTAACTTAAGCAAGAACCTCATATTGCCAAGGATTTTTACTAATTGGTCATCCCCCACTAAATCATTAATTGTCCTGTCTTTTTGTGTTGTCTTATTCTTCTATGACTTTGTAATAGATTATTTTAACTGTCTGTTGAAGTAAAATATGTATACACAAAGGTACTAATGTAATAAATGTACAGATCAAATTATTTTTCAAAATTGAATATTTCTGTATAGTCAGCACAGATAAAAATCAACATTACCAGAAACCTGGAAGCTTCTCTCATGCTCCCTTCCTTTCACTGTCTCTCCGAAGAGTACCCATAATGTTGACTTCAATTTTCACTTTTTTTTACACTTCAAACATTTTTACTTTTACCTGATTTAAAATTTTACATGAATGGAACCAATTGAATATAAATCTGTGTTAGAGTTCTCCAAAGAAACCAGTAAATAGATAGATGATAGATTTATTAAGATGAATTGTGTCACATGCTTATGGAGACTGAGAAGTCCAACAATCTGTCATCTTCAAGCTGGAGATCCAGGAAAGCCAATCGTATAATTCAGTCTGAGACCCAACAAGTCAATGATGTAGATTCCAGTTTGAACCGGAAGAACTGAGAACCAGGAGCACAAAGAGCAGGAAAAGCTAGAATGCCCCAGGTGAAGCAATCAGGCAGGAAAAAGGTAATTCCTCCTTCCTGTACCTTTTCTTCCATTCAAGCCTTCAATGAATTGGATGATGCCCTCCACATTGGGAAGGACAATCTATTGAATCCACCAATTCAAATGCTACTCTTATTCAGAACACCCTCACAAAAACATCCTCGTTAATCTGGTCAGTCGAGTGGACAGGTAAAATTAACTACCACAGTATTCTTTTGTGCCTGGCATCTTTTCCTCAACATTATGTTTGTGAGATTCATCAACATCATTCATTCAGTTTTAGATTGTTCATATTTCTATTTCATGGGGTTAGAAATTTGGGCAGTTTCTAATTTTTACCTATTAAAAATTAATACACATACATTCTAGTATACTGCTTTTGATAAACATATGTATTCATTTCAGTTGAACATGGATAAGAATTCGAATTTCTGGATCCTGGATTAAAGTAGATACTGCCAAACTATTTAATCTTCCACTAAGCTTTGCTACTGGACACAGAATCACTAAAGTGACACAACATAGAATGCCATTCATAACCTTCCTTACTTGTATTATGTAGCAGAAGCTTCAGTGAGTACAGGCATACCTCAGAAATACTGAAGTTTGGTTCCAGACCATCACAACAAAGTTAGGATGGCAGTAAGGTGAGTCAAACAAAATTTTTGGTTTCCCAGTGCATAAAGAGTTATGTTTACAGTATTCTAAAGGCCACTAAATGTTCAAATAATAGCATTATTTCTAAAAAAATGCAGATATCTTAATTTAAAATTTCTGCATTGCTAAAAAATGGTAACCACCATCTGAGACTTCAGCAAGTTGTAATCTTTTCGCTGGTGGAGGCAACTTGATGCTAAAGGATGCAGACTGTCCAGGGAGTGGTTGCTGAAGGGTTACTATGGCTGTAGCAATTTCTTAAAATAAGACAACAGTGAAGTGGGCCATACTGATTGATTCTTCATTTCACAAAAGATTTCTCAGTAGCATGCAATGCTGTTTGATAGAATTTCACCCATAGCAGAGCTTCTTTCAAAACTGAAGTCAATCCTCTCAAACTCTGCTGCTGCTTTATCAACTAACTATAGGTAATATTCTAAATCCTTTACTGTCATTTCAGTCATCCCCACACATCTTCACCAGGAGTAGATTCCATCTCAAGAAATCACTTTCTTTGCTCAGCCATAAGAATCAACTCCTCATCTTGTTAGTTTACAATGAGATTGAGCAATTCAATCGCATCTTCAAGCTCTACTTGCAATTCTAGTTCTCCTACTATTTCTGCCACATCTGTAATTTACTTCCCCCACTGAAGTCTTGAGTCCCTCAAAGTCATCCATGAGAGTTGGAATAAGCTTCTTCGAAACTCCAGTCTGTGTATGTTGATATTTTGATCTCTTCCCACAGATCATGAATTCTTCATGGCATTTATTAATAGAATGGTGAATACATTCCAGAAGGCTTTCAGTTGGCTTTGCCAAGATCCACCAAAGAAATCACTATGACACCTATAATCGTATATATATGTCTTAAACAATAAGGTTTGAAAGTGAAAATTACTTCTTGACCCATGGGCTACAGAATGGATGCTGTGTTATGCAATGCCAGCTGCTTTTTAGTTATTAATTTAATTTTTTGGCAGCACCACACGGCTTACAGGATCTTAGCTTCCTAACCAAGGACTGAACCCAGTCCCTCAGCTGTGAAAATATAGAGTCCTAACCATTAAACCACCAGAGAATTCCCCCAGTTGCTTTTAGATGTTAGAGTATATGAGAAGACCAGTGAACTCAATCAACATAAGCTTATTATAAAATATATTTTGCTGATGTAACCATGATCAGAAACAAGGCTGTGTGAAGCAACATGGTAGTAAATAACTATTTCATAAGTTTTCCATTGTGCTACTAGCAGAAGCATTGTAACCAAAAACGGCAATACAATCTCTAGGATAAATTTGTTGTTCAGTGAATCAAATAATGCTCTTTTTTAAGAAGGTAAATTCCACTGCCAATCAAATTCTACAAGGAGCAATCAAATTTCAACTTTGATATTCAATGGTTATAGTTCTTTAGCTTTTGTTATCTTCCTATGTCTTAGTTATATGAGGGACTGGCAAGAAATTTAAGTGTGTGAATTACTCATTTTCTCTCTGGAAATTATCTAACATAGTCAGGAAATGGTGATTGTTAACATTATTGAGGTTCTGAAGGAAGTCACAGGATGGCAAATGGTGATAAACTACATATACAGGGCGAAGTGTGAAAGCTAGAGGACCTCTTTAGCAGTGTAGAAAAACATCTCATCTTCAATTCGGCACCTTCTCAGAATCTCCTCCAACTGTCCTCTCCTGGTTACCATAGAAATAAGAGAATAAAGTCACAAATAAACCAAATCAGGGAAGTGTTAGACCTCATAATGGAGGAAAGGGGTTATACTCTGAAGAATCTGTAGACTAGGCAGCATGTACCCAAGGAATCCAGTAGTACCCATGGGACAGGACCTTGAGAGTGCTGGACAAAGGTATGTAGACTATAAAACTCTACAAAGCCAGAAAAAAAGACTCTATGGAGACGGCAGTATTATTTCATAAAGTGAGATTAAACAGCCTGAAAAGGAGCCTGGTAAATGGTGCTGTCTAGAAAGGATCCTGGAAACTTAAAGAAAGTGATGGTCCACATCAAGTAAGGTAGTAATTCCAGTATGTTCTTGAGAGATGGAGGAAGAATGAATGAAAAGACCCAAAGAAGAGAATAAAGTACACAAGGCTGGAAAATCCACCAGTTGATTATGTTCTTCAGAAAAGACTAGGGAAAATCAAAATAACTACATTTATCAATCAATAAAGAATGTACTGGTGAGAAGCATCAGCACCTCCAAGAAGGTCAATGTTGGCTACACTCTTTGGAAAAGGAATGACTATGAGAGATTCTTTTATTCACCAAATTGCCTTACTTGAAAGGAACGTGGAGAATAGAACCCTGAAATAATTGAGATCAGGTAGCAGCACCTAACAGAAACAAAGTAGGTGAGTTACTGTACTAGCAGCAAGGTTTGAATCGCAACATGGGAGACCTGAATGGTCAAGAGCTATGAAAACATGAGTTATAAAACAAGAGTTATAGAACATGACATAGGTAATGTCAATATAGATGGCAGCCAACAAGTGTATTTCTAACTCTGTAAAACTAAAAGAGATGCAGGATGAATTCTTGGATCCTGGCTTGGAAAAACCAGCAAAATAAACAGCATGATGCCTTGTCTAACTGGGCCCAAGCTTACTTTCAAGTCCCAGTAAAAAAAAAAAAAATATATATATATATATATATATATATATATATATATATGTATATTTGATAAGTATTCCCCCTGTCTTCTCCAAAGGGTAAGTGTACTAAGAGAAAGAGAATACTTGGTGATGTTGAGAACTGTTGGACAATGGGTCCAAGTTGACATCAATATTGAGACCCAAAATTTCATTTATAATGCGGACTTGTTGGAACCATGTCATAAATGTAATCTTGTCTCAGGATCAGTACAGAAAATAACCACAGGGTCCACAGACCCATCCAGTGGCCATATAATCAACTCACAAATGTGTAATTGAAATACATATACTTGGCGTTTGACAGAATGTCCACATGGATACCTGGTCTTTGGGGAAAATTCTATTATAGAGCACAAGGCCAACATGCACTTTTGAAACTGCCCTCCAGGTGTCAAGTTGGTAAACCAAAGGCATCACTGCCTGGTAAAAATTTCAGAATTTAATGCAACTCTCAAAGATCTAAAAGGATGTAGTGGTTGCATTCCTGTATTGTCCCCCTGTCTCTAGTTAAACAAAGATCCTGGAGGACAGCGATGTGTTACTCCGCATTCTACTAAGAAATATTCTCAATGGCAGATGCTTTCCAGATGTAGAATGTTTGCTAGAGCATATGAACACAAGTACACATGGGAGCTCAGAACTTTCAAAGAGGAGGATATGTATTAACCCACCAAGTAAGACCTGTAGTCCAACTGCCTTCCATAAGCTAATAACTCGGTTGTCATCACAGCCCAGAAAACACATGGAAGTGACCAGGGCTGTAGTTACTGCCACTAATCTGTGTCTAAGTTTCCCTAGGAAAAGAAACTAGCTAGAATAATGGAAGAGCTGTTCCCAGATGGACTGAAGTTAATGCATTGACCTGAAAGGCACAAGTGTTACCAGAAGCAGATACTGCCACGTGCTAACCAGGTTAGGACCAAGGCATTAATTCCCCCAGCTGCTGGGAGGGACACTTACTGATGGCTGAAACTGACTGACTCCCCAGAAACTGTCCTTGGCAAGACAGAGTTATATTACTCAAAATTATGCCTCTTCTCCAGAGGCATCTGACAGCCAATCACTTGCTTATGAGTGAGTACAAACTCTGGGTCTAGTTTCAGAGCTCATGGTACAATTGACTGAGGCTTGGCAGTAACTATATAGCACTTCAGCTTCTCGCTCTTCCCAGGCTTCCCAGGCCTTCATCACTGTCTAACAGCCATCATGCCCTAGAGAACTACCCCAGTAAGGTCATGCACACAAATATCCACTTTAGAGTCTATTTCCCACATGGTCATTATTTAGTCAGTCATGTCCAACTCTTTTGCAATCCCATGGACTGCTGCCCACAAGGCTCCTCTGTCCATAGGATTCTCCAGGCAAGAATACTGGAGTGGGTTGCCATGCTCTCCAGAAAGATCTCCAGGAGATCTTTCTGACTCATGGATCAAACCCACATCTCTTATGTCTCCTGCATTGACAGGCAGAGTCTTTACCGCTAGTGTCACCTGGGTAGCTTGCCTAAAATAAAGACTGAGGAAACACCACTGTGTTTGGCAGTTCTGAGTATACAGTGACACTGTAAAGAGGAAATCATTTTATTCTGCCTCTGACAATAAAAACACTAGAGCTTGGTTATTAATTTTCTTGTTTATCTATTAATACATTCATAAAAAAATGCATAACATAACAATAGAGGACCAGTTCTACTCTCCATTTAAATAGAAAACATTTACACATTTATATAAATTTAAAATATTTCTCATATTTGCTGAGTGAGATGATAAATTTTATAATCTCCACTTAAAAAGCTGCAATTGTTTTATTTTTTTTGTATTTTTTTAATTTTATTTTTTAACTTTACAATATTGTATTGGTTTTGCCATATATCAATATGAATCCACCACAGGTATACATGTGTTCCCCATCCTGAACCCTCCTCCCTCCCCATACCATCCCTCTGAGTCATCCCAGTGCAGTAGCCCCAAGCATCCAGTATTGTTCATCGAACCTGGACTGGTGACTCGTTTCATATCAACTGATAAATGATGGGATTTGTGACTAAGCAGTTAATCCCAAAGAGAAAATCTTTTAAAAATTTTCTATAGTTAGGACTTTCCTGGTGGCTCAGTAATAAAGAATCTGCCTACCAATGCAGGAGACAAGAGTTCAGTCCTGATCTGGGAAGATCTCATGTGCCTCAGAGCAACTGAGCCCATGCACCATAACTATTGAGCCAGTGCTCTAGAGCCCAAGAACTGCAACTCCTGAACCCATGTGCTGCAGCTACTGAAGCCTGCAGGCCCTAGAGCCTGTGCTCTGCAACAAAAGAAGCCACTTTAACGGGATGCCTGCACACCACAATTAGGGAGAAGCCCCTGCTCACTGAAACTAGAGAAAAGCCTCTGCAGCAATGAAGATTCAGCATGGCCAAAAATAGATAAGTAGATACAATTTTTTTTTTAATTTCTATAGTTAATCCAAAACATTTATAACTGATTGCTTTTCAGAGCATTTAGAATACAAAGAAATAAATACATTTCCATCTGTTGTATCAATATTCAATTCTTTCCTTTATAAATATGACTCATTTATTCTGAATTTGTCACTATCATATCAATATATATTATACAAAATTGCCACTATATTACAAAAGCAAAATAAAATGCTAAAGACAAAAGTAGTTCTTTTCCAATAACATGTGAGTCACTTATTTCAGTTTTATTAATATTATATTTGGAATAAGTAAATGTTTATAATTGAAAGACTAGAAAATATAGAATTTTGTTTTAATTTTTAATGCACTTTATAATAAGACTGACAAATTAATATTGAATTAAACCCATAAAGCTTGCATCCATTGAAGTGATTTTTTTGAGAGAGAAAAGCACATAACTACATGGTATATTCTACTAATGGTAGAATGTTCTTAAAAACCTTATATCAATTTTGACAACATGTCAGTTAATTTTCATTGCAAGTTTCTAGCTAGAACTCTTTTTTGTTACAAGAAAGAAAAATGCATTTAAGAGAGCTCAGAAAAAGGAAAGTTTATTTGAAAGAATACACTAATTTGCAAAGAAAAAATAAAGCAACAGCAACAACAACAACAAAAAATCCATAGAGTTTTCCTAAAAACTCAACACCCAAGCCAAGCCCCAGGAGGATCAAAGCCGTTGAATATGCAGCTTCGCTCTTTTTCTCGTCACGCTTTGTCTTCACTCTTTTTCAGAAGCTCTCTTCCTGAGTATTGTCCTCCAAGTACTTATTTTTCTTTTGTGATTGGTTTGCAGTCTCCACTTATTAATCATCCAGGAAGCTCTTAATACTTCTCTAAGATGACATCAACAACCAAAACTTCCTTTCTTGACTCTCAGAATTCCAAATAAACCCAATTTTCCCAACTTATCTCTGTGAGACTCACACAAATCATGATACCTAGTCAGGCAAAGATTAGTCAAAACACACACAAAAAGGTTTGGGATCACATGGTACTGAAGTCTCAGCAGAGCCTATAAGGTGGAGCATTTTCCCCTTAAAAAGGGTGATAGCTATAAACAAAACCAAATATCTTCAAGTAGAACAGATTTTGAGACACATGTTAGTCAATTTTTCAATGTCTCATTTTTTTTTAATTGATTTTTTGTCCTTGCCACTTTATATTTGTTTTTAAATATCACCTGTTAACCCCAGGTGTTATTTAACCCCAGGTGTGAACAGCTGGCAAGAACTAAGAAAGTTGATATAGAAAAGTGCTGAGTGGCAAAAAAAAAAGCTGTTGCAAAGCCCTGACAAACTTATTTCCAAGAGAGAAAGAATCTCTGAAAACAACTAGCTAAAAAATTAAGGGGAACTCTACCTCTGAAATGGCAATGGGAGGATCTCAAAGACCTATTTCCCAGCACAACAAGTATAAATGGTGGGGAAAATATATTAATGATGCTTTAGGAAACAGTTCCAAGGGCAGAAAGTAAATAGCAAACATTTATTTAAGAAAATCTATTAGAACTCAGTAAGAACAGGGAGAGCCAATGGCACCCCACTCCAGTACTCTTGCCTGGAAAATCCCATGGATGGAGGAGCTTAGTAGGCTGCAGTCCATGGGGACACGACCGAACAACTTCACTTTCACTTTTCACTTTCATGCATTGGAGAAGGAAATGACAACCCACTCCAGTGTTCTTGCCTGGAGAATCCCATGGACACGAGAGCCTGGTGGGCTGCTGTCTATGGGGTCACACAGAGTCAGACACGACTGAAGCGACTTAGCAGCAGCAGCAGCAGCAGAACAGGGAGAGCCCCATGGTATTTGAACTTGGCCCACTTCCTCCTTCCCCATCCTGGCTCAACAAATGGAAGCTCCATTGAAGGTGACTACAGTCAAGAGCACAGGTTTTCTTCTCCTAGTCAAGGGTGATGGTATTGTTGGGAAGGAAGAAGTTTTCTTTTGCCCTTCCAGATTCTTCTGGCTGGTCAAAGTATTAAGTCAATATCAGGCAGACTAACAAGAAAAACTAAACAAAAATTTAATAACATGTACTCATATGGGAGGTGCAGGAAAACTCATTAACTTACTTAAAATGGCCAAAACCCTCAGCTTAAACACCATCTTCAGCTGAAGACAAAGGATGTTGGGGGTAGTAGTTTGGAAACTCAAAGGGGAAGAAGGCAATGCTCATGGAGATGGAAAAGCAAATGTTTAGTAAACAAATGTACACTGGCCCATGTGGAGACACTGGGACACAGAATGGACTCTGCTCTCTAGGCCCTGCTGTCCCTTCCCCACCACACCTGGCTCATATTCTTTACAGGTATCTCTGGTGATACCTGTAAATTCTCTATTCAGGGAATAAGCCTTGTATCTAAGTTATTTTAGGTAGCTAAAGTAGAGGTCAAAATTTTTTCCTGAGTCTGTTGAGCCTTAATTGTTCAAAATAATGCACATGCCAAAGAGACACTTAAGGTTGCCAATTTTGCTCCCTTACACTATCATGCAGCAGGAAACAGGCTACCAGGATTTCTTATCTCTGTCAGATATGAGTTGCAGAAACTAAATCTCAGGTGAGTGCACCCAAGATGTTAGAGGTTCTCTTTGCCCACCGGTCCCCACTCATAAGGTAGAGGATCAACCTCAAGCATGAAATGCCAGGAAAATGGCTCCAGTCTATCCATATGGCAGCTCATATGCAGCATGGAGGTTCCATGCCACAAGACACAAGCTGAACAGACCAGAGGCTACCATCCTGCCCAGCACCTTGCTCTTAAAGCAGAGGTGTCACTCAGAGAAAAGGGCCCCTGTCCCACCCACAGACCCAGAGCCAGGACTCAGAGATTTGGCCAAAAGAGAGGCAGGCTTGAAGAACAGGGTGCTGTGAAGTGAACAGAGGGTGGTAAAGATCAAAAATAACAGTGTGTTCCAAAACATCGAAGATTTTGGTGGTAAGTAATTAAGGTGATGTCACAGGAGTAACAAGTTAAGCCCTAGAAAACCAAGTAAATCAGAAAAAGCCAAGAATAGAGACACCTAGTCGGAGAAGGCAATGGCAACCCACTCCAGTACTCTTGCCTGGAAAATCCCATGGACGGAGGACCCTGGTAGGCTGCAGTCCATGGGGTCGCTAAGGGTCGGACACGACTGAGCGTCTTCACTTTCACTTTTCACTTTCATGCATTGGAGAAGGAAATGACAACCCACTCCAGTGTTCCTGCCTGGAGAATCCCAGGGATGGGGGAGCCTGGTGGGCTGCCATCTATGGGGTCGCACAGAGTCGGACACGACTGAAGTGACTTAGCAGCTTAGCAGCAGCAGAGACACCTAGTAATTCTCATGGAATAAGCCAAAACCTCTAACAATGGCTTCCAAAACTACCCCAGTAATGGGCCAAATTTAAGTATATCAGATAACGGAGCAATTTACACTCAAGGGCATTGTCAAAAACAAGAGCAATTAGTGGAGTCTAACAGCTGGGTTTAATCAGGCAAAGGGACAAACAGAGCCCTGCTAAAAACACCACTGTCACCACAGAGTGAATATGTACACACCCACGACTATACCACTGAGCAATAAACTCAGAGACTTCACACTGCAGGGGAATTAGCTGTCACTGAAATAGTCTAGCAGGTCTAAACAAACAAACAAACAACAAACCTCAGACAGAGGGGAGCTGCTCTAATATATTATCTATGGTGTCTAATTCTCAACAAAACAAATGACAACATTTGTTTTCAACAGTGTTGAAAAAGAACAATGTCAGCAGGCTTACACTTTCCACTTTTCAAAACTTACTACAAAGCTGCAGTAATTAAGACTGTATGGTACTAGCATATGCACAGAAATACAGGTATGTGGAACAGAACAGAAAAACCAGAAATAAAAGCCTTCATGTTTATGGTCAGTTGATGGCAAGATGGGCCCCAGATCATTCAGTGGGTAATTCATAGTCTTTTCAACAGATGGTTCTGTGACAATAGGATATCCTCATACAAAAGAGTGAAGATGTCTCCCTACCTCCCTCGATATACAAAAAAATATCTTAAAAGGGATCAGGAACCTAAACGTAGGTGCTAAAACTATAAAGTTTATAGAAGAAAACTTAAGTTCATGACTTTGGACCCAGCAATGACATAACATTCTTAGATGTAACAGGAAAAATAAAAAGCTACAAGAGAAAAAATTAGATAAATAGGGCTTTATGAAAATTTTAAAACTTTGTATTTTAAAGTGTATCATCAAGAAAGTGCATAGACAACCTACTAGATGGGAAAAAGTATTTGCTGTACTTGAAACTTTAAGAAAAGGCAATTTATAAAGTAATTTAAAAAAAGGTGAAAAGTGCAGAAAAACCTCTCATTTTTTTCAACAGAAATACAGTATACATTAATTTGAAATCTATACATGAAAATAGCAAGATTTCTAACATGTTTCAGTAGAGAGAACATAGAAACGTTTTTTTTAAATAGGAAAGAAAGAAAAAAGAAAAGAATCAGAAGGCTTTGACAAAAACAAGTTGCCTTAAAATAAAAACTGTAATTTTAACCACTCTTATTGTGACATTTTCATCTCAAGGAAAAATTTTGTTTCAACCACAGGAACCCAAGATACATATCAAAGTGATAAAAAGCTTGACTTTAGAGTTCTCAGCATGGCAACAAAATTGGAAGTATATCAGAGTTATGAACACTTGAGAATATCCAAGGAGGAAACAAAGCAAAATTTTCTGATCGTTTAAAACAAAATAAAAAGTACTTTATATCCTTGCAGTTTGAATGTTCTGTTTCTGAAATGCTGATACAAGTGCATAATCTCATGAAGTAGTCAAAATTATAAATTTTAAGATGTGAAATACTGTTTAAATGGCAGTTTGGATATGTAATGGGGTATTAATATAAACTATGTAGGAATACTGCTATACTGCAGTGGAAAAAAAAAGGAAAGTATTAGTCGCTCAGTCATGTCCAATTCTTTGTGACCCCATGCACAGGAACCTGCCGGGCTTCTCTGTCCATGGAATTCTCCAGGTAAGAACAATGGAGTGAGAAGCCATTCCCTTCTCCAGGGGGTCTTCTTGATGAAAGATTGAACCCAGGTCTCCTGCATTGCAGGCAGATTTTTTACCATCTGAACCACCACAGACATCATTATGACACCAATGAGAAAATTCTGGCAAAATAACGTGTATTCAAATTCCCTGCTTGTAACTCATTAAAACCGAAAATTGATTTGGTATAAATTTTAAGTTATTATACCTAAAGAAAAAGAAATGCAAAAAAGCACAATGGCTGTCTGAGGAGGCCTTGCATATAGCTGTGAAAAGAAGAGAAGTGAAAAGGAAAGGAGAAAAGGAAAGATATACCCATTGGAATGCAGAGTTCCATAGCATACCAAGGAGAGGTAATAAAGACTTCCTCAGTGCAAAGAAACAGAGGAAAACAATAGAATGGGAAAGACTAGATCACTTCAAGAAAATTAGAGATACCAAGGGAACATTCCATGCAAAGATGGGCTCAGTAAAGGACAGAAATAGTATGGACCTAACAGAAGCAGAAGATATTAAGAAGAGGTGGCAAGAATACACAGAAGAACTGTACAAAAAAGATCTTCACAACCCAGATAATCACAATGGTGTGATCACTCATCTAGAGCCAGACGTCCTGGAGTGCGAAGTCAAGTGGGTTTTAGGAAGCATCATGAACAAGGCTAGTGGAGGTGATGGAATTCCAGTGGACCTATTTCAAATCCTAAAAGATGATGCTGTAAAAGTGTTGCACTCAATATGGAAGCAAATTTGGAAAACTCAGCAGAGGCCACAGGACTGGAAAAGGTCAGTTTTCATTCCAATCCCAAAGAAAGGCAATGCCAAAGAATGCTCAAACTACCACACAATTGCACTCATCTCACATGCTAGTAAAGTAATGCCCAAAATTCTCTAAGCCAGGCTTCAGCAATATGTGAACCATGAAATTCCAGATGTTCAAGCTGGTTTTAGAAAAGGCAGAGGAACCAGAGATCAAAATGCCAACATCCTCTGCATCATCAAAGAGCAAGAGAGTTCCAGAAAAACATCTATTTCTGCTTTATTGACTATGCCAAAGCCTTTGACTGTGTGGATCACAATAAACTCTGGAAAAATCTGAAAGAGATAGGAATACCAGACCACCTGATCTGCCTATTGAGAAACCTGTATGCAGGTCAGGAAACAACAGTTAGAACTGAACATTGAATAACAGACTGGTTCCAAATAGGAAAAGGAGTACATCAAGGCTGTATATTGTCATCCTGCTTATTTAACTTATATGTAGAGTACATCATGAGAAATGCTGGGCTGGAGGAAGGACAAGCTGGAATCAAGATTGCTGGGAGAAATATCAATAACCTCAGATATGCAGATGACACCACCCTTATGGCAGAAAGTGAAGAAGAACTAAAGAGCCTCTTGATGAAAGTGAAAAAAGAAAGTGAATAAGTTGACTTAAAGCTCAACATTCAGAAAACGAAGATCATGGCATCTGGTCCAATCACTTCATGGGAAATAGATGGGGAAACAGTGGAAATAGATGGGGAAACAGTGGCTGACTTTATTTTTGGGGGTCCAAAATCACTGCAGGTGGTGACTGCAGCCATAAAATTAAAAGATGCTTATTCATTGGAAGGAAAGTTATGACCAAAGTAGAGAGCATATTCAAAAGCAGAAACATTACTTTGTCAACAAAGTTCCGTCTAGTCAAGGCTTTGATTTTTCCCTTAGTCAGGTATGGATATGAGAGTTGGACTAGAAAGTTGAGCACTGAAGAATTGATGCTTTTGAACTGTGGAATTGGTGAAGACTCTTAAGAGTTCCTTGGACTGCAAGGAGATCCATCCAGTCCATGCTAAAGATCAGTCGTGGGTGTTCATTGGAAGGACTGATGTTGAAGCAGAAACTCCAATACTTTGGCCACCTGATTCAAAGAGCTGGCTCATTTGAAAAGGCCCTGATGTTGGGAAAGATTGAAGGCGGGAGGAGAAGGGGATAACAGAGGATGAGATGGTTGGATGGCATCACCGACTCATGAGTTTGGGTAAACTCCAGGAGCTGATGATGAACAGGGAGGCCTGGCATGCTGTGGTCACAAAAGTCAGACACAACTGAGCAAATGAACTGAATTGAACTGAATACCAACAGCTAATCTTTTTTAATTGGCTGTCATGATTTATAGAAAATAGCCACAGAATCAGCTCACTTTTCTAATTGCAATATATCTACTTGGTAATATTTCCAGTGATAATCTTTTTTTTTTTAATTCTAGTCTCCTGAATTATAAGTTATAACTTAATAACTAAAGCCATATACTATAGGAAAAATATTCCAAATTGAAAGGACTGTAGAATGAATATTGCAAATGAAATAAAAAGCATAAGAAGCTAAATTATTGTTTGAATATGCAAAACTAAGTATTTCACATCTACAAATGCAATTATACCACTCTATAATATATTCCCATGCCTTTACTATATTCCAGACATAATGATATGGAAAGTCATATGGTCCCCTAAACCCCAGTTGCAGAGAGTGGGAATGAGATCTACCTGGATTTTTTTTTTTTCTATATTAAACAACACATTTTTAGATGTGATGAAGCTTCCTGTTTTTTAGAGTTTCATGATACTGAGAATGACAACTGTAATCAAAAAATGTATCATATGTTCATGACTTTCAAAGTCATATGTTCATGACTTTCAAAACTAAGATAGCAGAGTTGAAGGGCTCATCCTCATCTTCTGCGAGAACACCAAAATCACAACTAGCTGCTGAACAATCATTGACAGGAGAATGTTGGATCTCATCAAAAAAAGATACCCCATATCCAAAGGCAAAGGAGAAGACCCAACAAGACAGTAGGAGGGATGAAATCATATTTAGAATCAAACCTCATACCCACCAGAGATGCTCAGAGGACACAAACTAACCTTTTGTGCACCAGGACCCAGGGAAAGGAGTAGTGACCCCCACAAGAGACTGACCAAATCTGCCTTTGAGTGTCCCCTGAAGAGGCACAGGTCAGCAATGACTTGCAGCAGGGACAGGGGCTCTGGCTGTAGCATACCTGGGAGGCGTGATGTGTGACATAATCTTCTTGGAATAGGTTGCCATTAGCCCCCCATAGAGTCACTGAGCAGATGACCTACAAAATGGAGAACAATTATACCAAAGAAATTCTCACACTGTTGCAAAAGTTCTAGGGTTCACAACAGATTTCCCAACCTGGGGATCTAGCAAAGGAACTGAGATTCCCCAAAGAATTTGACTTTGAAGACGAGTGAGATTTGATTACAAAACTTCCACAGGACTGGGGAAACAGACTCTTGGAGGGCACAAGCAAAACCTTGTGCACAGCAGGACCCAGGAGAAAGGAGCAGTAAACCCACAAGAGACTAAGCCAGACTAGTCTGTGAGTGCCCTGAAGTCTCCACCGTAGGCATGGGTAAACAGGGGCCTGCTGAGGGGTCAAGTGCACTGAACAACAATCTTGGGAGACGTGGTATACAGATCAAGACTCAGATTTCCCCATAGCTGGTACCTCCCATCAGGAAACTTCCACAAGCTTCTTATCCTCATCCATCAGAGGGCAGGCTGAAAACCACAATCACAGAAAACTAACCAAACTTATCACATAGATCACAGCCTTGTCTAACTCAATGACAGTATGAGCCAGGCTGTGTAGGGCCACCCAAGACAGGTGGGTCATAGGGGAGAGTTCTGACAAAACGTGGTCTACTGCAAAAGGCAATGGCAAACCACTTCAGTTTTCTTGCCTTGAGAACCACATGAACAGTATGAAAGGCAAAAAGATATGACACTGAAAAATGAACTACCCAGGTCAGTAGGTGCCCAATATGCTATGAGAGAAGAGCAGAGAAATAGCTCTAGAAGGAATGAAAAGTCTGAGCCAAAGTGGAAAAAATCTCCAGTTGTGGATGTGTCTGGTGGTAAAAGTAAAATCCAATGCTGTAAAGAACAATAATGGATAGGAACGTGAAATATTAGGTCCATGAATCAAGGTAAATTGGAAGTGGTCAAATAGGAAAGGAGATCCAACCAGTCCATCCTAAAGATTAGTTCTGGGTGTTCATTGGAAGGACTGATGTTGAAGCTGAAACTCCAATACTTTGGCCACCTGATGCAGAAAGCTGACTCATTTGAAAAGGCCCTGATGCTGGGAAAGATTGAAGGCAGGAGGAGAAGGGAATGACAGAGGATGAGATGGTTGAATGGCACCACCAACACAATGGACATGGGTTTGGGTGGACTCCAGGAGTTGGTGATGGACAGGGAGGCCTGGTGTACTGCGGTTCATGAGGTCACAAAGAGTCAGACACGACTGAGCGACTGAAATGAACTGAACTGAACTAAAACAGGAAATGGCAAGAGTGAACATCGACATTTTAGGAATCAGTGAACTAAAATGGACCTGAATGGGCGGACTTAATTCAGATGACCAGTATATCTACTACTGTGGGAAAGAATCCCTTAGAAGAAATGGAATAATCCTCATACTTAACAAAAGAGTCCAAAATGCAGTACTTGGGTACAATATCAAAAACAGCAGAATGATCTCTACTCATTTCCGAGGCAAACCACTCAACATCATAGTAATCCAAGTCTATGTCCCAACCACAAATGCTGAAGAAGTTGAACAGTTCTATGAAGACCTGCAAGACCTTCTAAAATTAACACCAAAAAAGGTGTCCTTTCCATAGGGGACTGGAATGCAAAAATAGGAAGTCAAGAAATACCTTAAGTAACAGCCGAGTTTGGCCTTGGAGTACAAAATGAAGCAGGGCAAATGCTAATAGAGTTTTGCCAAGAGAATGCATTGGTTATAGCAAACACCCTCTTTCAACAACAAAAGAGATGACTTTATACATGGACATCACCAGATGATAAATATTGAAATCAGATTGATTATTCTTACAGCCAAAGATGGAGAAGCTCTACACAGTCAGCAAAAACAATACTGGGAGCCAACTGACTCAGATTATGAACTCCTTATTAAAAAATTCAGACTTAAATTGAAGAAAGTAGGGAAAATCACTAGACCATTCAAGTATGACCTAAATCAAATCTGTTAGAATTCTACAGTAGAAGTGAAAAAGCGATTCAAGGGATTAGAACTGAAAGACAAAGTACCAGAAGAACTACAGAAGGAGGTTCATAACATTGTACAGGAGGCAGAGATCAAATCATCCCTAAGAATAAGATGCAAAAAGGCAAAATGGTTGTCTGAGGAAGCCTTACAAATAGCTGAGAAAAGAAGAGAAGTGAAAGGAAAAAAGAAGAGAAAGAGAAAGTGAAAGGAGAAAAAGATGTATGCATCTGAATGCAAAGTTCCAAAGAATAACCAGAAAAGATAAGAAAGTCTTCAGTGATCAATGCAAAGAAATAGAGGAAAACAATAGACTGGCAAAGACTAGAGACCTCTTCAAGGAAATTAGAGATACATTTCATGCTAAGATGGTCACAATAAATGAAAGAAATGGTATGGACCTAACAGAAGCAGAAGATATTAAGAAGACATGGCAAGAACACACAGAAGAACTATACGGAAAGATATTAATGACAAAGATAAACAAGATAGTGATCACTCATCTAGAGACAGACATCCTGGAATGTGAAGTCAAGTGGGCCTTAGGAAGCATCACTATGAACAGAGCTAGTGGAGGTGATGGAATTCCAGTTGAGCTATTTCAAATCCTAAAATATGATACTGTGAAAGTGTTGCACTTAAACAGCCCACAAATTTGGAAAACTCAGCAAGGCCACAGGTCTGGAAAAGGTCAAATTTTACTCCAATCCCAAAGAAAGGCAATGTCAAAGAATGTTCAAACTACTGCATAATTGCACTCATTTCACATGATAGGGGAGTAATGCTTAAAATTCTCCAATCTAGGCTTCAACAGTATATGAATCAAGAAATTCCAGATGTTAAACTGGATTTAGAAAAGGCACAGAAACCAGAGACCAAACTGCCAACATCAAAGAAAAGCAAGAGAGTTCCAGAAAAGCATCTATTTTGACTTTATTGACTACACTAAAACATTAGACTGTGTGGTTCACAACAAACTGTGAAAAATTCTTCAAGAGATGGGAATACCAGACCACCTTATCTGCCTCCTGAGCATCCTGAATTCTGGTCAAGAAGCAACAGTTAGAACTGGACATGGAACAATGGACTGGTTCAAAATTGGGAAAGGAGTACATTAAAACTCTATATTGTCACCCTGCTTACTTAAATGCAGAGTACATCATAAGAAATGCCAAGCTGGATGAAACACAAGCTAGAAAGGAGAATACTGGGAGAAATATCAACAGCCTCAGATATGCAGACGACACTGCCCTTATGGCAGAAAGTTAAGAGGAACAAAAGAGCCTCTTGATTAAAGTGAAAGAGGAGAGTGAAAAGCCTGGCTTAAAACTCAACATTCAAAAAACAAAGATCATGGCATCCAGTTCCATCACTTCCCAGCAAATAGAAGGAGAAACAATGGAAACAGTAACAGACTTTATTTTCTTGGGTTCTAAAATCACTGCAAGTAGCGACTGCAGCCATGAAATTAAAGACACTTGCTCCTTGGAAGAAACTCTATGACCAGCCTAAACAGCATATTAAAAAGCAGAGACATTACTTTGCCAACAAAGATTCATATAGTCAAAGTGATGGTGTTTCCATTAGTCATGTATGGATGTGACAGTTGCACTATAAAGAAAGCTAAGAGGTGAAGAATTGATGTTTTTGAACTGTGGTGTTGGAGAAGACTCTTGAGAGTCCCTTGGACTGCTAGAAGACCAAGGAAATCAATCCTAAGGGAAATCAACCCTGAATATTCATTGGAAGGACGGATGCTGAAGCTGAAGCTCCAATATTTTGGCCACCTGATGCAAAGAGCTGACTCATTAGAAAAGACCCTGATGCTAGGAAAGATTGAAGGTAGGAGGAAAAGGCATCAACAGAGGATGAGACAGTTGGATGACATCACCGACTCAATGGATATAAGTTTGACCAACCTCCAGGAGATGTTGAAGGACAGGAATACCTGGCGTACTGTAGTCCATGGGGTCACAAAGAATCAGGCATGCCTGAGCAACTGAACAACATGCCTTTAAATTGTAAAAGGTCATACATAGCTCTTTGGTCTGTTTCCAATGTCAACTCACCAAATAAGTCATTCCATCATATACTTTAATGAGACTGTTGTTCAATTGCTAAGTCGTGTCTGACTCTTTGCAACCCCACACTGCAGCATGCCAGGCTTCCCTGTCCTTCACTATCTCCTGGAGTTTGCTCAGATTCATGTCCATTGAAAAGTTGATGTCATCCAACCATCTTATCCTCTGGTGCCCTCTTCTCCTCTTGCCTTCAATCTTTCCCTGCATCATGGTGTTTGCCAAAGAGTCAGCTCTTTGCATCAGGTGGCCAAGTTTTGAAGCTTTAGCTTCAGCATCAGTCCTTTGAATGAGTTTTCAGGGTTCATTTCCTCTAAGATTGACTGGTTTGGTCTCTTGGCAGTCCAAGAGACTCTCATGAGTCTTCTCCAGCACCACAATTTGAAGGCATCAGTTCTTCAGCACTCAGCCTTCCTTACAGTCCAACTTTCACATCCATACATGACTACTGGAAAAATCTTAGCTTTCATTATGCAAACATTTATCAGCAAAGTGATGTATTTGCTTTTTAATATGCTGTCCACGTTTGTCCTTGGAAGAAAAGTTATGACCAATCTAGATAGCATATTGAAAAGCAGAGACATTACTTTGCTGACTAAGGTCCGTCTAGTCAAGGCTATGGTCTTTCCTGTGGTAATGTATGGATGTGAGAGTTGGACTGTGAAGAAGGCTGAACGCCTAAGAATTGATGCTTTTGAACTGTGATGTTGGAGAAGACTCTTGAGAGTCCCTTGGACTGCAAGGAGATCCAACCAATCCATTCTGAAGGAGATCAGCCCTGGGATTTCTTTTGAAGGCATGATGCTAAAGCTGAAACTCCAGTACTTTGGCCACCTCATGCGAAGAGTTGACTCATTGGAAAAGACTCTGATGCTGGGAGGGATTGGGGGCAGGAGGAGAAGGGGATGACAGAGGATGAGATGGCTGCATGGCATCACCGACTCGATGGACATGAATCTGAGTGAACTCCTGGAGTTGGTGATGGACAGGGAGGCCTGGCATGCTGTGATTCATGGGGTCTCAAAGAGTTGGACACGACTGAGCAACTGAACTGAACTGAAGTTTGTTATAGTTTTCCTTCCAAATTACTTCCCTAGGTAAATATTTTAGACACGTAAAGTACTACCTATTGAATTAACTGGCTAAATAGGAGTACACAGCTAAAATAGGCTTTCTTTTTTGTACTATTACAATCCAATTGTTCAGTCTCTCAGTCGTATCTGGCTCTTCGCTACCCCAAGGACTGAAGTGTGCCACAATTCCCTGTCCTTCACTATCTCCTGGAAGTTTGCTCAAACTTATGTCCACTGAGTAGATGATGCCATCCAACCATCTCATCCTACATTGCCCTCTTCTAGTCCTGCCCTCAATCTTTTCCAGAGTTAGGGTATTTTCCAAATATTTGGCTCTTTGCATCAGCGGCCAAAGGACTGGAGCTTCAGATTCAGCACCAGTCCTTCCAGTGAATATTCATGGCTGATTTCCTTTAGGATTAAAGGAATTTTATCTCCACAATAAAAATGTTAATATTTAATATATGTTTATATTACTGCATTCATATTGGCTTAACTTTTCATACTTTATGCTTGCTCCACAAACTGTTTAATAAAACGG